>NC_064432.1:9513500-9840000 GCF_023375975.1 Astyanax mexicanus | reverse complement strand
ATCCATCTTCCTCTTGATTATATTCCAGAGCTTTTCAATTCGGTAAAATCCTTTTAACTCATCATTTTAAAGTGGTCTCTTATATAGTCTATTATAGTTATTACAGGTTTTACACAACACAACTGGAACTGATCTTTCTTCTGGAACGATCTGGGTGTGAACAGGCCATAAAAAAAAGTTCCTTGAAAGTCCTTTAATAATAAGGTCTTAAATATTTTTTCAACTCTGTTCAATCTGTTGGTGTGTTTAAAGGAAAATATTCTTTAAATCAATCTCTCCTCGAGAACTTCCACAGAACCCGTGTGACATCAAACGGCCGACGAACATCCTCTTCGTTTTTGAAGTGTATTCATGACATGCAAATTGATTTGAAACTGTAAGGCCCACAGACGGCACTACTTTTTCCGGAGGAAGAATGGTAGAGCCGCATTCCAGGCAAAGGACGACAGAAGTCGGGCCCAGATAAAGCGGGAAGTGGTTTACCTGCCGAGCGCCGGGCGGACGCTCGCTGGAACGCCGCGCAGGCGTGTGCTTTCGCGAATGGAATGAATACATGAATAAATTGGGATGGAAATGTGTGAATGGTGGGAGGCGTGATGAGGGAAACCACAGCGTTGAAGGAAAACGACAAACTAAAGCACAGAATAGGAAATAAAGTTTTACCCTGGTTTTATTATATTTACCATATTTTATAATTTTACCATGTTTACCATAATTTCTTTTTTCATAGTTTCACTGTTTTTTGTAGTTTTACCATGTTAAGATATTTTTACCTTGTTTTTATAGTTTTAACACGTTTACCATATTTTTAACTTTTCAATATTTTTAACGTTTTTGTAGCTTTGTTACGTGTTACGTTTTTTTTTACCATGTTTTTATAGTTTTAACATGATTAGCATATTTTTACCATGTTTTTAGAGTTTTACCCTGTTTACCATATTTTTAAAATGTTTTTTGTAGTTTTACCATGTTTACCATAATTTTACCATATTTTTGTAGTTTTACCTTGTTTACCAAATCTTTTACTTTTTAATAGTTTTATTATGTTTTTTGTAGTTTACCATGTTTTGTACCACGTTTTCTTATAGTTTTAACATGTTTACCATATTTTTACCATGTTTTTATAGTTTTAACATGTTTACCATGTTTTTATAGTTTTAACATGTTTACCATATTTTTACCATGTTTTTATAGTTTTAACATGTTTACCATATTTTTACCATGTTGTTATAGTTTTACCCTGTTTACCATATTTTTAACATGTTTTTTTTTAGTTTTACCCTATTACCATAGTTTTACTATGTTTTTGTACTTTTATCCCGTTTACCATATTTGTAACATGTTTTTTTGTAGTTTTACCGTGTTACGATTATTTTATCACGTTTTTATAGTTTTAACATGTTCACCATATTTTTACCATGTTTTTATAGTTTTACCCTGTTTACAACATTTTTAACATGTTTTTGTAGTTTTACCATGTTTACCATAATTTTACCATGTTTTTATGGTTTTACCTTGTTTACCATAATTTTACCATGTTTCTACGGTTTTACCTCGTTTACCATATTTTGGCATGTTTTTTTGTTTTTAATATATTTACCATTATTTAAAATTATACCATGTTTTCCCTATTTTTACCTTTTTTTAGAGTTTAACCAATTGTTTTTGTAGTTTTATCATGTTTACCATATTTTTACAAAGTTTTTTGTAGTTTTAAAACTATTAATGGGAGATAATGGTGAATTTGCTTGTGTTCTATAAGTCAGGACTCCAGGACTCCAGTTCCAGGATGCGCCTCCAGACCTGCTAATATCAGCTTGCAGATCAGGGATGGGCGACTGTAGTCCCGCAGGACAGGTGTCTAACTTTACTGTGACACACCTCAGACCTGCAGTCATAAAGAGCCTGGTCACATGCTGGAATCAGTTGTGCCTGAGTTCAGGAAACGCTGATCGGCAGAACGTAGGTTCAAAATAAAGCAATAAGCAAATTGAGGTCATGAGCAACCGGGATTTTATGATGGCTGAATGTTTATGGGTCAATGTGAAGCAGATTAGGACTTCGAGTTCTTTCCTGATGTTAATTTAATGATGCACAAGTTCCCCAGCATTCCAGTACCTAAAAACACATTTACCAAGTTCCTGGATGAGTTCTTCTAAAGACATAATGAAGTATGTTGGTATGAAGAGAAACACATTGATTGATTTTCATTTATAAAAAAAATTACTCTCCAGAATACATTTTTACAGGTAAATTACAGGCAATCACAAACAAACAAAATATATATTTTTTTCTGTGCTTCTGTTTATTATTAATTAAATCCAACCAAAGGCGACTTTTTACAACCTAAACATGTTACTCCACATTACATTTACTGTTATTAGAAAAAAATGATGCGTGAAATGTCCGAATTATATACATATATGACAAAAAATGATCAGTTATCACCTAATATTTAAAATATAATAACAACTTAATAATAATAATAATAATAGTAGTATTATTGGCATGTCCATTCTGTTGAATATTTATTTTCTCCACTCTTTTTTTTTTACTTTATTTGTTTATTTATTTTCTTTCAAGTGCAGTAGTATAAAACATATACTTACAAAATAATACAGGTATAATATAGGTATAATGTCTTACTCGACAGTCCATGGATTACAAAACAAAACAAACAAACAAACAAAAAACAAAACCACAGTATGTGTATGCTAACAGAAAACATTTAAAAAAAACTGGACACCATTTTGTCAAAATTGACAGACAAGGAGCTAATAATATAAGAAGAACTTTAAATGTCATTACATGTGCCAAGAAAAAAATCACAAAATTCTATGATAATTAGCTTTGATGCACAAAAGGCATTTGATACTGTAAAATGGGATTTTTTTATATAAAACATTAGCCACCATGGGATTCCATGCAGTGTTTATAGACTGGATAAGGGTGATATATACAAGTCCAAAGTCACGTGTACGGGTAAATGGATGCTGTTCAGACTTTTTCTATCTTGAAAGAGGAGTCCGACAGGGAGACTGTCTTAGTCCTCTCCTTTTTGCTTTAAATATCGAACCTCTTGCTGCATTAATAAGACAGAATGATAGTATCAAAGGTATAAAAGACGAAGGACAAATAGAACACAAGATTTCACTTTATGCAGACGATGTTCTGACATATATTAGTGATCCATTATCTTCTGTCCCCGCATTAACGACAAATTTACAAGAATATGGAGAATATTCAGGCTATCAGATTAACCAATCAAAATCCGTGGCAATGATGTTGGTGGGGCATCGCCCAGCACAATTAGGAAGAAAAATTTGGGTCATATTCATTTGGGGCATACAGATTCAAAATGGATATTTCTGTTCCCTGTACTGTACCCACAACCAAGACAAATCTCCCCATTTTATCCTCAACAACCTTTTCTAAGGAAAAGGAGAATGTTCTATTAATTAAAATTGCTACTCCCCTTTTTTTTCCAAATGAGGCACTATATACTTGGCCTACCCATTCCCTTTTTAATTTCATATGTTCTTCTCTCGATACATGGGTTTCCTGAAGTAAGGCAATTGAGCATTGCATTTTCTTTAACTGACTGTATATCTTTTTCCTTTTGATAGGATGATTTAATCCATGGACATTATAGGTTGTAATTATAAAATGATTCATATCATCATGATAAAGGTGTCTATATTATTTTTTATCTCTATTCTCCACCTGGAGACATTACACCTGTTAAATATTTGTACCACAACATACAACTGCACTTATCTCTTATAATAAAAAAAAAACAAACATAGAACAGTAACTAACTTCCAAATACGCAACTGGTTGAACAAACAACTAAATAACCAGTTTCACTAAAGGACAGAGAGTTGTGACTAAATCTCTCTGGGGTGGCACAAAGTGCTACCGCAACTAGCTTACAGCAAAGTTGCTGTGATTACAGTTGCCTATAAACTAAAGCAAAATAAGACACAAAACTGTCTAGATTCGCTAAAAGAAACCCTTGTTGATTTTTTTTCTTTTGTTTTTCCTTCTTGTATTAACCAACCAAAATGAACTCTTAGTCATACTATCTAAACAGGTGGACCAACAAATCTGATCTATTAACAGATTATCTGTCATTATTCTATTTTCTGCTCATTTTTCACTTTGAGCAAAAACCTTCAAGTCCGCGTTTGTCATTACTGTCCATCCCTTCCCGTCCGCGGGTGACATGGTGAACGCGGAGCCGCGCAGCAGTTCTCGTTGGAGGTTCTCTCGCTCGTCTATCCGTACATGGATTCCCAGCTCCTTCAGAGTAGGTGCTGCATCTGTTAAGGTTGCAAAAGTCCTCACGCCGGATTCCAAGTGGATTTTTAGCTGAGCAGGAAATGGTGATTGGGCTTTCACTTTCTTTTCCTTGAGCTGTTTTATTACTTCCCGAACCTGCTTGCGTTTCTTTTGAATGTCCGTTGTGTATTCCTGATCAAAGAATATCTTCTGCCCATGAAACGTTACCCCTCGCTGTTTCCAAGCTTTCTGAAGGACCGATTCTTTAACTCTGTAGTCAGAGAACCTGACGATGATGGATCTCGGCGGAGCGGTCTCCTGTGGTTTCTTAGTTAGCGAGCGGTGTGCTCTCTCCACGCACAACTCCATATCATCTGGTAATTCGAGCGAAGGTACGCAGCATGTCGGATATGAAACCCTCAGGTACTCCGTATATGCGCAGGTTGTTCCGTCTTGCCCTCGATTCGAGGTCCTCACACTTAGCAGAAAGCTTCGCCTCTCTGTGGAGCAAATATCGGATGGTTCTCTCGTGTCGGAGTGCCCCGTCCTCAATATCACTCACTCTTTGTTCAATGTCCGTTGCCCGTTGTTCCAGTTTTGTTGTACGCTCCAGTACATCTCGGAGTGTGGACTCTACCCTAGAAAGGGTGGATTTTGTGTCTTGAGAGGCTTCGGCGTGTTCCTTTCGTAGGTTGCGTAGCTCTGTTAGCACCGCCGCCATGCTTTCTCCCGTACCTGTATCGTCTGTGTGTGGAGGACCGTCAGTTTGATCGCGTTTATCTCCTTTTTTGGTCAATTTCCCTTTTTTTTCTGGGTCTCTTTTCGTCCCGGACATTGTAAGCTTCTTATTAGGTCTCCTGTTTTGATTATTTTAGAATTTTGTTCTGATTTGGTTAGTTTTTAAGGGTTTCTTTCCCGCAGCTACGAATTCAAGCCGCTGCTCCTGGCATGACGTCACCGGAAGTCCCTTCTCCACTCTTTTTTAAAAGCGGAGATAATTGCTTTAGCTAACTTTAATTAGAAACTCGCTCCCGAGAGAGGGTGCTTTTCATTGCGGTGGTGCAGATTTCGGCGCGCTTTCAAAATAAAAGTTTATTTTAAAACAATCTCTGCTTTTTCTGCGATGTCATTTTTAGGGGGGACAAATCTATCACCTATTTCTGATATCCCCTACCACCCCCCTACCCCCGGTCACTTAGTCATTTTGTACTTTTAAACATTTAATATCTAACAGCCTGTACCTGTTTTACTTAATCTTATTTATTTTTAACTTTTATTTCTTATTTTAGTTCTACTCTTAGTCCTTTAATAAATGTTTGTATTTATTTTATTTTATTTTTTATGTTTAAATAGTTTTGTATTATTGCTTTTTAATTTATTTTGATTAGTCTCTTTTAATATTATTTTTAATATGATTATTATTGTATTTTTTTGTTGTTTATTTTTTTAATTATTTTATTGTACTGTGTAAAAGTTAGTTTTAGCTTTGTCATGTCTGGTGCTGAAAGAATGTCTGAGTCTCCCACATCCAGCTCTATCTGCGATTCCCACAGTAACAACTACAATACCCAGAACGCACCACTCCATGACACAACACACACTCCCGATCACATGACACATCACATGACGCCACCAGGAAGCCCCGAGTACTGATTATCCTCAGTATTTAAGGACCATGCTCACGCTCACACCTCGCCGAGTATCTGTTTGGTAATTCCTACAATACAAAGCGTTTCTCTTGCCCTTGCCTTTTTCCGTGTATGATCTTATTTTTGTTTGCTACCGACTTTGATTTTTGCCTACTCCCTTGTGTTGGATATCCATGTATGACCTGGACTGTTTATAGTACTTTGGATTTTTGCCTACCCTGTGATACTGCCTACCTGTGTATGAACTCTGGACTGTCTTGCGGTTATGGTATGGTTTTTCTACACTGTGTATTATTGGTACTGACCCTGTTTCCGTTGACTACCCCTGTCTGCTCTATAACTTTTAATAAAGTTATTTTATTGTATCTGCACCAGTCTCATTCCTGTCTGGCCCTGACAAGCTTAATTTTAACAGTTTTTTGTTGTATTAATCTTATCTTCTTTTGATCTTAATTTCTTATCAATTTAACAAAGTATTATTATTATATTATCTATTTTTATCTTTTATCTTTTTTCATGTTAATCTCTGTATCTAAATGCTCAACATTGAGGATTGCCCTCAATGTACTTTCGAGTCAAAATAAAGGTGGCTTTATTGATTGATTGAAGTATAATGAATGTAAGCGAAGAACCAGGACAGGTAAACAAGCACTTGAAACAATCTAATTATGAAATTGAAAGGTGTTTTTACACCTATATTGGGTTCTCTGGTGTAAATCAGTTAATATATTTGTAAATGTAAAGCGTTTCCCGTGGTCCTTTAATTGGTTAGAGCTGTCTGTGGCAGACCTACAAAGTAAATACAAAAAGAAGGTCCTGTATTCCAGACTAGCACATATACAGCTCTGAAAAAAAAGAGACCATCTAAAAATGATGAGTTTCTTTGATTTTACCAAATTGAAAACCTCTGGAATATTATCAAGAGGAAGAGCCATCAAACCAATCTGAACTGCTTGGAATTTTATCCAAAAGCAGTGTGTAAGACTGGTGGAGGAGAACATGGTGCCAAAATGCATGAAAACTGTGATTAAAAACAGGGTCTTTTTTGTTATTTCAGCCGTTTCTCATTTTCTGCAAATAAATGCTCTAAATGAGAATATTTTTATTTGGAATTTGGGAGAAATGTTGTCTGTAGTTTATAGAATAAAACAACACTGTTCATTTTATTAAAACATATACCTATAAATAGCAAAATCAGAGAAACTGATTCAGAAACTGAAGTGGTCACTTAATTTGTGACGCTGCTTTAGCACTGAATGTGGAATATGTTTTTTCAATGGAAGGTCAGCGAATCCCAGAGATTAGATAGCAGTAGATAAAAGCTGTAATAATAAATCAGATTAAACTGCACCTGAACAGCCGTTTAGCTAAAAAATGAGAAGTATATATAATTGTTAGTTTAGATCGAGGTTGGATCATGTTATTACCACAAACTAACCGCTTCAGAGTTGTGGATGTTTAGGTCTGCACCCATTATTATAATTATTATTATCTCTGAAGATTTTTTTCAACCACCTTTACCATCTAAGACCAGCTATGACCATCTATAATCATCTACTTTAAGAAGGGAGTTTTGAGCTGGATTTTCCAGCAGGGCTGTGGCTGTTCCTCAAACAGAAACTCATTTGACTTCACTCAGGACGCCCATAGCTCCAAATGAAATTCAGCTGATTTGCATATGGCAGCACGAGTTAATATTGCATTAAGAAATGATATATTCTTCAGCTCTCAGATCTAATAATATCAGTCATTAAGAATCTCTGGTCGAGCCCTGAGGAAGAGAAAAGAAAAAAAAGAGATAATATCTTCATTATATCTCTGCAGATCTTCCAAGACATGATCTGATCAAAAGACAATAGAGACTTCAAATGCTCAAATGCGTTTCCTATAATACATGCACATGTCTCTTCTTGAGTTTTAGTAAAAATCGCAGCAAATTCTCACTAAAACTTAGTATGCTTATATTTGCCACTAAATAACCATTGTTTCCTAAAGACAGCAGTCTCAATGATCCTGTTCACACTTGGCATTTACATGCCTCCTGTAAGAAAGCGGCATGTGCCGCCAACCACCAGCAGAGGGCCTGGACACTGCGGTGGAAGAGCTGGTGGATCTGGGGCAAAAAACTCCAAGTCCCAGAATCCCCAGCGGTAATTAGTTCAGATCAGGCTCAGCTGTGAACACAGCTTAAAAACCCCAGCCAAACCTCAGTTCACCGTCACACCTTTGTAGAGGGGTGACCGGTAACAGTGGGTATTGAAGAAAAGAGATTAGAAAGAAAAGAACTCTTAAAAGAAGCCACAAAGAAAAGAAGAGATCCAAAAAGAAACAAAGGCTCACAAAAAAAAAGAGATCGTAAAAGAAGCCACAAAAAAAAAAAAAAAAAAAAAAAATAATCTTAAAAGAAATAAAGGCTCACAAAAAAAAAAAAAAAAAGAGATCTCAAAAGAAACAAAGGCTCACAAAAAAGAGAGATCTTAAAAGAAGCCACAAAAAGAGAGAGAAAAGATCTCCAGTTTATTTTTGAACTTTTGGTTTTCAAGAAGTCTTTCCTAAGTTTCTTAAAGTTTGATTTCATTTCCTTTGTTTGAGCCATGCCATGTGGCAGCAGATCCTTTGTTTGATTTTCCCGCCCTTTTTCTTCACTGCCACATTTAAGGCCCTCATCCAAAGCCACTGCACACACCCTACGTAGTGCAGTGGTAGCACACCCGTCTGGAGTTCCAAAGGTTGGGAGTTCAAATCCCGGTTCAAGCACTTCATCACAGATACACCAAACCAACTGCACACACTATATATATATCAAATATAATATTACCAATAAATAATAAATAAGCAAAAAAAAATAATTAAATTAACAAATAAAATAACTCTGCATTTGAGTCCACCTCCCCCCACTAAACCGTAACACCTCCTGGGTGATCAGATCTTAAGTGTACAGTACGAAGTACAGGTGTGAACAGGGTTCAGTGTTTCTTGGAATAATTCAAAAGAAAGGGTGATCACAAAGAGCTAAAACTCAAAATTAACCCAAAACCAAAACAAATCCAAACCAATACCAAAACAACCCAAATTAACACCAAACAAATCCAAACCAATCCCAAAATAACCCAAACTAAAACAATTCAAACCAAACCAACACCAAAACAGATCAAACAAAACCTGAATACCAAAACCAAATCCAAAATAACCCAACCAAAATCAATCCAAACTAAACTCAAAATAACCCAAACTAAAACAATTCCCACCAAACCAAACCAACACCAAACCAGATCAAACAAAACCTGAATACCAAAAACAAATCCAAAATAACCCATCCAAAACAATCCAAATTAAACTCAAAATAACCCAAACTAAACCAACACCAAACCAAATCAAACAATACCAAAATAACAAAACCTATCCAAACCCCAAACCAAAAAAACAATTAAAACTAAAAACCAATCCCAACCAAAATCAAATCAAACTAATCCAAAAATAACCCAACCAAAACCAACCCAACACCAAACAAATACCAAAATAACCCAAACTAAACCAACACCAAACCAAATCAAACAATCCCAAAATAACCAAACCTATCCAAACCCCAAACCAAACCAAAAAACAATTAAAAATAAAAAACAATCCCAAGCAAAATCAAATCAAACAAACACAAAATGACCAACCAATCAAAACTGAACCAAAAATAACCCAAACCAATCCAAACTAAACCTAAACTAATCCAAACCAATCGAAAATAAACCTAAAATAATCCAAACCAATACAAACTAAACCCAAAATAACCAAAACCAATCTAAACTAAACCCAAAATAATCCAAACTAAACCCAAAATAATCCAAACCAATCTAAACTGAACCCCAAATAACCCAAAACAAACCTAAATAACCAAAACTAAACACAAATAACCCAAACAAAACTTCAAAAAACCCAAACCAATCCAAACTAAACCCGAAATTACTCAAACCAATCCAAACTAAACCCCAAATACCCCAAAAAAATCCTAAAACAACCCAATCCAATCTAAACTCAAATAACCCAAACAAATGCAAATAAAACATAAAATAACCCAAACCAAACCTAAAATAACCTGAATATATCCAAAATAAACCACTAATAACCTAAGCCAATCCAAACTAAACCCAAAATAACCCCAACTAAACCCAAACCAATCCAAAATAAACCTTAAACAACCTAAGCCAATCCAAACTAAACCCAAAATAAACTATACCAATTCAAACTAAACCTAAAATTACTCAAACCAATCCCAACGTAACCCAAAATTACTCAAACCAATCCAAAATAAACCTCAAACAACTTAAGCCAATCCAAACTAAACCCAAAATTACTCAAACCAATCCAAACTAAACGTACAATAACCCAAACCAATCCAAACTAAACCCAAAATTACTCAAACCAATCCAAACTAAACCTAAAGTAACCCAAAGTAAACACTTCAACTTCATGTAGAGCAAACAATACTCACAGTCCAAATATGACCATTTTCAGTCCTTTTCTCTGTTCTGCTTCCTCCACTCGTCTCTAAATCCCCGCCCTTGTCTAAAGCTGTACGCATCACAGCGCTGTGGGTCTGAGTGGGAAGAGACCAGCTTCCTTGGAGAATCCATTGAAGAAAGCGTGAAGCACTCAACCACTGCTGCGTTATTGTGGAGATGTCTGACTGAATCAGCGGCTCGCCGTGCAAAAGGAGGGTGACCTGTAAAGTCTTATCTCTTCAACTTCAGAATACGGCCGGTGGCAGCTTCCTCGAACCCTCGCTCCACTACGCACCGGTCAAAAGCTCGGAATCATCTATTCCTATAAGATTTCTTTGTTTTTACATTTAAAAAAAGAAAAGCAGAACAACATTATGCAAGAGGCTCTTATACGCTATACCGAGCTCCCCTTTAGCTTTAAACACTCTTGACATTTCCTCAAGCAGCTTCATGAGGAGCCACTTGACTGGATTGCTGTTTACCTAGAAAGCAGCAGTGATGCAGAAGTTCAAGACATCAATTAGTTTAAGCCCTTGTTTATTGATGTGTTTTTATATCCAGTTAAGCTGCTTTACTGAGTGGAGAGCCATGTTTATAGACTGCGGTCAGCTCGGTTTTCCTGTCTCTCAGAAACTACAGCCAAACATGTACATGTGTATTAAGTTATTTTTGTTTACATAAATAGTATTTATCACATTAATATCCAAACTAAACCCAAAATAACCCAAACCAATTCAAACTAAATCCCAAATAACCCAAAGCAATTCAAACTAAACCCAAAATAACCCAAACCAATTCAAACTAAATCCCAAATAACCCAAAGCAATCTAAACTAAACCCGCAATAACCTAAACAAATCCAAACTGAACCCAAAATAACCCAAACCAATCCAAACAAAACCTAGAATAACTCAAACCAATCCAAACTAAACCCAATATAACACTAACCAATCCAAAGCAAACCCAATATAACATTAACCAATGCAAACAAAACATAAAATAACCCAAACCAATCCAAACTAAACCTAACATAACCCAAAGCAATCCAAACTATACCCCAAATAACCCAAACCAATCTAAAAAAACTATACCCAAAATAACCCAAACCAATATAAACCAAACTATATCTACAATAACCCAAATCAATCCAAACTAAACCCAAAACAACCCAAAGCAATCCAAACCAATTCCAAAATACCCCAAATCAACCGAAACTAAACCTAAAACACTCTAAACCAATCCAAATCCAACCCAAAATAAAACAAACCAACTCAAACCAAACCCCCCCCAAAAAACAACCCGAACTCTCCAACTTCATATAGGGTTTAAAAAAATATTTTTTTAATTAAAATCGATCTGTAAAAGTTGGGCATGTGTTGGGTGTGGTGTGCTGGTGTTCCCAATATAGCAATGAACATCTGACTGCTGATGTCTGTCTATGTAACTAAACCCAAACCAATCCAAACTAAACCCAAAATAACCCAAACCATTCCAAACTAGTCCTAAAATAATCGAAACAAATTCAAACTAAACCCAAAACAACCCAAAGCAAACGCTTACAATTTTCAATTAAATTTTATCTGTAAAAGTTGGGTTGGTGCACTGATTTAGGATTCAAGATTCGAGATTCGGTGTTGCCAAGATAGCAATAAACATCTGACTGTTGAGGTCTTTCTAGGTCGTATTTAGTCAGTGGAGCACCTGTGTTTTACTTTGCCAAGATACACCAAGCAATACGCCAGAAATCTACATGAACACACCTCATTTCCAGACCACTACGCCCATCAGAGTAGATCTATTCAGAAGCACTGTTGCTATTTAAACAAGGCAGGCAGAAGATACTGGAAAAATCATAAGCCAATCGCTACCAACCACTTCTTACCTTAAAGTAACAGATGAAAATGAAGCCCAGAGGCACAAGGTACTGCAGCAGCAACATGGTGGTGGTGTAGGTGAGCTTGAACTCGCGGGAAGGCCACTCCTCCACGCACACCACCTTCCCCCGGTAGTGCTCCTGGAAGATGGAGGGCAGCTGGCGCAGGGGCGCGTCGGTCACCACGGAGAACAGCAGGAAGGGCGTGGCCGTCAGCAAGGCCAGGGTCCAGGTGAAGGCGACGCCCAGCCACGCCTGGGACAGACTGGGCCTCCACCCGCGGGGGTGCAGGATGAGCTGGTGGCGCTCGACGGCGATCAGCACCAGCGAGAAGATGGAGACGGAGACGGAGCAGCACTGCACCAGGCTGTTGAGCTTGCACATGATTGCGCCGAACACCCAGTGGTCCATGAAGGTGTAGACGAAGGTGAACGGCAGGCACATGACCGCCATCAGCAGGTCGGACAGGGACAGGTTGGCGATCAGGACGTTGGTGACGTTGTGCAGCTCCCGTTGCCGGGCGATGACCAGGATGAGGGCCAGGTTGCCCACCACGCCCAGGAAGGCCACGGCGCTGTAGGCGATGGCCATGATGACGAAGAGCGGCTGGTTGCCATGGCATTCGTCGGCGTGGACGATGGCCGAGAGGTTGCCGAGGGAACAGTTGGCGGGCGAGGAGCAGTTCAGGATGGCGAGAGGCGGGACAGGAGGTAAGGGAGCGGAGTTTGGCATCTTTGGCATCTACCCTTCTATGTTTTTGAAGCTGCAACTGGATGTCCGGCCTCTGGACAGGGGCGGGGTTAGGGTCAGGTCATTGCAGGGTTGTGTCAGGCCATCGCAGACTCCGCCCCTCTGACAAATCTTCCCATCATGGTCATGGTCAAGACATCCAAAGGGTGTCACCAGGAACTACTTCCTTAAAAAAAAGAATAAAAAAAAAACAGAAATTAGATAACAAAACTAACCTTACCAATTTACACAGCCAATTACCCAACCCACTCATTAGGACTCCCCCAATCACTAGTGATGCCCCAACACACCAGGAGAATGAGGACTAGCACACGCCTCCTCCGATACATGTGAAGTCAGACACCGCCTCTTTTTGAACTGCTGCTGATGGTAGCATTACAGCGTGCTCAGAGGAAAGCGCAGCGACTCGGTTCTGATACATCAGCTCACAGACGCAGCCTTTTGCTGATCGACGTCACCCTTTGGAGTGATGAGGGGAATAAGCGCCATCTACTGTAATCTTTACATCTGAACTAATCATCAAAAATCAATACCATGGTTTTGAAAATCAAAACAATATTGCAAAATAAATATTGTGATGATACAATATTGATATTTTCTTATACCAGAATTTTTAACACTTATGCATGTGGAAATTGGTATGAGAGGAATGGACACAGCAGTGCTGCTGGAGTTTTTAAACACTTCAGTGTTCTGTGCTGCCTCTTTACGTTTTAGGGTAAAACCACCACTCAAAAATATTCAAATCATAAAGATTTTGAGGGCAATATAATCTTGTAATTTATAGTGAATCAGCTGAATATGGACTAAAATTACGAGGCACCTTGTTCCTAAGCAACAGACAGGTGAACGAAACGAATCCAGTGGCATTTACTCAAATAAACCGGTGGTAGTTACGAGCCACATGGCGTTGGCCGAGACATTTTCCTACATGCGTATTGTTAATGAGAGGCTTACGTTGCTAAGCAACATAATGGAGAGAGATTATTCGCTTAAACTGTGAGATGCAATGGCGTTGACCCTTTTGAAAGATAAACATATGGTAAACAAAAGGCTTATTAAGACTTTAGCATTTATTTTCTCTAATTTTATTCCGTTTTCTCCCCAATTTGGAAACTCACTTACTCTACCTAGTTATTAGGATTTCCACTATTGGGGCTCTGAGTGGTCCAGCAGACTAAGGCGCTGCCGCTATGATCCTGTGATCGCTGGTTTGAATCCCAGTCATGCAGCTTGCCATCAGCTGCTGGAGCCCTGAGAGGACACAATTTGTCTTGCTCTCTCTGGGTGGGTACAATAGATGGCGCTCTTTCCCCTCATCACTCTTAGGGTGATGTCGATCAGCACAAGGCTGCGTCTGAGAGCTGATGTATCAGAACTGAGTTGCTGCGCTTTCCTCAGTGCGCTGTGCGCTGTAATGCTACTCAGCAATGCTACATCAGCAGCAGTTCAAAAAGAGGCGGAGTCTGATTTTACATGTATTGGAGGAAGCATGTGGTAGACTTCTCCCTCCTGGTGTGTTGGAGCATCACTAGTGATAGGGGGAGTCCTAATGAGTGGGTTGGGTAATTGGATGTGTAAAAGGATTCCCCCTATCACTAGCACATGCCTCCTATATGTGATACAAGTCAGACTCCGCCTCTTTTACAACTTCTGCTGATAAACTCTGTATTAAACTCTTCTGCCACCACTAGGGGACAGTACAATGGCCTCATAAGAGGACACCGGGCCCTTATAGAGCGAAATTTAGTGTTGTGGTCTAGACAACCCAAAATGTGAAGTCCACACATGTGGACGCCAGGTCCTAGAAAGTAAGGGGAGTTTTTGCCCTGTGGACAGATTCTCCTGATCCTCCTGAGCTGTGGATTTTTGCAGCCCCTCCAAAGGCTGCTCAGTACTCTCCTTGCTCGATCTGTCAGTTTGGGTGGACCATGGCCATGTTCTAGAATTCTTTTTGGCAATTTTGAACGATGGATTGGAATGTGCAGTGGGATTCTCCAAGCTTGATATATATCCGCAGCTTAGGTGCGAGAATCTGTGAAACATGGTGGCGGCAGCATCATGCAGTGGGAATGCTGTTTTGGGAAGCTGGTCAGAGTTGATGGGAAGATCCTGTTGAAGATCCTGGAAGAAAACCTGTTGGAAGCTGTAAAAGACTTGAGACTGGGAAGGAGATGCACCTTCCAGCAAGACAATGACCCTAAACATAAAGCTAGCCTGCATTATCCCGATTCTAAATGGATTTTCGAGCGATTGTGAACGCACTCACTGTGTTGTACTTTTGTACTACAATATCCCAGACTAACGAGACCCCCGTCTAACGAGAAAGCGTGACCGTATCAATTTGTCGTCCAGAACGTTCACTGGCCTTTACAGCGTCCCACTTGATCCCCTCACACTGCGAATCTTCTGATATACACATTTAATAATCTCATTTATGAAGCACAGAACGGCGTGCCACAGGTCACGCAATATTACCTACATTAATAACGTGCTGTCTCTCCGAGCCGGGACAGACTCGCTTAATGCGAATGTGTGTGTGTGTACAAGTGTGTGTGCGCTAGAGGGAGATTAAGCAGTTAATTATGTTACATTCTGATTTGGTATGCTTTTCTATATTAGTTCATTTACAGTGATGTCATCTTTACTCCCAGCGGAACTGACAAGTCAGGGATGCGTCATTTGTGACAGGGAATATAATCGGGTTGTCAAGGTAACAGAAGTGACAGGGACACCTTTTTTTTAAGTCTCTAATTCCATCACTTTTTTCTCTCTCTCTCTCGTGGTCTCTCGCGGGTCTCTCGCTCGTCTCCGGCTGTCTGAGCGACTGTGACTCAGTCCCATTCTAATAATTTCTTCATTTCATGCGCGTAGCCACTCAATCAGGACACGCTGCGGCTGGCAGGATGATTTGCCTTCCTGCAAAAGCGCAAATGACTCGTTATTAGGACAGCGCTGGGGCCACTCGCGGCTCGACAAACGCCAAACGAACACAGCATGCGTATATTTTAGATTAGTGACGTCTAGACGCACAGGTTCTAACACTGTTATAAGCTCTACCTACAGAAGTAGAGCGCTAATTGGAAAGAACCTGTTTAAGGTGTTCTTGTTCTTTGTGAAATACTATATGTCTCTCTGAGTTGTATATATTCATGCTTCATGTGATACATATGTTCCTCAACCTTCATTGTCTGCAGTAGCAAAGAAAAGAAAATACTCAGAAAAACGAGTCAATCAGAAAAAGCACCTGTGTCTACGTCAATCCGTTAATTAGTATTCATGGCCTCGCCCACCTCGGCTCGGGACCTCCCACAGACAGAGCTGAAGCCGGGCTGCAGCAGAGCCGACACTGTCTCTCGTCAGCTAAAGAGCTTAAACAGCTCTGTTTACAGCAGCTAGTTAATGTTAGCTATTTTGTGTAACTAATTGTAGGTTTAAATCGGATCTCCGGTGGATTCTGCATTTTACAGATACCTTAAATACACACTAGGGAATTGGGGTGGGCGATATGGCTCTAAAATAATATCACGATATTTCAGGGTATTTTTGCAATAACGATATACTTGGCGATATAGGAAAACTAAAATATTTCATTCATTTCAGGAATATAGTATAATAGTATAACAGTATAATTATAACGTGGCAAAATAAATAATATAGCATAAAATAATATAATGCAGCAAATAATTTTGCAGAATATTTAGTGCATGCATATAAACTGCAAACTAAAACAATTATACAATAAATACACCTAAAGCTTTACAGTAAATAATAGACTACTTTTAAGACAGAACAGCCCTATTATCACAATATGGATTTTTAATATTATGATATTTCTGTGTCACAATATATTGTATACGATATAATATTGCCCACCCCTACTAGGGAAGCACGGTTTGACAAGGCAGCTTAACTCGACAGAACACCGGTCAAAGCGGGCGCCGTTCATAGAACGGTGTAGAAACCTTTGACTGGGATTCCAGTGACACAGCTCATATAGGACACTTTGTCGTTCTATTTAATAACAGACTGTAGTCCTGTATCTATGTGTTTCTCTGAATATTTTATTATTATCCTCATTTTACCTTGTTATTCAATGCTCAGGACCTCACAGGACCTAGGTAAAATATTTAAGTGGAGGGTCCTTTATTCTCAGTACTGCAGCATTTATAACATTTTTGTCATACTTACATTTTTCAGATTAGCAAGCCAACTTTAATATCAGAATATAAACTGAGTAAAATAAAATCACTTTTTAAATGATAATTTAATTTAAAGGAAAAAACAATCCAAATCAATCTAGCTCTGAGTGAAAAAGTGTTTGCCCCCATACATTAACTGTGATTAATTACACTTTTTGTAAAGCTGAGCTCAATTTTACTACTAACCACAACCAGAGCTGATTACTGCCAGACCTGTAGAATCAAGAAATCACTTAAATAGAACCTGTCTGACCACATGAAGCAGATAAAAAGCTCTCAAAAAGCAAAACATTATACCCCAATCTGAAGAAACTAAAAAACAGTCAAAGAAAAGTTAAAAAATAATTTCTAAATCTTTGGGACTCCAGAGAACCACAGTGATTCACTATTATTCACTAATGGAGAAAACACATAACACTGGTGAACCTTCCCAGGAGTGACCGGCCGACCAAAATTACTCCACAAGGGCATAAACAACTCATCCAGGAGGTCCCAAAAGAACCCAGAACAACATTTAAAGAAGTGCAGGTCTCACTCGCCTCAGTTAAGATCAGTGTTAATGATTCAATAATAAGAAAGAGACTGTGCGAAAATGGTCTCTATGGGAGGATTCCAAAATAAAAAAAAACACTGCTGACTAAAAACAACACAACCACCTCTCTCACATTTACCAACAAACATCTTGATGATCCCCAGAACTTTGGGTAAATATTCTTTGCACTGACGAGACAAAAGTGGAACTTTTCGGAAGGTGTGTGTCCCGTTAGATCTGGTGTAAAACTACTAACTACTAACTTGCTGTAATTGAGGGAAGCAGGAATTCTGCTGTTTATCAGAAAATCCTGAAGGAGAATATCCGGCCATCTGTTCATGACCTCAAGCTCAGGCATACTTGGGTTCTGCAGCAGGACAATGATCCAAAACACACAAACAAGTTCACCTCTGAATAATTGAATAAAAAAAAAACTAAATGGTGGGATACGGGAGAAGATTTTGTGGTTAGATGAAACCCAAATCGAATTTTTTGGCCACAATCCAAAACAACACAAGCTCACACAAGCAACACAGCTCATCACCCTAAACACACGTCCCCACTGTCAAACATGGTGGTGGCAGCATCGTGGTTTGGGATTGCTTTTCTTCTTCAGCAGGGACAGATTTGGAAACAGATGGATGGAGCCAAATACAGCACCATTCTGGAAGAAAACCTGTTGGAGTCTGCAAAAGACCTGAGACTGGGACGGAGATTCACCTTCCAACAAGACGATGATCCAAAACATAAAGCAAAATCTACAGTGGAACGGTTCACAAATAAACGTATCCAGGTGTTCGAATGGCAAAAGTCAAAGTCAGACCTAAATCCAATGGAGAATCTGTGGAAAGAGCTGAAAACTGCAGTTCACAAACCGATACTCTAGTAGTTTTAGTAAGAACGGGTAAAAATGTCAGTCTCTTGATGTGCAAAACTATAGAGACAAACCCCAAGCGACTTGCAGCTAGACAGCAAAAGGTGGTGCTATAAAGTAATAATTAATGCAAGAGGGCCGAATAATATCACACGCCCCACTTTTCAGTTTAAAATATCCAATAAATTTCATTTCACTTTACGATTGTGTCCCACTTGTTGTCAATATAAAATACAATTTTATACCTTTATGTTTGAAGCCTGAAATGTGGCAAAAGGTTGAAAAGTTCAAGGGGGCCAAAAACTTTCGCAAGGCACTGTAAATCAATCTATCAAATGCATCCAAATGAGAAAAGATTAGAAAGGATCTCAACAGTCATCCTACTAGAGGGACGATGTTGCTACAGCATTGATACAGCATTCCCAGCATGCACCTCACCTCAAACCAGTTCCCAGTTCCTAATTAGTGCACTCAGAGCCCTAAAGCACTGGAGCAACCAAAGCACTTTTTTTTTTTGCCAATTCCACCTTAAATTAGAAACCTGAACGAAGTCCAATCGGACGTTAAACATATTAACACCAGCTGTTTCCTCGGGGAAGCACTTTATCAAAGCAAAAAATATGAAAAATATTATATAAATATATAAATATATATATATATATATATATATAATGGACTGCCAGCCTGCCTCACTTTGGCCTGGCTCCCTCACTCACTTACTCACTCGTTCGTTCGCTCGCTTGCTTTCCACACCCTATTCCCTCGACACTAGTGTTCTACAAAGTGACCTTAAAGGCGGAGGGCTATTAAGGGAATAAGAGGGTGTTTGAGGCGGGCCTGGTAAATGTCATGTTCGAGTGAGTCTTGTGGAATAATGAATTGATTTTATTCATTTTTTTATTTCTTTATTTTTTGTGCACGCCCACATTCAACAACTTAGAAAAAAGAAGAAGCATTCCAGCAGCTGTGTGTCTCTAATCTACAGTGGCTTGCAAAAGTATTCATAACCCTTGAAATGTATTTTATTGAGATTTTAAGTGATAGATCAACACAACGTAGCACTTCATTGTGAAATGGAACAAAAATTATACATGTTTTTCAATATTTTAATTAAATAAAAATCTCACAAGTGCGTGAACAGCAGTTTTAATGTCTCTCCACAGGAGCTCAATGGGTTTTAGGTCTTTAGAACTTGCTTGGGTCATTCTAACACATTCTTTCCACTGTAGCTCTGGCTGTATGTTTAGGGTCATTGTCTTGCCGGAAGGTCCCAAGTCCTTTGAACCCTTCAACAGGTGTTCGTCCAGGATTGTCCTGAAGTTATCTCCATAGGTCTTCCTATCAACTCTGACCAGCTTCCCTGTCCTTGCCCACAGCTTGTTGCCTCCACCACCATGTTTCACAGTAGGGGATGGTGTGTTCAGGGTGATGAGCAATGTTACTTTTCCGCCACACATAGCACATTTAACTGGTATCATCTGATTACAATTCTTCCACCTGAGCTGTGGATTTCTGCAGCTCCTCCATAGTGACCATGGGCCTCTTTGCTGCTTCTCTGACCAGTGCTCAAGGAATCCAAGGGGTATAAATACGTTTACAAGCCACTAAGACTCACACTAGCTTGTCTCAATATCTTCTTGCTCCTTGTTTCTCTTTAAAAGGATGTAACTACACTGTTATTGTGTTATGATCCAATGTCAGAGACAACATACCATTCAAAAAACTGTCATTGCGAAGGGGCTATCTTTCACTTATACAGTGTTATCTCTGCAGCTCTTCAGACAAACACAATTGTGCAAGACAGTCATAAAGCAGACGGGCAGACGGCACTGACTGACAGGTTGTTTTAAAGTTTTATTAGTAATAGACGAAGGAAAACGCAGGCAGTGTTTGCTGTATTTTATTAGGCATCTACCGAAAGCCATTTAGCATCTGGTGCATTTTATAGCCAATGATGCTTAACTCCACTGTTTGTTTTTTTAAGAGACACATTTTCTTATTTATTATTAATTATACGGGTCATATCGAGATACGCGCCAAGTCAACAGCTGTTTGTGTGTGTTTTTCTGTGTGTAGGTGTGTGCGTATTACGGAATTAACCAGACGGAGGCCCCAATTAACAAAGCTCAATCCAATTTTCCGCAGGATGCACCGCTTGATTCTAAGACCGGGTTTAATTGGGTTGTAAAAAAATAAAATAAAATAAAAAAATAAAAAACCTGGTTTATTTTCCAGTCAGTGAGTCAGTCTGTTTTTGATGTATACTGTATCAGATGAATACGGGATTAGAGAATAACAAGCGCCGCCAAAAATAGTTTGTTTGTTGTGTCGCAAACAAGGAAAAATGTGGTGTCGCAACCTGCCTCCTCCCTCTGCTCTCACTCTCATTCTTTATTTCTCCTCTTATTTCTTTACCAATTTTTTTTCAATACCTCTTTTCCATTTTGTTATCTTCTTCTCTTTCCTTTTTTCTTTCTACTTTATTTCTGTTTCTCACTCTGCTTTTTTTCTCTTCTCTCTCTCCTCTCCTGATTTTATCTTGTGTCTAATCATGGTAATTATGTTATCAACTTATTGTGCAATATATGGCCATGTGAAAAAAAATAGGACACCCCTTAAACATACTGTCTGACTCACGATTTATATGTTCAAAGAACAGTGATCAAGAAGTTCTGGACTGCATCCCAGTTGTGCAGTTAATACAGTAAAGTATTGGCATTCAAATCCCAAGTCAATAGAGGCAAATCTCAAGTCAATAGAGGCAAGTCCAGAGTCAATAGAGGCAAGTCCAGAGTCAATAGAGGCAAGTCCCAAGTCAATAAAGGCAAGTCCCAAGTCAATACAGGAATGTCTTAGGTCAATAGAGGCAAGTCCCAAGTCAATACAGTCAAGTCCCAAGTCTACAGAGGCAAGTCCCAAGTCAATAGAGGCAAGTCCCAAGTCAAAAGAGGCAAGTTCTAAGTTAATTGAGGCAAGTCCCAAGTCAATACAGTCAAGTCACAGGTCAATAGAGGCAAGTCCTAAGTCAATACAGTCAAGTCACAGGTCAATAGAGGCAAGTCCTAAGTCAATACAGGCAAGTTCCAAGTCAATACAGGCAAGTCCCAAGTCTACAGAGGCAAGTCCCAAGTCTACAGAGGCAAGTCCCAAGTCAATAGAGGCAAGTCACAGATCAATAGGGTCAAGTCACAGATCAATACAGGCAAGTTCCAAGTCAATACAGGCAAGTCCAAAGTCAATAGAGGCAAGTCCCAAGTCAATACAGTCAAGTCCCAAGTCTACAGAGGCAAGTCCCAAGTCAATAGAGGCAAGTCCAAAGTCAGGAATACAGGAAGGTCTTAGGTCAATAGAGGTAAGTCCCAAGTCAATACAGGCAAGTCCCAAGTCAATAGAGGCAAGACCCAAGTCAATAGAGGCAAGACCCAAGTCAATAGAGGCAAGTCCCAAGTCAATACAGGAAGGTCTTAGGTCAATAGAGGCAAGTCCCAAGTCAATACAAACAAGTCACAGGTCAATAGAGGCAAGTCCCAAGTCAATAGAGGCAAGTCCCAAGTCAATAGAGGCAAGTCCCAAGTCAATAGAGGCAAGTCCAAAGTCAATAGAGGCAAGTCAATACAGGAAGGTCTTAGGTCAATAGAGGTAAGTCCCAAGTCAATACAGGCAAGTCCCAAGTCATTAGAGGCAAGTCCCAAGTCAATACAGTCAAGACCCAAATCAATAGAGGCAAGACCAAAGTCAATAGAGGCAAGTCTCAAGTCAGCACAGTTTAGCTCCCATGAAAATCATATGAGGATCACTGGTTCAAATCCCGGGTCATGCTGATTTACCATCAGCAGCCAGAATCAGAAAGAGCACCACTGGACAATTTCCAGGAATTTGATGATTGTGAGACAAAAACACCAGGCAAAAACACATAATATTTTGGATATTTAACCAATAATACACGAGAGGGAGTGCTATGACATGTAATATCAGCCTTGTGCCACGGCCTCGTGTCTACGACCGCAGCACAGCAGTGCCAACATTACAGGTTATAGCACGAACCTCGAGTGTATTATTGCGATTATACCACAGTTCCATTATCGCTGTTTATTGAAAGATTTTGAGTTAAAGAGGAGGAGAAAATACGATCTGTTTGGTTATAAAAACTCAGCGAGTTAAAATAGTTCCATTGCTGCTCTGTTTGTAGCTGCGCTGTTTGGTTTGTAAGCGCTGCATTATTGCTAGGTTACCTGTATGTGGGGGAGTAATACATGGAGATCTTCGGTTACAGTGCATTACCGTCTGATAATGGCACTCATGGTATATGGTATATCACAGCATTTTTACTTTTTTATTAGATTTTATCTTTTGTTTTTTTGCATGACTGGGCTTTTTATAGCTATGTGACTTACTGTACTGTTAGTAGCACATATAATATAAAAACTAAGGCTTTAAATTAAGGCTTTGATTACCATCGGGTTTACTTTGTCCCACAAAAATACACAATATATGAAGAAATCGGACGTCATTAGCAGAAAAACAGCTGAAGAATTTAAACAATAGACCTTAAAAAGAGATACGCCAACCATTTTAACACTGCTTCCTTTTTTAAACTAAACAATTTCTCAAATATTCTATTGCACAAGTTAGACACAAGTTTAATATCAAATAATATTACTATCAAGAGTGAATAATTAGTGTGATTGCAGTAATGCAATCACAGTATTGTTCTTCTTAAGTCTTATTCTTATTATTATTATTAGTGTGATTGCAGTAATGCAATCACAGTATTGTTCTTCTTAAGTCTTATTCTTATTATTATTATTATTATTATTATTATTAGTGTGATTGCAGTAATGCAATCACAGTATTGATCT
Organism: Astyanax mexicanus; assembly: GCF_023375975.1. Lineage (NCBI taxonomy): Eukaryota > Metazoa > Chordata > Actinopteri > Characiformes > Acestrorhamphidae > Astyanax > Astyanax mexicanus. The sequence continues at coordinate 9,816,488 of NC_064432.1, read as the reverse complement.
TCTTAAGTCTGTTTCTTATTATTATTCCACCTGTTTTTTGTCCGGTTAACTAGTGCCGCAGTTTTCGAAATATCGACTTCGTTCAAAAGAGAAAACGTGCGTCCATATCGGGAATGGTGGGCTTGTATACAGCTTTCCGATCGGACTTACGTTTTTCGTAAAAACTTCGTAAGTACGCGTTTTTTTGCCCATTGAAAATGAATGGGCAGAACTTTGCACGCCCGTGGACGTCGCAATTTTTGAAATACGAAGATGAAACCAATTGAGGACCTGTAGAACTTATTGAGCTCTTTCCGAAAATATGCGTTACGAAAAGTTACGACGTACGGATTTCGTACGAATGTCGTACGAAGTGGCCCCATAGGAATGAATGGGGCCAATCGGAGGACGGCAGCTAGATCGAAGGACAGGTAGCTAGAACTCCAGTACTGTGAGTGTATGGAGCAGCTATGGGATAAATCAGCGTTAGGTCAAAAGTTTGGACACCCCGGCCCCACAGTACTGTGTGTAATGGAGCCACGGGTCAAAAGTTTGGACACCCCGGCCCCCCAGTACTGTGTGTAATGGAGCCATGGGTCAAAAGTTTGGACACCCCCGAACGGCCAGAGCAACCTAGCGTGCATAGCTGATTGATGTATTTGCACGTTGCGTAGCAACGCCTAGCAACACCTTAGCAACCACCTAGCAACCACCTAGCAACACCTTAGCAACCACCCCGGATACCATAGCAACACCTTAGCAACCGCCTAGCAACACCCTAGCAACCACCTAGCAACACCTTAGCAACCACCACGGATACCATAGCAACACCTTAGCAACCGCTTAGCAACACCCTAGCAACCACCTAGCAACCACCTAGCAACACCTTAGCAACCACCCCGGATACCATAGCAACACCTTAGCAACCGCCTAGCAACACCCTAGCAACCACCTAGCAACCACCTAGCAACACCTTAGCAACCACCCAAGATACCATAGCAACACCTTAGCAACCGCCTAGCAACACCCTAGCAACCACCTAGCAACACCTTAGCAACCACCCCGGATACCATAGCAACACCTTAGCAACCGCCTAGCAACACCTTAGCAACCACCTAGCAACCACCTAGCAACACCTTAGCAACCACCCCAAATACCATAGCAACACCTTAGCAACCGCCTAGCAACACCTTAGCAACCGCCTAGCAACACCTTAGCATCCACCTAGCAACCATCTAGCAACACCTTAGCAACCACCCTGGATACCATAGCAACACCTTAGCAACAGCCTAGCAACACCCTAGCAACCACCTAGCAACCATCTAGCAACACCTTAGCAACCACCCCGGATACCATAGCAACACCTTAGCAACCGCCTAGCAACACCCTAGCAACCACCTAGCAACCACCTAGCAACACCTTAGCAACCACCCCGGATACCATAGCAACACCTTAGCAACCGCCTAGCAACACCCTAGCAACCACCTAGCAACCACCTAGCAACACCTTAGCAACCACCCAAGATACCATAGCAACACCTTAGCAACCGCCTAGCAACACCCTAGCAACCACCTAGCAACCACCTAGCAACACCTTAGCAACCACCCCGGATACCATAGCAACACCTTAGCAACCGCCTAGCAACACCTTAGCAACCACCTAGCAACCACCTAGCAACACCTTAGCAACCACCCCAAATACCATAGCAACACCTTAGCAACCGCCTAGCAACACCTTAGCAACCGCCTAGCAACACCTTAGCAACCACCTAGTAACCACCTAGCAACACCTTAGCAACCACCCCATATACCATAGCAACAACTTAGCAACCGCCTAGCAACACCTTAGCAACCACCTTGCAACCACCTAGCAACACCTTAGCAACCACCCCGGATACCATAGCAACACCTTAGCAACACCTTAGCAGATACCAGCCAGCACTGCAATCACACTCGCAGTTTCTGTAGGAACTGCAATCTAGTTATTATTATTATTATTATTCCACCTGTTTTTTGTCCGGTTAACTAGTGCCGCAGTTTTCGAAATATCGACTTCGTTCAAAAGAGAAAACGTGCGTCCATATCGGGAATGGTGGGCTTGTATACAGCTTTCCGATCGGACTTACGTTTTTCGTAAAAACTTCGTAAGTACGCGTTTTTTTGACCATTGAAAATGAATGGGCAGAACTTTGCACGCCCGTGGACGTCGCAATTTTTGAGATACGAAGATGAAACCAATTGAGGACCTGTAGAACTTATTGAGCTCTTTCCGAAAATATGCGTTACGAAAAGTTACGACGTACGGATTTCGTACGAATGTCGTACGAAGTGGCCCCATTGGAATGAATGGGGCCAATCGGAGGACGGCAGCTAGATCGAAGGACAGGTAGCTAGAACTCCAGTACTGTGAGTGTATGGAGCAGCTATGGGATAAATCAGCGTTAGGTCAAAAGTTTGGACACCCCGGCCCCCCAGTACTGTGTGTAATGGAGCCACGGGTCAAAAGTTTGGACACCCCGGCCCCCCAGTACTGTGTGTAATGGAGCCACGGGTCAAAAGTTTGGACACCCCCGAACGGCCAGAGCAACCTACCGTGCATAGCTGATTGATGTATTTGCACGTTGCGTAGCAACGTGCAAACACCATTTAATCTAATTTATGCATATACATCACCTAGCAACCACCTAGAAACACCATAGCAACCACCCCGGATACCATAGCAACACCTTAGCAACCGCCTAGCAACACCCTAGCAACCACCTAGCAACCACCTAGCAACACCTTAGCAACCACCCTGGATACCATAGCAACACCTTAGCAACCGCCTAGCAACACCATAGCAAGCACCTAGCAACCATCTAGCAACACCTTAGCAACCACCCCGGATACCATAGCAACACCTTAGCAACCGGCTAGCAACACCTTAGCAACCACCTAGCAACCACCCAGCAACACCTTAGCAACCACCCCGGATACCATAGCAACACCTTAGCAACCGCCTAGCAACACCCTAGCAACCACCTAGCAACCACCTAGCAACACCTTAGCAACCACCCCGGATACCATAGCAACACCTTAGCAACCGCCTAGCAACACCCTAGCAACCACCTAGCAACACCTTAGCAACCACCCCGGATACCATAGCAACACCTTAGCAACCGCCTAGCAACACCCTAGCAACCACCTAGCAACACCTTAGCAACCACCCCGGATACCATAGCAACACCTTAGCAACCGCCTAGCAACACCCTAGCAACCACCTAGCAACCACCTAGCAACACCTTAGCAACCACCCCGGATACCATAGCAACACCTTAGCAACCGCCTAGCAACACCCTAGCAACCACCTAGCAACACCTTAGCAACCACCCCGGATACCATAGCAACACCTTAGCAACCGCCTAGCAACACCCTAGCAACCACCTAGCAACCACCTAGCAACACCTTAGCAACCACCCCGGATACCATAGCAACACCTTAGCAACCGCCTAGCAACACCCTAGCAACCACCTAGCAACACCTTAGCAACCACCCCGGATACCATAGCAACACCTTAGCAACCGCCTAGCAACATCCTAGCAACCACCTAGCAACCACCTAGCAACACCTTAGCAACCACCCTGGATACCATAGCAACACCTTAGCAACCGCCTAGCAACACCTTAGCAACCACCTAGCAACCACCTAGCAACACCTTAGCAACCACCCCGGATACCATAGCAACACCTTAGCAACCGCCTAGCAACACCTTAGCAACCACCTAGCAACCACCTAGCAACACCTTAGCAACCACCCCAGATACCATAGCAACACCTTAGCAACCACCTAGCAACACCCTAGCAACCACCTAGCAACCACCTAGCAACACCTTAGCAACCACCCCGGATACCATAGCAACACCTTAGCAACACCCTAGCAACCACCTAGCAACCACCTAGCAACACCTTAGCAACCACCCCGGATACCATAGCAACACCTTAGCAACCGCCTAGCAACACCTTAGCAACCACCTAGCAACCACCTAGCAACACCCTAGCAACCACCCCGGATACCATAGCAACACCTTAGCAACCGCCTAGCAACACCTTAGCAACCACCTAGCAACCACCTAGCAACACCTTAGCAACCACCCCGGATACCATAGCAACACCTTAGCAACCGCCTAGCAACACCTTAGCAACCACCTAGCAACCAACTAGCAACACCTTAGCAACCACCCCGGATACCATAGCAACACCTTAGCAACCGCCTAGCAACACCCTAGCAACCACCTAGCAACCACCTAGCAACACCTTAGCAACCACCCCGGATACCATAGCAACACCTTAGCAACCGCCTAGCAACACCCTAGCAACCACCTAGCAACCACCTAGCAACACCTTAGCAACCACCCCGGATACCATAGCAACACCTTAGCAACCGCCTAGCAACACCTTAGCAACCACCTAGCAACCACCTAGCAACCACCTAGCAACACCTTAGCAACCACCCCAAATACCATAGCAACACCTTAGCAACCGCCTAGCAACACCTTAGCAACCACCTAGCAACACCTTCGCAACCACCTAGTAACCACCTAGCAACACCTTAGCAACCACCCCAGATACCATAGCAACACCTTAGCAACCGCCTAGCAACAGCTTAGCAACCACCTAGCAACATCTTAGCAACCACCCCGGATACCATAGCAACACCTTAGCAACACCTTAGCAGATACCAGCCAGCACTGCAATCACACTCGCAGTTTCTGCAGGAACTGCAATCTAGTTATTATTATTATTATTATTATTATTATTATTATTCCACCTGTTTTTTGTCCGGTTAACTAGTGCCGCAGTTTTCGAAATATCGACTTCGTTCAAAAGAGAAAACGTGCGTCCATATCGGGAATGGTGGGCTTGTATACAGCTTTCCGATCGGACTTACGTTTTTCGTAAAAACTTCGTAAGTACGCGTTTTTTTGCCCATTGACAATGAATGGGCAGAACTTTGCACGCCCGTGGACGTCGCAATTTTTGAAATACGAAGATGAAACCAATTGAGGACCTGTAGAACTTATTGAGCTCTTTCCGAAAATATGCGTTACGAAAAGTTACGACGTACGGATTTCGTACGAATGTCGTACGAAGTGGCCCCATTGGAATGAATGGGGCCAATCGGAGGACGGCAGCTAGATCGAAGGACAGGTAGCTAGAACTCCAGTACTGTGAGTGTATGGAGCAGCTATGAGATAAAACAGCGTTAGGTCAAAAGTTTGGACACCCCGGCCCCCCAGTACTGTGTGTAATGGAGCCATGGGTCAAAAGTTTGGACACCCCGGCCCCCCAGTACTGTGTGTAATGGAGCCACGGGTCAAAAGTTTGGACACCCCCGAACGGCCAGAGCAACCTAGCGTGCATAGCTGATTGATGTATTTGCACGTTGCGTAGCAACGTGCAAACACCATTTAATCTAATTTATGCATATAAATCACCTAGCAACCACCTAGCAACACCTTAGCAACCATCCCGGATACCATAGCAACACCTTAGCAACCGCCTAGCAACACCCTAGCAACCACCTAGCAACCACCTAGCAACACCTTAGCAACCACCCCGGATACCATAGCAACACCTTAGCAACCGCCTAGCAACACCTTAGCAACCACCTAGCAACCACCTAGCAACACCTTAGCAACCACCCCGGATACCATAGCAACACCTTAGCAACCGCCTAGCAACACCTTAGCCACCACCTAGCAACCACCTAGCAACACCTTAGCAACCACCCCGGATACCATAGCAACACCTTAGCAACCGCCTAGCAACACCCTAACAACCACCTAGCAACACCTTAGCAACCACCCCGGATACCATAGCAACACCTTAGCAACCGCCTAGCAACCACCTAGCAACCACTTAGCAACACCTTAGCAACCACCCCGGATACCATAGCAACACCTTAGCAACCGCCTAGCAACCACCTAGCAACCACCTAGCAACACCTTAGCAACCACCCCGGATACCTTAGCAACACCTTAGCAACCGCCTAGCAACCACCTAGCAACCACCTAGCAACACCTTAGCAACCACCTAGCAACACCTTAGCAACCTCCCCGGATACCATAGCAACACCTTAGCAACCGCCTAGCAACACCTTAGCAACCGCATAGCAACCACTTAGCAACACCTTAGCAACCACCCCGGATACCATAGCAACACCTTAGCAACCGCCTAGCAACCACCTAGCAACCACCTAGCAACACCTTAGCAACCACCTAGCAACACCTTAGCAACCTCCCCGGATACCATAGCAACACCTTAGCAACCGCCTAGCAACACCCTAGCAACAACCTAGCAACCACCTAGCAACACCTTAGCAACCACCCCGGATACCATAGCAACACCTTAGCGACCGCCTAGCAACAGCTTAGCAACCACCTAGCAACACCTTAGCAACCACCCCGGATACCATAGCAACACCTTAGCAACCGCCTAGCAACACCCTAGCAACCACCTAGCAACCACCTAGCAACACCTTAGCAACCACCCCGGATACCATAGCAACACCTTAGCAACCGCCTAGCAACACCCTAGCAACCACCTAGCAACACCTTAGCAACCACCCCGGATACCATAGCAACACCTTAGCAACCGCCTAGCAACACCCTAGCAACCACCTAGCAACACCTTAGCAACCACCCTGGATACCATAGCAACACCTTAGCAACCGCCTAGCAACACCTTAGCAACCACCTAGCAACCACTTAGCAACACCTTAGCAACCACCCCGGATACCATAGCAACACCTTAGCAACCGCCTAGCAACCACCTAGCAACCACCTAGCAACACCTTAGCAACCACCCCGGATACCTTAGCAACACCTTAGCAACCGCCTAGCAACCACCTAGCAACCACCTAGCAACACCTTAGCAACCACCCCAGATACCATAGCAACACCTTAGCAACCGCCTAGCAATACCTTAGCAACCACCTAGCAACCACCTAGCAACATCTTAGCAACCATCCCGGATACCATAGCAACACCTTAGCAACCACCTAGCAACACCTTAGCAACCACCTAGCAACACCTTAGCAACAACATAGCAGATACCAGCCAGCACTGCAATCACACTCGCAGTTTCTGTAGGAACTGCAATCTAGTTGCTGTTTGCTGTTGTTTTTTTCTATTTTAAAAACACTCATACAGCGAGGAACAGCAGGAGAAGCTCCTCAGATAAAGTGCTGTTCTCATTTTTCTCCAGTCAGGACGGAGTGTTTGAGCTACCATTGCTTCAGTGTAGTGCAATTCTCTCATATTGGCCACTGGATATTCAGCATGGCATCTCATGGGAAAGAACTCTCTGAGGATGTAAAAAAAAAGCATCCTATGTAGAGGTGAGATTTGAAAACAAGCCTACCTGTGCCTTTTTTTTTCTTTCTCTCTCTCTCTCTCTCTTTATCCCTCTCATTTTCTTCCCCTCTTACTTCAGTGTTGGCTGGGTGTAAAATAAACGATTACCGTTTTGACCTCCCAGTAGGCCATCGCTTATCCTCCGACCGCCGCAGATCACATTTGACGCCCAACAGCCGCCCAGGCAATATCACCGCGGATCATTCCGGCAAATCATTAGACATCTGACCCGTCTGACAAACCGCCACCCGAGCACTTTAATCGTCTTTAACGGCACCGAGGGGAGACGTTAATGCTGTTGTCATGACAATGAAGTGAGATCATCAAGTCATATTCCTTTTTTTTTGCCGTGCAATTACGAAGATGGAGGAGATAAAAGACAGAGATAGGGCCACTTTAGATTAGTCTGGAAAAGACAAACTAAACACTGCAACACCTTCAATCTGTCTTCATTCATCATTAACCCTTTCAGACCTTCATTAAGGCCTTTCGGCCTTTTGTTCTTTCATTTGTGTCGATAACACTGAGTGCGGTGTGTCCACAGATTTAACACAACCCAAGCTGCACTAAGCACACACTCCTAATCCCTACAACCTCAATAAACACTCCTTACACACTGGGGGAATAGATATCATGAGATATATGAGATATTAGTCCATGCAAAACCTAAATAAACACTTATATACAGTAGAACAAGAAATATTAGTTCATAAACACCCTCAATAAACACTTCTACACAGTAGAATAGGAGATATTAGTCTTTAAACAAACTCAATAAACACTTCTATACACTAGAATAGGAGATATTAGTCCTTAAACAACCTCAGTAAACAATTTAATACAGTAGAACAAGAAATATTAGTCCATAAACACCCTCAATAAACACTTCTATACAGTAGAATAAGAGATATTAGTCTATGAACAACCTCAAGAAACACTTCTATAGAGTAGAATAGGAGATATTAGTATTTAAACAACCTCAATAAACACTTCTATACACTAGAATAGGAGATATTAGTCAATAAACAACCTCAATAAACACTTCTATACACTAGTTTCTGTAAAGCTGCTTTGTGCCAACACCTGTTGTAAAAAGCGCTATACAAATAAATTTGATTTGATTTGATTAGAATAGCAGATATTAGTCCCCGATCAACCTCAATAAACATTTCTGTACACTTAGTCTATAAACGTCCTCAATAAACACTCATTAAACACTTTTATACTTGGTTGAGGGAAACAAATGTTGCACTTTTATAAAGACAGTTTCTGTGTGTTTGATACTTATTTCATTATTTATTATTTAATGGGAGAATACCTGCATCTCTCTCTCTCTCTCTCTCTCTCTCTCTCTCTCGTTCTCGCTCAGAATTAAGTACAGAAGCTTCTGAATCTTGATTTTATCTCACCTTTGGGAAAGCTAGTCTGATTGAGATAATAAAACCCAGTTCTTCAAGTGTTCCTTGCAGAACTGGCTGATTAGATCCTGACTTAGACAGATTCTACCTGTGTAATTGTATTGAACGGAGGGAGTGTGGTTAGCTGACTACGCCACACATGATGAAATTCAGCAGTGCATCCTGTCTGATAGTGTCTCAAAGATTTTTTTTCTTCTCTATTTTTCTTCTCGGACACAGAAAACTAGCGCTTAATCAGCCAATACAGATGCAGTACAATATCAGTCAGGACCAGATCCAGAGGGGACAAAGAAACATATCAGACAAACAGAACCAAAACTGGTCAGAAAATACAGAACTGCAACCAAATGGGACAATACAGAACCCAAATTAAATTAGACAATACAGAACTGAAACCAGGTCAGACAATACAGACCTGAAACCAGATCAGACAATACAGAACTGAAACAGATCAGACAATACAGACCTGAAACCAGATCAGACAATACAGACCTGAAATTAGACAAGACAATCCAGAACTGAAACCAGATCAGACAATACAGAAATGAAACCAGATCAGACAATACAGAACTGAAACCAGATCAGACAATACAGACCTGAAACCAGATCAGACAAAACAGAACTGAAACCAGATCAGACAATACAGAACTGAAACCAGATCAGACAATACAGAACTGAAACCAGATCAGACAATACAGAACTGAAACAGATCAGACAATACGGAACTGAAACCAGATCAGACAATACAGAACTGAAACCAGATCAGACAATACAGACCTGAAATTAGACAAGACAATCCAGAACTGAAACCAGATCAGACAATACAGAACTGAAATCAGATTAGACAATACAGAACTAAAGCCATATTAAACAATACAGAACCAAAATAAGATCAGATAATACAGAACTGAAATTAGATCAGACAATACAGAACTGAAACCAGATCAGACAATACAAAACTGAAACCAGATCAGACAATAAAGAACTGAAACTAGATCAGACAATACAGACCTCAAACCAGATCAGACAATACAGAACTGAAACCAGATCAGACAATCCAGACATGAAACCAGATCAGACAATACAAAACCAAAACCAGATCAGGTAATACAGAACTGAAACTAGATCGGACAATACTAACCTGAAACCAGATAAGACAATACAGACCTGAAACCAGATCAGACAATACAGATCTGAAATTAGACAAGACAATCCAGAACTGTAACCAGATCAGACAACCCACATCAAATCAGACAATACAGAGGCAGAACAATACCAGATCCAGATGTGACAATGAGGACACAGAACAAGATCAGACAATTTACACGACACAGAACCAGATCAGACAATATAGACGACAAAGAACCAGATCAGATTCAATACACAACCACAAAAAAAAACCTTCAGTTCTTCAAATCGTCATGAGACAATACAAAACTAAAACAGATCAGAAAATTTAGATGAAATAGAACCAGATCAGGCACATGTAGACTAAACAGAACCAGATCAGATTTAATACAGACTCACAAACAGAACCATCAGTTCTTCAAATTGTCAGAAAACCCATAACTTAAACAGATCAGACAATACAGACCTGAAACCAAATCAGACAATTTACACAACATAGAACCAGATCAGACAATTTACACAACACAGAACCAGATCAGACAATTTACACAACACAGAACCAGATCAGACAATTTACACAACACAGAACCAGATTAGATTTAATACAGAAGCACAAACAAAAGCATCATTTCTTCAACTAAAACAGAACCAAAACAAGATCAGACAATTTAGACAAAACAGAACCAGATTAGACAATACAAAAGTAGATCCAGGTCACTCCACATCAGATTTAATACAGAAAAACAAACAAAACCATCAGTTCTTCAACTGAAACCAGATCAGACCATTTAAACAACACAAATCCAGATCAGTCTGTTTACACAACACAGAACCAGATCAGACAATTTAGATGGAACAGAACCAGAACAGACCATTTACACTATACAGAACCACAAACAAAAACATCAGTTCTTTAAACTGTCATGAGAAAATACAAAACTAAAACAGATCAGACAATACAGAACGAATTGAAACCAGATAAAACAATACAGACCTGAAACCAGATCAGACAATTTCTTCAACTAATACAGACCTGAAACCAGATCAGACAATTTACACTACAAAGAACCAGATCAGACAATTTACACTACACAAACCCAGATCAGACAATTTACACTACAAAGAACCAGATCAGACAATTCACACAACACAGAACCAGATCAGATTTTATACAGAAGCAGATCCAGGTCACACAATAGCGAGGCAGGCCAGCAACCTCTGAGCTGCTGATTAGAGACAAAGACAGGAGAAGAAAGAGAGATAAAAGGAAAAGGGAGAGACGGAGGGATAATGAATACAGACAAGAATAAGTGTGAGAGAGAGAGAGAGAGAGAGAGAGAGAGAGAGAGAGAGAGAGAGAGAGAGCGGGGGCGAGAGATTAAGACGTACAATACGAGCTGTGGTGTGAGAGAGAGAGAGAGAGAGAGCTCTGAGACTGGTGGAAATAGGTCTGTCTCAAAGACACACTCTTGGCACTGAATGCACTGTTCTCTTGGAAGCCATGGATTTTTCCTGGCTTATCTGCACTCGCCCTCTGCTTCGATATGTGTGTGTGTGTGTGTGTGTGTGTGTGTGTGTGTGTGTGTGTGTGTGTGTGTGCGCGATTGTATTTACAGTGTCTCCATCTTTCTATGTTCTCAGTGAAACCAGCTTAGGGCAATATCCTGGCCCAGTGATTTACAGTAATATGCAACTTTCCTCCTCCTCCACCCCCCACCCCCACTCCCACCCTCCCAACAGCCCCTCGCAGCACTCGTCCTTTCTCCCCTCCATCTTTCATAACATCCACCAAAGCAGAACATCCCTCTCTGAAACAGTGACACCAAATGAACTTTGATATTTTGAACACGCGCCCAGATACGTTTATATAGGCCTCAATAAAGGACAGTCCCAGTGGGCCAGTCCACAATCAAATCTGGATTTCATCTCGTCCTGTTGTGTCTTGAGATATATCTGTTTTACCTGGTGCTCAATCTGGAAACAATAAAGGAAAAAATAATGAAAGCACTTCAGTTTCTGAATCAGTTTCTCTGATTTTGCTATTTCTAGCTACAAGGGTTGGACAATGAAACTGAAACACCTGTCATTTTAGTGTGGGAGGTTTCATGGCTAAATTGGAGCAGCCTGGTGTCCAATCTTCATTAATTGCACATTATTGCACCAGTAAGAGCAGAGTGTGAAGGTTCAGTTAGCAGGGTAAAAGCATAGTTTTATTGCTCAAAATATTGCAGCAATGCACACAACCTTATGGGTGACATACCAAAGTTCAAAAGAAGAAGAGGATAAATTGTTGTCTGTGACCAAGACAGCAAGTCTTTGTGATGTATCAGGAGCGACAGTATCCAAGGTAATGTTAGCATACCACCAAGAAGGACCAACCACATCCAACAGGATTAACTGTGGATGCTGTAAGAGGAAGCTGTCTGAAAGGGATGTTATGTTTTTCGGATTGTATCCGAAAAACATAAAACCACGGCTGATCAAATCACGGCAGAATTCAATGTGCACCTCAACTCTCCTGTTTCCACCAGAACTGTCCGTCGAGACAATAAATTATTGTGGTCTAAAGCCAGGTGTTTAAGTTTCATTGTCCAATCCCTGTATATGCTTGAGTAAAATAAACACTGTTGTTTTATTCTATAAACTACGGACAGCATTTCTCCCAAAATATGGTCAAAATAATGAAAAAGATACAGGGCTTTCAGACTTCAAATAATGCAAAGAAAACAAGTATATATTTATTGAGAAACAATAATGCTAATGTTTGAAGAGTTCAGAAATCAATATTTGGTCACAATTTTAATGCACCTTGTCATGTTCTCCTCCACAAGTCTTTCACACTGCTTTTGGGCGACCTTCCATTTCACTCCTGGCACAAAAAATTCAAGCAGTTCAGCTTGGTTTGATGGCTTGCCACCTCAACTTATATCTTACGTGATTACATTCAGAGGTTTTTCAATGGGGCTCAGGTCTGGAGATTGACCAATTGACCAACTTATTTGAATGTAGCTAGCTACATTCAAATAAGCTAAGCTAAGGAAACAAAAAGCTAAGCTAAGGAAACAAAACTGTAATACAACAAAAAAAGACTTTCTTTTAAAATCAAACGAGCGCCGGATGTTAATCTACACAGATTTCTCTCCTGAAAACTGTTTATTTGAGTGAGTAAAGCGCTTCCGTTTATTTACAGTAAGCTTAGACTCCCGAATTTCTCCAGCACTAAGGCTGGAGCATTAGCATTAGGGGCTAACCGCTAGCGGTTATTGGTTAATGCTGCCCAACAGAGCTACACTGGGGTACCTTGAGTGTTCCAGAAAGCGTGGTTAGCGGGTAATGCTAATGCTGCTCCAACAGTGCTAGCTGGGGTTAGGAGCAGGCTACAGGCTGATAATACTCACCTCTGAATGGGGAAATTGTGGTTAGCAGCTAACGCTAATGCTACTCCAGTGTCGGTGCTGAAGAACTAAACTGCTGAATAAACTCCTGAATATCGCTGTACTTCAGTGGAGCAATTTTGTTGCTCCTTAATTTCTTTAAAATTCCTTAAAATTCTTATATAAGGAGCACCAGATTCATAATTTTGGGGAAAACTTTTTTTAAGGTAGCCTTATAGTGCAAAAATTACGGTACACCATAGCTGTGCTGGTTACAGATGTAATTTGTTCCCTTTGAACTCGTCCGTAAAAAATATTGATTGTTAAATGTGTGAATCTGACACCAATAAATTCATAATTCCTGGTATTTGCTCATTTAGAAATATTTTATCCGCTTTAGAAACAGTAACAGATGCAGTAAAGTATCGTCGAGAATTGTTTTGCAAGATATTAAGTATCACAGAATCAGAGTATCGCGATATCATCCGTATCATGGGTACTGTGTATGATTTTGAATAGGGATTTTCCACTAACAGGAAAATATACAGTAGTCTAGGCCTAAGACTAGGCCTAACCCCTGTCTGGTAAACTGACCCACAGTGCCTTAGGGGTTGCCTCGTAGCTGAGGAAGGTTTTGGCAGTGTGATATGACTTTGATTCAGGGCTGTGTTGTTCCGTGTGGTCAGTTTGAACACGACTGCTTGGACATGAGGAGCTGCTGACACGCTGACTGCCCGCGAGCGCTGCTATATCAGCACAGCCTTCTTTAAAAAGATACCAAGAGAGAGAGTCAACATTATAAATGACATGCAGAGAAGCGAGCCGCTGTTGAAACGTTCCCAGGGCTGAAAGAACAGACACAGATTTTAATTATAGAATTAAAGGTATACAGTTGCAAGAAAAAGTATGTAAACCCTTTGGGATTACTTAGATTTCTGCATAAATTGGTCATTAAATGTGATCAGATCTTCATCTAAGTCACAACAATAGACAAACACAGTCTGCTTAAATTAATACCATACAAAAAATAATATGTTTGCATGGTTTTATTGAACACAACAACATGTTAACATTCACAGTGTAAGGGGGAAAAAGTATGAGAACCCCTAGGCTAATGACTTTGTAACGGAGAGGAGGAGGCCGGATGCAAATGCAAGTTAGTTTTATTTTCCATTTAAACAAGAAAATAAGCAAAAGAGCAAAACCCTATGAAATAGTATAAAGAAAAGGTAACTAAAACAAAACACTATGAACTATGAGGATATGAGAAAAAGACTTAAACAAACAAACAAAATAATCAAACAAATAAATAAACTAAAGAAAACAAACCAGAACACTGCAGACAAAAAGGCTCAAAGGCGCAAAAACACAACTAAACAAGATTCTGACAGAGAAACAGGACTAGATCAAACAAAGCACGACACAGAACAAGGAGCACATGGGGTATTATATACAGGCAAACATAAGGGACACCTGTGGGAGCTAACAAGGGGGCGGGGTTACAAATGAGACAAGAGGTTACAGCACTAATGGCTAGGGCATGGCTAGGGCAGGGCTAGGGCGGAGACAAGGACAAAATCACAACAATAGCACATGGCTGGGACACATGACAGGAAAACAGAGGGGCAGGAGCACAATAGACCAGGAGAGGGAGACACAACGAGACAGACACGGGCTAAACTGTGACATTACCCCCCCTCAACGGCGCCACTACCAGAGGCGCCGAGAGAGAGGGAACAGAAAAACAAGACAAGGCTAGACAAGACCAGAGAAAGAACACAGGGGCAGGAACTGAGACAGGAGACTAGACAGGAGAAACATACTGGGACTGGAATGGAGACTGGGGAGGCGGAAAAAACAGAGACTGGACAGGGGACGAGAACTGAGACTGGACAGAGGGCTGTACATTGGGCAGGGATGCAGAAAGGGCAGGGGACATGAACAAAGACTGGACAGGGGACGGAGACTGGACGAAAGACTGGACAGGGGACGGAGACTGGACGAAAGACTGGACAGGGGACGGAGACTGGACGAAAGACTGGACAGGGGACGGAGACTGGACAGGGGGCTGGACGTTAGACTGGGACAGAGACTGGACTGTGGAGGAGAACATAGACTGGGCTAGGGGCTTAGACTGGACAGAGGACTTGGGCTGGACAAACTGGGTCTGGACAAGACAGGGCGATGGAACCGGGACAAATACACTTACTGGGACTGACACAAATACGGTGACAGGGATGGGAACAGAAAAACCACCGGGGACAGGAATGGGAACAAACACAGACACTGGGACCAGGACAGGGAGAGACATGGGAACAAACAAAACTTGGGGATGCCCAGGACTGGCTAAAGTCTGTGGGGTAGTTAGAGGGGCCAGCCTGGGCACAGTTCTTGGGCAGAGGTCCGGGGGCCTTGGGGCGGGCCTAGGAGCCCGTGACCTGGGAGCAGGCCTGGGGATAGGCCGGGGGGCATACAAAGTTCTGGGAGTGGGCACAGGGTCAGAGGCGGCCGGAGCCGCGGGCACAGGGTCAGAGGCGGCCGGAGCCGCGGGCACAGGGTCAGAGGCGGCCGGAGCCGCGGGCACAGGGTCAGAGGCGGCCGGAGCCGCGGGCACAGGGTCAGAGGCGGCCGGAGCCGCGGGCACAGGGTCAGAGGCGGCCGGAGCCGCGGGCACAGGGTCAGAGGCGGCCGGAGCCGCGGGCACAGGGTCAGAGGCGGCCGGAGCCGCGGGCACAGGGTCAGAGGCGGCCGGAGCCGCGGGCACAGGGTCAGAGGCGGCCGGAGCCGCGGGCACAGGGTCAGGAGCAGTGGGTACCACGTGGGCGGCAGGCACTGCTGGTGCTGGAGCTGAGGCCGGAGCAGTGGGAGCTGCTGGAGCTGGAGCTGAGGCTGGAGCAGCGGGAGCTGCTGGCGCTGGAGCTGAGGCCGGAGCAGCGGGAGCTGCTGGCGCTGGAGCTGAGGCCGGAGCAGCGGGAGCTGCTGGAGCTGGAGCTGAGGCCGGAGCAGCGGGAGCTGCTGGAGCTGGAGCTGAAGCAGCGGGAGCTGCTGGCGCTGGAGCTGAAGCAGCGGGAGCTGCTGGCGCTGGAGCTGAAGCAGCGGGAGCTGCTGGCGCTGGAGCTGAAGCAGCGGGAGCTGCTGGCGCTGGAGCTGAAGCAGCGGGAGCTGCTGGCGCTGGAGCTGAAGCAGCGGGAGCTGCTGGTGCTGGAGCTGAAGCAGCGGGAGCTGCTGGTGCTGGAGCTGGGGCAGCGGGAGCTGCTGGAGCTGGAGCTGGGGCAGCAGGTGCTGGAGCTGGAGCTGGGGCAGCAGGTGCTGGAGCTGGAGCTGAGGCAGCAGGTGCTGGAGCTGAGGCTGAGGCAGCAGGTGCTGGAGCTGAGGCTGAGGCAGCAGGTGCTGGAGCTGAGGCTGAGGCAGCAGGTGCTGGAGCTGAGGCTGGAGCTGGAGCTGAGGCTGGAGCAGCAGAAGCTGCTGGAGCTTGAGCTGGAGCTGAGGCTGGAGCAGCGGAAGCTGCTGGTGCTTGAGCTGGAGCTGAGGCTGGAGCAGCGGAAGCTGCTGGTGCTTGAGCTGGAGCTGAGGCTGGAGCAGCGGAAGCTGCTGGTGCTTGAGCTGGAGCTGAGGCTGGAGCAGCGGAAGTTGCTGGTGCTTGAGCTGGAGCTGAGGCTGGAGCAGCGGAAGCTGCTGGTGCTTGAGCTGGAGCTGAGGCTGGAGCAGTGGGTGCTGCTGGTGCTTGAGCTAAGGCTGAGGCTGGAGCAGTGGGTGCTGCTGGTGCTTGAGCTGGAGCTGAGGCTGGAGCAGTGGGTGCTGCTGGTGCTTGAGTAGGAGCTGAGGCTGGAGCAGCGGAAGCTGCTGGTGCTTGAGCTGGAGCTGAGGCTGGAGCAGTGGGTGCTGCTGGTGCTTGAGCTGGAGCTGAGGCTGGGGCAGCGGATGCTGGATGTTTAGAAAACCTTAATTTCAGCAGTTCAAAAAAACCTTCCACAGTCTTTGCCTTTTCAGGTCTGCTTTCTAAAATAATGTCTCCCCATTGTAATGCTTTATCCCTCAACAAAGTTTTTATAAAAAGTACCTTTATAATGTCTGGAGGGATAGGGCATGTCATATGTTCCAGGTAAATGGAGCATTGCATAATGAAACCCTCACAGGTGCCATGTTCCCCATCATACTCACAGGGGATTGGCATCAAGGAGGGTAACAAAAACGGTTGACCAGCTCGTAGCTTGGAGATTAGGCTGTCCAAAAATTCCTGTTGCTCCTGCATAGCTAAAAACCGACTTGCTGCATCCTCGGTTGGTCGTGCTTTATGTAACGGAGAGGAGGAGGCCGGATGCAAATGCAAGTTAGTTTTATTTTCCATTTAAACAAGAAAATAAACAAAAGAGCAAAACCCTATGAAATAGTATAAAGAAAAGGTAACTAAAACAAAACACTATGAACTATGAGGATATGAGAAAAAGACTTAAACAAACAAACAAAATAATCAAACAAATAAATAAACTAAAGAAAACAAACCAGAACACTGCAGACAAAAAGGCTCAAAGGCGCAAAAACACAACTAAACAAGATTCTGACAGAGAAACAGGACTAGATCAAACAAAGCACGACACAGAACAAGGAGCACATGGGGTATTATATACAGGCAAACATAAGGGACACCTGTGGGAGCTAACAAGGGGGCGGGGTTACAAATGAGACAAGAGGTTACAGCACTAATGGCTAGGGCAGGGCTAGGGCGGAGACAAGGACAAAAACACAACAATAGCACATGGCTGGGACACATGACAGGAAAACAGAGGGGCAGGAGCACAATAGACCAGGAGAGGGAGACACAACGAGACAGACACGGGCTAAACTGTGACAGACTTTTCTAAGAGCTAATTGGAGTCAGGATGTGATGAGATTGGATAATAACACACCAGTTTTGACTTTGCTGTTCTTAACAAGCATTGCTTGATGTGAATCATGCCTCGAACAAAAGATCAAGCTCTCAGAAGACCTACTTTTAAGAATTGTTGACTTGCATGAAGCCGGAAAGGGTTACAAAAGTATCTCTAAAAGCCTTGATGTTCACGTGTCCACGGTAAGACAGACGGTCTACAAATTAGGAGAAAGTTCAGCACTGTTGCTGCTACTCTCCCTAGGCGTGGTAAAGTCCTGTAAAGGTGACTGTAAGAGCACAGCGCAGAATGATCAATGAGGTGAGGAAGAATCCTCAGAGGAAGAGTGTCAGCTGAAGACTTGCAGAAATCTCTGGCACATGCTAACATTTTCGTAGACAAATCTACAATAAGGAAAACGTTAAACAAGAATGGAGTTCATGAGAGGACACTACGGCGGAAGCCACTGCTGTCCAAAAAAAACATTGCTGCACGTTTGAAGTTTGCAAAAAAACACCTGTTTGTTCCACAGCAGTACGGGATAAATATACTGTGGACAGAGAAAACCAAAAATGAGTTGTTTGATAAGAACACACAACAGCACACCATCATCAAAACCTCATCCCAACTGTGAAACATGGTGAAGGGGGCATCATGGTTTGTGGCTGCTTTGCTTTTTTCCACCCTGCACTCTGAATACATGTTACCATGTTGTGTTTAAAAAACCATGCAAACATATATTTTTTGTGTGGTATTAGTTTAAGCAGACTGTGTTTGTCTATGTGTTTGTCTACTGTGTTTGTTGTGACTTAGATGAAGATCAGAACACATTTAATGGCCAATTTATTAGGAAATCCAAGTAATCCGAAAGGGTTCACATTCCTTTTTTGCAACTGTATTATATGACACAATATGATGAAAACCTTAAAAAAAGGGTTAATTTGGTCTTGTCTTGTATTTTATCTTGATATGTTTAAGACAAATTGCGATATACATACGATATGATACAATATGATGAAAACCTAAATAAAAAAAATATATGTATTGTCTATTTTTATCCTGATATGCTTAAAACAGTATGATTAAAAAAAAAAACTTTTAAAAAGTAAAATATATTCTTGTCCTATTCTAATGCCCTAAAAGTTTATCTGTCAAGTTTCCTGCTATTTAAAAGCTATTTCTTGCTACATAAAAGTAGCGTATTTTCCTATATTATACCTACATATGCATATAAGTTGCATGGTTTGGTCCAGGAGTGACAATAACATAATTTATCTCACTTACGTCTCAGACAATAAATCACCCACAAAAAATGGTTACTGATTCAGGCCTAGTAAACACATACAGTGTTAAATAATTAACTACAGAGTTCAATAAACTCTTACACTGATCATGCTGCACACTGCAGGTATGTAAAAAGAGTTTGTAGGACTTTTTTTTAAGTCTAACTATAGTTTAAACTGCAAAAACCCATGTAGGGTTGTTCACACCAAACAGACACACATTGCCAGCTATGGTCAGCAACCTTCCTGAAGCTCAGTGATTACCTGTTCAGCTGAAAAACAGCCAGCCACACTATTACCATGTTCAAAACCAGTAAAATCAAAATGTCCCCCTGTTCTGATGATTGATATACAGTAACTGCAAGATTTTACGCATTACATTGCATCCACAAATTCCGCAATGGCAAGGCACGATGAGTTTTAATCTACAGGTGATCAGGAAATATATGGGCCATTCCACCGAATAAGTGACAACTGCTTGTTGTAACTCTTTTAAATGTTATTAAATCTAATTTTTAAATCTTTTCTAATAAAACATATATTTAACTATTCAAAACAAGTACTGGCCAAACTAATTTTTATAAGATTTCTAAACTTAAGATGGTTACAATAACAAACAAAATCACTCCTGTTACTGAAACTCACTCCTGTTACTGGAACTCACTCCTGTTACTTTTTATATTTTGAGTAACAGGACTGAGTTTTTAGCATAGAATAAGCAAAAACATGAAAAATGACTAAATGGCGGCTATCCTAATTATTAAAAGTTATTACCAAAAATAAACAAATAATATCTAAGAATTAATTTAGATTACAGGGAACTTAATTTTGGTCTTCCCAGGATCTTCGGAAGAAGCAGCTGATGTCACTTCCTGTTGTAGATGTGACTTATAGAATGTTCCAGATGTTTCAGATGAGGTAATGTGTTACGGTAACAGGACTGAGTTAAAAAACCTAGGGACACAAATAAAGTGTGTGTTTTAACTTAAATATTATGTATTTATTATGAAAAAATATATATTTTCCTAAAGCATAGTTGGGATTTGGAGTAACACAACAATGCAAAAAAAATGACATATTACAATTTGAATAGTCATATTTCATGGTAAAGTTTATAGTAAGAGAGTGGGGACAGGTAGCAAATGCTATTTTTTCAGTGTTCTAAGTAGTTTTTATTATTAGGTCAATGTACAAGACGCTATGCTTAATAATAAAATGTATTTTAAAGTTATTTTGTGCGCAAATTTATATGTGTAATTTTCCTGGGGACAGAAATGGCGCCCATTTGGTGGAATGACCCATTTATATTTCAGCATCCAAAATGCCATGTGATGGTTGGTTAACTACCCAGCTATGTTAAGCAACCTTACTGAAGCTCAGTGATTACCTGTTCAGCATAAAAACAGCCAGTTCAAAACCAGAGAAATCACATTTTCCCCCATTGTGATGATTGATGTACAGTAACTGCAAGATTTTTCTCATTCGCACATATTAGATAACTGCACTGGTGAGTAGGTGGTCCCCATTCACAGTGAAGATAACAGGATCCAAACATCCAGAGCGTTTAATCCCCCTAAACAGTGCTACATAAAAGTGTGCAAAATCAGCAGTGTAAACACTTTAAAACACATCATAGAGCTCCAATCCATCAGAAGAGAAACAAACACCATGTGAACATTAACCAAGCGCGTAATTCTCCTCCAGAAATGTGCTGTAAAACCTGTCAAGGTGAGCGTTCATCAAGAGGGCAAAGTACGAACGACGTTTCCTTCTCCATAACCTCATTACCTCATTTCTTCTCCCACACATATCAACACATTTCTCCTACTCGAAAAACAGTACAAAATAGCAGCTTCAATTTTCTCCTCCTTAAAAACACAAATAATTTTTTTTTCCTGTCAGTTTAGTTTGGGCTTTAAAAAAGCTTCTAATAGGTCTGTAAACATCTCCAAAATAAGGCGAATTTTCCAGATTTTTTTTTGTCCTCTGAGGTTTTCACCTCAGAAACTGGTGCGAAAGAAGTTTGTACAGTTTTGTTAGCTAAAAGAGCATCAAAACTAAGTGACAGAGCTCTAAAAAGTCAATAAACATCTCCAAAATGAACTGAATACTATGAAACCATGAGTTGACTTAACGTTAGCATCTTATTTTCCAAGCATTTTCTATTCCTTAAACATATGAAGAGGTTTTCTTATCAAAAAGTGGTGTGGTACGATATAGTTTGCTAAAATAGCATCAAAACTGAGTGATAGATCTCTAAAAGGTTCAAACTTAAACTCAAAAACACGTTTCCTCTCAGAAAGTGCTGCAAAGTCATTAAATCAGATTAATTTGAGCCTTAAAACTGTCGTAACATTCTGAAAGGTCCATAAACATCTTCAAATTGGCCCAAAAGGTGTTTGTTCAGGTATGTACGCTGAAAAGTGTCAAAAAATAGTGATTGAGCTCTAAAAGGTCCATAAACATCTACAAAATTAAGTGAACACTATGAATCCATGAGCTGACTCAACGTTAGCATTTTATGTTCCAAAACATTTCCCATCCTCAAACATATAAAGAGTTCTTTTTTTACCTTAGAAAGTGGCGCAAAAAACATTTGTTCAGTTTTGTTTGCTAAAAAGTATCAAATCTGAGTGATAGAGCTCTAAAAGGTCTATAAACATCTCCAAAAACTCAAAGAGATTCAATGTTTTTTCCAAAAAAATGCTAATGTTCCTCTCTGAAACTGTTGCAAAGTTGTTTAATCGGTTAGTTTGAACTTTAAAACTGTCATAAGGCTCTAAAAGGTCCATAAACATCTTTAAAATTAAGTGAATACTATGAATCCATGAGCTGACTCAATGTAAGCCTCTTACAAAAAGGTGTTTGTTCATGTTTGTTTGCTTAAAAAAGTGTCAAAAATGAGTGATTAAGCTCTAAATGGTCTATAAACATCTCCAAAAACTCAAAGAGACTCAATGTTTTTCCAAAAAAATGCCAATTTTCCTCTCAGAAACTGTTGCAAAGTTGGTTAATCGGTTAGTTTGAGCTTTAAAACTGTCATAAGGCTCTAAAAGGTCCATAAACATCTCCAAAATAAAGTGAATACTATGAATCCATGAGCTGACTCAACGTTAGCATCTTATTCTCCAAACATTTTCTCATCCTCAAACATATGAAAAGGTTTTCTTCTCAGAAAGTGGCTTAAAATGTGTTTGTTCAGTATTGTTTGCTAAAAAAAAGTATCAAAACGCACTGATTGAGCTCTAAAAGGTCTATAAACATCTCCAAAAACTCAAAGAGACTCAAAGATTTTCCATACATACAAATACTTTCCATACATTTTCTCCATCTCAAACATATTAAGAGTTTTGTTTTACCTCAGAATGTGGCGCAAAAGGCGTTTGTTTAGTTTTATTTGCCAAAAAAGTATCAAAACTGAGTGATAGAACTCTAAAAGGTCCAAAAACATCTCAAAAAACTCACAGAGATTAAAAATTATCTCTCTCTTATATTTCAGACATTTTCTCTTCCTTAAAAACACAAATACTATTTTTCCTCTCAGAAAGTGTTCCAAATGTGTTTATTCAGTTTAGTTTGAGCTTTAAAATTGTCAAGGCTCTAAAAGGGCCATAAACATCTCCAAAATTAAGTAAATACTATGAATCCATGAGTCAATGTTAGCATCTTACAAAAATGTGTTTGTTCAGGTTTGTTTGCTTAAAAAAGTGTCTAAAATTAGTCATTGAGCTCTAAAAGGTCCAAAAACATCTCAAAAAACTCAAATACTATGAATCTAGGAGCTGACTTAACATTAGCGTCTTATTATTCAAACATTTTCTTCTCAGAAAGTGGCGCAAAAGGCATTTGTTCAGTTTTGTTTGCTGAAAAAGTATCAAAAACTGAGTGATAGAGCTCTAAAAGGTCTATAAACATCTCTAAAAATCAAAGAGACTCAATGTTTTTCCAAAAAATTGCAAATTTTCCTCTCAGAAACTGTTGCAAAGTTGGTTAATCGGTTAGTTTGAGCTTTAAAACTGTCATAAGGCTCTAAAAGGTCCATAAACATCTTTAAAATGAAGTGAATACTATGAATCCATGAGCTGACTCAACATAAGCCTCTTACAAAAGGGTGTTTGTTCATGTTTGTTTGCTTAAAAAAGTGTCAAAAATTAGTGATTAAGCTCTAAAAGATCTATAAACATCTCCAAGAACTCAAACAGACTCAATGTTATTCCAAAAAAAGGTCCATAAACATCTTTAAAAATGAAGTGAATACTATGAATGCATGAGCTGACTCAATGTTAGCATCTTATTTTCCAAACATTTTCTCATCCTCAAACATATGAAGAGTTTTTTTTTACCTCAAAAACTGGTGCGAAAGAAATTTGTATAGTTTTGTTAGCTAAAAAAAATATCAAAACTTAGTGATAGAGCTCTGAAAGTTCCAAAAACATCTCCAAAAACTCAAAGAGACTCAAAATAGTACGGTGATAGTGGGATTCTGCTATCATTTCTGCAAATCCACATCCGAACCTGAGCATCCATATATCCATGAGCTAAACTGTTGATAAGGCACAGTTTACTCTGATATATATGCCACATAATGTACTGCTAAGAACCCTGTTTTTTTAATCACAGCTTGATGCATGTTCTCCTCCACCAGTCTTACACACTGCTTTTGGATAACTTTATGCCTTTACTCCTGGTGCAAAAATTCAAGCAGTTCAGCTTGGTTTGATGGCTCGTGATCATCCATCTTCCTCTTGATTATATTCCAGAGGTTTTAATTTGGTAAAATCAAAGAAATTCATCATTTTTAAGTAATCTCATTCTGAGGTATATATATATGCAAAAATTCAAGTCATTTACTTTTTAAGTTCAAGTACAAGTTCAGCACAGCTGTTAACCGAAAGCCATTCCAGGTGACTCTACCTTATAAAGCTGACTGAGAAACTGCCAATGCAAGGCTGTTCTGATCTTATAACATAGTTGAGCAAATTTCTACAAAGAGTTTCTACACTGAGAGCAAGAGAAAGGAAAGAAGAGAGAGTAATATAGGTACAGGGGTTGGACAATGAAACTGAAACACCTGGTTTTAGACCACAATAATTTATTGTCCCGATGGACAGTTCTGGTGGAAACAAAAGAGTTGAGGTGCACATTGAATTCTGCCGTGATTTAGGCAGCCGTGGTTTTATGTTTTTTGCGTCCACAGTTAATCCCGTTGTATGTGGTCGGCCCTTCTTGGTGGTATGCTGACATTACCCTGGATACCGTGGCTCTTGATACATCACAAAGACTTGCTGTCTTGGTCACAGATGCGCCAGCAAGACGTGCACCGACAAGTTGTCCTCCTTTGAACTCTGATATGTCACCCATAATGTTGTGTGTATTGCAGTATTTTGAGCAAAACTGTGCTCTTACCCTGCTAATTGAACCTTCACACTCACACGCTCTTACTGGTGCAATGTGCAATTAATGAAGATTGGCCACCAGGCTGCTGGTGCCATGAAACCTCCCACACTAAAATGACAGGTGTTTCAGTTTCATTGTCCAACCCCTGTGTATATATATTCCCCCAAATTTCATAAGTGTTTTAAGTACTAGGTAGTCAATATGTTTATATCTAATTTAATAGTTTGCAGGCAACTATATATATATATATATATATATATATATATATATATATATATATATATATATATTAGGGGTGTCACGATTCTCTAAATCCTCGATTCGATTTCATTTTCGATTTGAGGGTCACGATTCGATTCGATTCTCGATTTTCTTGTTTTTTTTTCTTGTTATTATTTTATGCCTCATAAAATTTAAATAATATATTTATTATTATTATTATTATAAATATTATAAATATTATTATTATTATTTATTAAGATATATATGGTAATGCCATCTAGTGACTTATTTTGGTAGCAACAGTGTGCACTATTAAAACAAGCAGTTTATCAGAGCTGTGTGTGGATGGCTGGTGAAACTGCTCACTTACATGAAGCTGCAGTTCTTCATCTAACCACTAGTCGGAGCTGCAGCAGCAGCACAAGCCCAGCCACGGGCTACAGAGCTCAGCCAGTCCGTTTTTACTGTTTCTGTAAACAAATAAAGGTTTTAACCCCACTAACCGGATAATACAGCTCACTACAGTTCATCTTTCAGCCCAAGCAGCTAACAGCAGCAGGTTAGAACAGCCGACACGGAGTCACTGCTCGGATTACATTATAAACAGGTCAGTTAGCGCGCTGCTAACCTCAGGATGTTTATAACTACGGAGTTTAGTGGACACACCACGGCCGCCAGGTAAGTCTTTTAAAGGCTACTGAAGACTATTAAAGGCTATTAGAGGTTATTGAAAGCATTATTGGGGGGCAGAAATCAGTACAGGCTGGTTAGATAAGTGATGTGGTGAAACTGTGACTAGCGCTGTCACAGTGATGTTTATTAACGTCATTAAAACAGATTTTGTCAGGTATTGTCTTATAAATATTTACACATAACTTATATCTCTCCTGAAAAGCTTTTATTTTAGTCAGAAACACGCTTGTGTTTACTTTATCTGAGAGAAAGATGTTTTTTTAATTCAATGGAAAGCAACAGGTGTAGTCAATTATAAGTTTAAGATTTTTAATCCACCTCACTGTGATCTATAGTCAGTGTTCTCAAGTCACACTGACACACGCATTTCAGCGAGTTCACACGCTCTCACCTGCGCGCACCCACCCCTCCGTTAGATACAGATACAAAACCTGCGCGCCCAACCCCCGCCCCCCCTCCCCCGTTGGACAGATAAAAAACAGTGATCACACTCCCGCCGACACTCAAAACTTGAGAGCCCTGTCTATATTTCTATAAATCCGTTTTCAGTTTCTCCTCCGTGGTTGAAAGGCAGCTGTCTCTCACACAGCAGAACTGAGGGCGGGGCTGCGCTATTAAATGAATAGGATGCGCTGTGTTGGTGCCGCGCCATTTGCGTAGCGCGCTGCGCTATTTGCGTAGCGCGCGCGGGAGGGATCGTCGATCCTCTTTTTGACTTCGATACTCGAGACCATGACCTCATTTCGATTCGATTTCGATAAAATATCGAGATCGTGACACCCCTAATATATATATATATATATATATATATATATATAGAGAGAGAGAGTTAAATTAGATATAAACATATTGACTACCTAGTACTTAAAACACTTATGGAATTTGGGGGAAATGACCAAAACACTATATTTCATTCACATTTTCAAAATTAAACACGGTTTCATTGTTAAGTTTTCTCAATGTTCTTAGAACGTTTTTATTGAACGTTTTTGAACATTCTGGTAAAGTTGCTGCTACACTTAGTATCTGGTACTCATTATATAGTATCTGGTGCACACTACTTAGTATGTGGTGCTCACCACTTAGTATCTAGGTCTCAGCACTTAGCATCTGGTGCTCACCACTTAGTATGTTTATGCTCACCAC
Organism: Astyanax mexicanus; assembly: GCF_023375975.1. NCBI lineage: Eukaryota > Metazoa > Chordata > Actinopteri > Characiformes > Acestrorhamphidae > Astyanax > Astyanax mexicanus. Next base: position 9,789,588 of record NC_064432.1, on the reverse strand, counting down.
CTAGTATCTGGTTCTTACCACTTAGTATATGGTGTTCAGCACTTAGCATCTGGTGCTCACCACTTAATATGTGGTGCTCACCACTTACTATGTACCACTTTTTAACGTAAAACTGCCACTTTAAAACGACGCAAAAGAAAAAAAGACTCATGAAAAAGAGACTAATCTGATTTATTATTTTTAATTGATCGTAACCAATTATATTTTAAGTTTGAGCCTAAACTTTGAACCTTATCGTATTTTCATTAACATTCACTTCATTCAGTGAGGGTTTATTCAATCTTTTAGAGCTAATTTACTGTGTTTAATCTAAAAACAATAACGATAAACACTTTAATTAACGATCTAAATTATCTTTCCTAATTTCCAGCGGTCTTACGGAATTACGGAACTCTCCGTTCCACCTTAAACGGAGCTGCAGTTAGCAGTGCAGCAGCGATAGAGACTGCCGTTAACCGCCGCTCAATTTAAGGTGGAATGGAGAGTTCGAGCTTGTCGCGGCAAAATAACAGCGTAGTTTAAGATTAGAGGCGGTTTAAAGAGTTTTAAGAGTAAAAACTCGTTTTATAAATCGTTTTCAGACCCGGTTCTCAACTCGGTTAGTGTTTTTAGCCGTTAGAGAGAGTGATAAACGCGGACTTACCTGCAGACAGACCAGCCGCTCAGATGCTCTCGCGCTCTCTCTCTCTATGCGCGCGCTCCCGTGTGTGTGTGCGTGTGTTCGTCCCGCGCTGAACTGACAGCTATCAACGCGCCTCGAGCTGCTCACGCGGCGTCACGCTCAATAATCACCGCGCGCGAGAGCGATAGAGCTCTGCATGAGAGTGTGTGTTGTGTGAGAGAGCGTGTGTTGTGTGTGAGTGTGTGTGTGCGCGTTGTGATTGTGTGTATGAGTGTGTGTTTAATTGTTTTGTGCTGTGTGTCAATGTGTGTTGTGAGTGCTGTGTGTGTGTTGAGTTCGTGTGTGTCTGTGCTCTTTGTGTGTTGTATGTGTGTGAGTGTGTTGTATTTGTGTATGATTGTGTGTGTGCTCTTTATGTTTGTTTGTGTATGTGTAAAAGTGTGTGTTGTAAGTGTGTGTGAGAGTTGTGTGTGTGTGTGTGTGTGTGCGCCGTGTGTATGTGTGAGAGAGAGACTGAGTATGTGTTGTGTGTGTGTGTTGTGAGGGTATGTATGTTGTATTAGTGTTGTGTGAGTATGTGTTCAGCTGTGTGTGAGAGTGAGTGAGTGTGTGTGTGTATGAGTGTGTGTGTGTGTGTGTGTGTGTGTTGCTTGTTGTGACATTTGGCTGGTCCCTCATGAGACATAGAGTTGTGTGTGTGTGTGTGTGTGTGTGTGTGTGTGTGGAGATTCCATTTGCACACTGGCATTTATGTGTTTTTCTATATTTCATGCATGTGCGAGTGCGTGCGTGTGTGTGTGCGAGTGCATGCGTGTGTGTGTGTGTGTGTGTGTGTGTGTGTGCTAGTGTGTGTGTGTGTGTGTGTGTGTGTGTGTGCTAGTGTGTGTGTGTGTTATTGCCTGAGGGCAGTAGAGCTTGAAGGTTGTTGTGAACTGGTGGGTGGAACTTACTTTTCCTTTAACTTTTATTTTACACATTAAAAGTCAGTGTAGTGCTACAGTATAACAGTGTAAATTTGTTGTGCCCTCAAAATAACTCAATATACAGCCCTTAAGATCTGAAAAACAAATTACATCAAAAGTGAGCAAACCCTTCCCTACGTCAAAATCTCCAAACTCAGCCCAAAGTCTTCCTTTACTCTCTTGAGTATGGAATTCACTAGAGCTTCACTGATGCTACAGGAATCCTCTTTCTCTCCTTCATGACGACATAAAAGAGCTGGGAGATATTAGAGACCTCGTGCTTCTCCTCCTTCTGTTTGAGGACGCCCCACAGATGCTCAATTTTGTGTACATGTTGGAATTCAAAGTGTCATATCTTCAGGGTTGTCGCATGAAATTATATAATACAATATTTTATTCATATATATATATATATATATATATATATATATATATATATAGGTGTCCCTAGATCTAGGCCATACCCCTTTTCGACCAAGAGAACTTCAAAATTCCTACAGGAACCTTGGTTCTTTTCAGGGAATCAACCCACATTTACACCAGTTTTACTGTATTTGAACCCATAAAACAAGAGCTATCGGTTTGCACTGAAGAACCTACAAAAATTTCAGGTTCCAGAACCTATTTTTGCTGGTGAAAATGCGCCAAGCGGTTCAAAATTTGGTTCGCCGATCCGAAAACAAGGGCTATCAGGGGACAGGAAGCTAAAGAGGTCTGCCAAAGTCGTTTCCCAGCTAAAAGAAAACGTTAGAAAAATGTTTAGAAAAGATTCCTGGAAAGTTAGCCTGTAATGTTGCAGAAATAATGTTCTAGGATTACTGATGGATTGCATCACAACATTATTAGAACATTTCTCACAATGTTTCCTACAAGATGAATTCTAACATTAAAAGTATTTTAACGTTAAAAGTAATGTTCCCAAAACGAGAAAAGAAAACAAAGTCATTTTGCAACGATGTTACCAGAACATTTATAAAACCGTTATGTAAAAACGTTCTAAGAACATTCAGGAAACTTGGCAGATTAAACATCTAAGAACGTTAACTGTAACGTACTAATCAACTGTTTACATGGACAATTGCAGCCAGACACCACCCGTCACAATCATTATCAACCAGTGTCCCATTTCTTTGAAAGGGTAAAAACGACTCTAAAAATACTCTAAACTGAAGGTTTCTGCTTATTCTGGCTGCTGCGCTTGGACAGATCTCCACACACAGACTCTCAGCGTAAACCGCAAGCTGATTGGCTCTTTTTCTGCAAGTACAGGACTTCACCTGTACACAGACGCCATGTTGAGTATTATTAAAAATGACCAATTCTGCAAAGAAGAGGTCTGTTATCCTGAAAAAGCTTGAGTTCGAGTTAATGTATAGTATCTGTGGCCAATAAAGTAAACAGAATTTCACGTTAGCATGTTGTTGTAGCATGATGGCGTTAACCAACAAAGTTCAGGTGGTCCGCCTAGCTAGCTAACAGCTCAAATAATCTCTGCCTCGATATCTCAGACACAAATATCATGTGGGTTGCCAGAATGGAAGCACTCGAAGGTTCAAATGAACTAAAAAATGCCTGTTTACCTGCAAAAGTGTTCTGTACCTGACAAACCAGGGTGTGGAAATGGGTTCCTACAGAATATATGATCCTTACTGGTCCTTTAAATAAGACACAAAGTAGTAATATATCTAATACAATGGAGAGGACTGAGGGCAGCACACAGATTGGTTATCAGCAGGCCTGGCTGAACTCCATGACAGATGGATTTGCGCTTGCGAAAGAGAGTCTGTTCTTAGTGCACTTTTCCCCAGACGTTATGTCTGGCCTGAAACGCTGCATCAATCCCGAAGATTAACGGCCTCGGCACGCTTCAACAACATCATCAACAACACATGAAATAGTCAAAACACATGAAAAATAAACACTCTCTTTTCTTTTTCACATTTTTTTTTTCCTGGTGCCTACACTGCAACCAGTGAAACCTTTTAAAAGTGAAGCAATCACTTTTTAAAAATTATATTTATAAGTATTTACACTTATAATCAAAAAGTTAAATAGTTGCAAAAACAAAAGGTGCCCAGAAGTGTTGGATTACGATGCTAATCAGAAGGAAGATAAAATTTACCAGGAATGGTTAATTGCCCACTGCACTTGGGTTGTCCAGCCTCATTCCCAAGTCATATCCTGAGGTAACACCTTACGAACAATTTACACACAACTGTAAATGGATATAGAGGCCTAAAGAAGGCCTTCCCTTTAGGACTGTGAAGCTGTGCGACACCCCCGTTGTCAGTGTCTATAATAACCGTGGTTTATGTGGCTTTATGCCACTTTTCAATACCAGGATTAGGAGGATTACTTTGAAAATGTATTTCTGCACAGATTACAGATTACCTGTAAAATTGAAAAATCTATACTTAATCCGATGGATTACAATGTTAAAGTAAGTTAAAGGCAATTGCATTATGTTGACTTTATCTTCACATACTGTGGAAACTGTTGAAGGACTAGAGGATGACCAACACAAACTGTGCATCAACAGATTCAGAGCTTCTATCTCTATTTCTGACTTCTTTTGTATCAAAATATAAGATGAACTAGCTACTGTAGGTAGAAGTGTCTATTAGAGTGGAGGACAGTGAGTGTTTAAAAACTCCAGCAGCACTGCTGCATCTGGTCCACTCATACCTGCACTACAGCACTTTTAGTCCTTTAACTTTTTTGCTTCAGATAAATGTAAGTAACTTCAACTCGGTTTCAAGACTCAAATGTTACATAAGTGTAACATAAATGTTAAATAAGTGAACTGAACTTCAGTCAGTCCTTTCGTTTAGTAAACTTTACTTTATTTTATTTTTGCTGAATCAAAAAGAAAGGATTAAAAGAAAGGATTGATTCAGCCAAAATAAATTAACTAACATTTACTAAAAGAAAGGATTGATTCAGCAAAATTAAGTTAAGTAAAGTTTACTAAAAGAAAGGATTGATTCAGAAAAAAATAAATGAAGTAAAGTTTACTAAAAGAAAGGATTGATTCAGCAAACATAAATTAAGTAAAGTTTACTAAAAGAAAGGATTGATTCAGCAAAAATAAGTTAAGTAAAGTTTACTAAAAGGAAGCATTGACTGAAGTTCAGTTCACTTATTTACTCTATGTAACATTAAAGTCTTGAAACCGAGTTGAAGTTACTTAAATTTATCTGAAATTAAACGTACTTGAAAAAAAAGCAAATGCAGAAAGTTGCGAAACTTTTTTAAAGTACATTTTTTTACGCATCATTATTTTCGTGTGGGGCACCCAGACAACGACTTGTTGGGAATCAATTGAATGCAATGACAAACTGTGTGAGCGCCCCTTTAAATTCTGTGATGTTCAAAGCAGTAAAGTCCAAAGACACTGTTATCAGAAACCCCCTTAAGGGGGCCCCTCACACTTGTTGCTGACAGTAGACAACCAGCCAGGTTAGTGATTCCTGCAGCCGGCAAAATATGAAACTTCCACAATTAGGAAGTGGAATAAACCATCAGGAAGCCAAAAAATAAAGGAACGATAGGAAGAGGAAGATTGTGGGATGGAGAGGCGTAAGGTTTTTTCTGTAGTCCAGGGGTATCAGCATTGGGGTTCACTTTACTTGGGGCCCAAATGCCATAAAACAGCATGAAAACCTGCCTTTAAGGACTGTCTGCTGACTAATATGCAGACTCTTTGATTGGTGCCATCGTAACATAATAAAAAGCAATTATATCTACTTCCACCTCTCAGTGGTTTTAATGTTATGGCTGATCTATCAGTAAGTTCACAGCAGTGGTAACAAGAGGTGGTCATCCGATGCTGGCGACTTTAATGTCTCTGAAAGCTACTTCACAGAAAAAAGCTATTAGGTGTAATGGCTATGATGGCACTGCCTGATGCCTGTGACACTGCTCAATGATACGGTATAACCCATAAACGGTGAGGAGGCGCATGCAGGGTGATGTAAGAAAAAATAGTCCAATATTCTTTAAGATTTTGCACTACTTTATTATCATCCAGATTACATATAGAGCTACATATAGAGGAGATGCAAGCATAATCAAAACCATAATGCACCCCAGATTGCTTCTGCAAAGCTTGTCAGGTAGTTATTACTGTATGTCTCAGGCAGATATGGAAATGATTGTGTGGTCTGATTAGTCCCTGGGGAAATTGCTTCCACTGCCACTATATAAAAAGGCTATTTTGGCTAGCGTACCTCTTGGTGAGAGATCGCCAACTGCTTCTACTTCAGGTTGACAGTAGACTTTGGTCCATGGACTACAGCTGATTATTGGAGCTCCTTGGTCTTCAGCTGGTCATGGCTCCTGGGTCTTCAGTTGGTTATGGGAGGGAGCTGGTTCTACAGGTGGCCATGGGTCCTGGGTCTACAGTGGTGCTAGTAGACCTTGAATCTTCAGGTGTTCATTGGTCCTTGGGCTACAGGTGGTTTATTGGTTAGTGTACCTCTTGATGAGAGATCGTTGGCTGCTAGACATGGCTCTACAAATGCACTCAAAGGCATTTATCAAGTTGTCAGACTGTGAGAAGGGGCACATCATTGGACTGAGAAAAGAAGGTTGGTCGTTTCAACAGATTTACGTCTACCGTTTATGATGCTGAGAAACTTGGACTGCTCTGGATTGGAAACATATCATCTTTAGCGATTAATCCAGGTTCTGTTTGAGGTTTGACAAGTGTGGAGACCTCATGGTGAGCACTGCAATCTCGCGACACACTGCTGGACATACTGTAGGTATTTGGGATACAAGTGGACATGGGTCATGGCTGCTGGATCTTCAGTTGGTCAAGGCTCCTTGGACTTTAGCTGGTCGTGGCTGCTGGGGCTAGTGGTCTCATGTCTCTTTGGACATTAGTCTTAGGTCTACAGGTAGTCATAGGTATTTGGGCTACAAGTGGACATGGGTCTTGGAGCTATAGGTGGCCATGGCTGCTTGGTCTTAGAGGGGCTAGAGGTCAGTGTGCATCTTTGGACATTAGTCTTGGGTTTACAGGTGGTTGTAGGTATTTGGGCTAAGAGTGGACATGGGTCCTGGGACTACAAGTGGTCACAATTTCTAGAGGTAGGTCTTTAGGTGGTTCTGAGCCCTGGGTCTACAGGTGATAATGGGTCCTTGAGTCTTCAGATGGGTTACAGCTGGTCATGGGCAAATGAGATATAAATGGTTCCAAATTCGGGGTCTTGGGTAGTGTACCTCTTGATGAGAGATTGTTGACTGCCAGACATGCCTCTAGAAGATTTTATCTAGTTGACAGACTGTGAGAGGGGGAATATCATTGGACTGTGAAAGGCAGGCAAGTTATTTCGACAGATGTATGCTTCCCATTTGCGCAGCTCAGAATCTTGGACTGCTATGGATTGAAACCGTATCATCCTTAGCGATGAATTCAGGTCCTGTCTGAGATTTGACGAATATGGAGGTCTTAAGTTGAACCCCTCGATCTTGCCTTTTCTGTGGAGAGAAACATTACCTAAACGATTGGAGTGTAGTGATATGGGGGACACTAATGCCTCAGTTAGCAGCCACATATTTTGCGACCTCATGGCAGGGCTTTCATCTGGCAGTTTTTACCAGATTGCAACATTTCTTTGATATGCTCGATCCCTAGATCTCCAGTTTATGGGGCTAGCCCGGGTTCCAGCTGCAAGGATCTACAGGACCAGCTGCAACATCGGTGGGTAAATCTGCAGCAAGGATGCCATACAGAACCTGTGTTCCTCCATCACGCCTCGTCCTCATCCTGTATCCAGGCTAAAAGCAGCATATCAGAATACAGCAATCCGAAGCCAAGCCCAGAAGGAGAGCATAGATTTCCTGCCATTGAAATTAGTGTCTTATATTGAGAGCGTGGGCTCTCGAGGGTCAGGGTCTACCGCTGTAAATGTCAGTGAACTTGAAGATTCCCTTCTGCTCTGAGGCCGAGTGTGAACTGTCACTTCTCATTTGGCTGACGACACTAATTCTGACTCGGACTCACTGGAAGGCCAGTGTTAATCAATGAAGAGCTTAAGGTGCTGCACACCGGGTTAAATAATTCATTCAGGCATGCTTCCATGTGTAACTACTGTCCATCTCAATGACTGTAGACAAACATGGAGGCTGTGGTTCTATTACCTTCTTTTCTATTAAAATAAAGATAAAAACTTTCAACATGTTGTCAAATTTGCAACCTGTAGATGTAGAACCCATGTCCATTTGTACCCAAGAGGGGTAGTGGGTGGGTTGGAAGGGTAGGTGGGAGGGTGAGTGGTTGGTAGGGTAGATAGGTAGGTAGGTGGGAGGGTTGGTTGGGTGGGTAGATAGGTAGGTAGGTGGGTTGGCAGATACTTAATTGATAAGAGGGAAAAGAGGGAAATTCTGGGCATCCAGTAGAAGATGTACATAGTGTACAGAATCTACAAAAGAAGAAGATATAATGATACATATAAAAAAAACAGTAAAACAACAATGAAAACCAGTTGTTGTGCATATTAAGAGGATAACTAATGCCAGCCATACAGAAAGTGCAAGTATACAGTTATATATAATAACTGACCTGTGGCAAAGCTGGATTTTCCAACTTCCTGACCAAGCGTCTCAGTCTGCCTTCATTGAATTCCATGTATTTTCTGACCAAACCATTTACATTTCAGCTCTGTTTACTACAATCGTGTTAACCCCCAAGCTGTTGCTGATGTGAGAGAGTCAGCATACACTGGTTACCATTAAAAAGACATTCTGAAAGAGGTAGAGTTGGTAGTATACAGTGAAAAATGAAAAATAAAAATGGTATGATGAAACTGTCACTCATCAGGAGCTTGCATTCTCAGAACGTTAACAGTTCTTGTATTGTATTTTTACATTATTAAAACATGTTGTGAAGTATATTCAGTGTGATTCTTCTAATATATGTGAATTATAGGTTTAATGGCGAATATAAGCTGGTAGTTTACCCGCTACTCTGTCGCCCTCTGCTGGTCAAGGGATGCAAACACAAGTAAAACAGGCCCAGTTCCAGTAAAATCAGGTAATTTACCTTTAGGATGGTTTCATCAGTGGGCTATCAAAATGTAAAGAAATAAAAAATAATTAATTTCATAATAAATAAAACAATTATTAACAAGAAACATAATTCAGTATAGCCAAATTCAGTGTTTGCACGTCATAATAATAATAACAATACTGGTTTAAATAATAATAATAATAATAATAATAATAATAATACTGTTTATAATAATAATAATAATAATAATAATAATAATAATAATAATATTAATAATAACAATAATAATAATAACAAAGAACAGTAAGTTGGCTTTTCCAAGCCAACTAAATTAATTAATTAATATATATATAAATCAACAAATACAACTCACAAATAAATATAACAACTACAGTGTTTGTATATTTTACACATTTATTATGTATATATTCCTTAATTCATTTGTTTTACTAAAATAAGAAGTATTTATAAAGTAAATATATTATTTACGTACATTTTAATCATTTGTTTGATTTATGTATTCGTTCTTTTTTAATTGATTTTTATTTTTTTTTATTACTTGTTTTGCATTTCCAGTTACTTTGCTTTTACAATTATTTAATTTATTTTTTTTTGTTTACTTTTTTGTTGTGGTTTTGCCAGGCTCAGTGCTCCATAATTTTGTGACTTAAAGTAGAAGAAAAAAAAAAGGTAATTTATTTCATAGTGGTTTATAATGGTCCTATTATAAAATATTATTAAAATGTTTTGAGATTATTGTTATTATTATTATTATTATTATTATTATTATTATTATTATTATTATTACACTCACAGTTTAAATATTATATATTAAAGTAAATTAAATTCTATATTTAAGAGCTGCAGTTATTCCCCCGGTCATTAGGGAGCAGCACACACACAGCTATCAGTCCTGAACACAGAAGCGTCCTAATCAGAGAAGCTATAGAGATGAGATCACCCACTCGAAAAGGTGTTTTTGCGTTGTCAGACACCAGGGGGCGCTCCGGAGCAGTTGAGCAAAATCAGAGTTTATAAATATTTAATAATTTTATTGCAAAAAAAATATTTGTATTTTGTCAATACAGAACAATATCAGATGTTTTATAATTGAAAATATAATGTTTAAAGCTTTTAAATTCAAGTTATGTGCATTTTAAACCTGCAGCACACAGTGTTAGCAGTAATGCTAGCGCATTTACTGCTTATAATGTGTTTAATGTAGAAAAACAGAAGCGTGCAGAAATGTTTTCTTTGCTTTTCTGATGAAATGCGTTAAAATACTTTCCATAATTAAATGAATATCCTGGATAAAAACTTAAGCACTATTTTAAATTTAAGTTTTTAGCCATTTAGCTCCATTCAACCCTACTCATTTAGGTCTCCCTCGCGGTCGCCCTCTACCGGTGATCAATGGTTTTACTGCTGTATAGGTATAAAGTGGGCGGTCTTTGTGTATAAACACACACGCGGTAAGATGGCCTCGTCTCTGGGCGGTATGTTTCCCGGTCAGCAGCCCTCGGCTCATCCCGGGCCCGGTCCCGGGGCCGCGGCTCCTCTGACGGGGGCTCCAGGGGGAAGCAGGGCCCCGGGCGGCGGCGGCGCCACGCTGGTGGATGATCTGGAAGCTTCTTTCGAGGTGAGAAAAACCGCAGCAGCTCCGAGCGGAGAAACGGAGACCCGGATCTTCGCGGTCCACCTTAAATACAGCAGCAGTGACTGTTGTCCTGTACTGAGAGAGGACCAGCAGAGCGCAGGATTTAAGGTGGAACGGAGAGTTCCAACAAGATACTCAAAACTAAAAAAAAAGCTAATGGGCTAACCAATCAAAAATACAGGTTAAATACGTTTAAATACATGTATTATTATTATTTTATATGTGCAATTTAGTCTAAACAAAACAAGATCATCAAGACCAAGGAACTCTACCAGACTCTGAAGTTAAAACAAACTTGGGTTCTGCAGCAGGACAATGACCCAAAACACAACAGCAATTCCACCTCTGAATAGCTGAATAAAAATTAGCTGAATGTAAGTGCAGTGAATGGTGGCTCTACCTAGTGTTGATAAAGGGGGGGCTAAATACTTTTGCTTGTCACACTTTTTGATATTTATCTGATTATGTTAAATGTGTCCATGCTTTTTATTCCTCCACAGGCATGCTTTGCTTCTCTTGTCAGCCAAGACTATGTAAACGGGACCGACCAGGAAGAAATTAGAACAGGTAATGCCAACCGTAGACAGCAGTGCTGTGCTAATCATACAATTACATCGGCAGTGCTGTTCTTATCATAGATTTACCTCAGCAGTGCTGATCTGATCATACATTTACATCAGCAGGGCTGGTCTGATTATACATTTACCTTAGCAGTGCTATTTTAATCATACATTTACCTCAGCAGTGCTTTTCTGGTCATACATTTAACTCCACAGTGCTGTTCTAATCATATATTTACTGTAGCAGTGGTATTCTAATTATAAAAAATACCTCAGCAGTGCTGTTCTAATCATACATTTACATCAGCAGTGCTGTGCTTATCATAGATTTACCTCAGCAGTGCTGATCTGATCATACATTTACATCAGCAGGGCTGCTCTAATCATACATTTACCTTAGCATTGCTATTTTAATCATACATTTACCTCAGCAGTGCTTTTCCAATCATAGATTTACCTCAAAGTCTGTCTTTTGGTACATAAATAAATTTGTGTGTGTGTGTGTGTGTGTGTGTGTGTGTGTGTGTGTGTGTGTGTGTGTGTGTGTTACAGGGGTGGATCAGTGTATTCAGAAGTTTCTGGACGTGGCTCGACAGACGGAGTGCTTCTTCCTCCAGAAGAGACTACAGCTCTCTGTACAGAAACCTGAGCAGGTGGAGAAAGAGGTGACCTCCGTTTGTCCTACACGTATCCATTGTGGAATAACCATCTGCATATTTGGGCTGCATTACTTACTAGGGCTTTATACTTATGGAGAGGAAATCGTAAATGAAATCCACAAAATGCATTGCTTTTCCTCACTAATATTCAGAATACGTTACATGAAATGCAAAACCACCGTCACATTACATTTCACTGCGCTTGATCTCTTCATTGAAAACCAAAAATACAAGAATTTACATTTTCAAAACAAAATGCTAATGCTGTTGAGCTGAGTCTGACACACATTTGTTTTCCACTGTGTGAATCCACTGCGAATAATCAAAAGCAAATCACAATGCACAGGATTGCATTTCGTCTAGGAGCAACACAGAAAGCGTGCCGAAATGAAATGTAATCACTGTCCAATCAGAACCCACTACTGAAATTGGACTGGGGCTGTACTTTAAACCAGCGAAAATGTCTTTGGTGACAGGATATAAGAGGAACTAAACACTCTAATACTATAAATTAAGACTGGCACAGGTACAGATGACTGTGTGATTTTAAGAGTTGAGTAGATTTTAACACAGGCTCGGTTCTCACGCTTGTTCTCACGCTTTCACACTAGCCTATCTCTGGTCAGTTGTTCGCTGGTGTGGAAGTTATCCAAGCATGGGTCCGCGTGAGGTGGTGTGGATGTATTAGATTAATTTTTAACGTTTCGCTTCCCCTTATTGAGTTTTACTCCGACTCCAAGTTCAGTAGTGAGTTATGATTGGACAGGAAAACCCATGCTGCTCCTAGACAAAATGCAATCCTGTGCGTTGTGATTTTTCTTTTTAACATTCGCAGCACTTCACAGTGTCTTGTGTACTGTTTTTCAATAAAGAGATCAAGTGCAGTGAAATGTAATGTAATCGTGGTTTTGCATTTCATTTTGGCATATTGTGCATGTTAGTGAGAAAAAAAGAAATGCATTTTGTGGATTGCATTTACATTTTTCCACGATAGTGTTTGCTTTTTAATTTGGCGCCAATTCCTCTCTATATACAGCTCTGGAAAGAATTGATTCAGTTTCTAAACATTATTTTATTCTATAAACTACGGACAACATTTCTCCCAAATTCCAAATAAAAATATTGTACTGTGTAACATCAAACCAGATAACGCTGAAACCCTACTCAGCGCTGCAATGCTAATCGTAAACTTTCTTCTGCAGTACTGTTCTGATCTTACATTTACCACAGCAGTGTTATTCTAATAATGACTTTACCTCGACAGGCCTTTTCTGAGCATAAATTCACCTCAGCTGTCTTATCCTAATCATAAATGTACCACAGTAGTGCTGTTCTAATCATAAATTTACTTCAGCAGTGCTATTCTGATCATACGTTTACCTTAGCAGTGCTGTTCTGATCATTAATTTACTTCAGTGCTGTTCTGATCATACATTTACCTTAGCTGTGTTATTGTAATCGTGAATTGACATTAGCAGTGCTATTCTAATCATAGATTTACCTCAGCAGTGCAATTCTAATCATGACTGTACCTCAGCAGTGCTATTCTGATCATACATTTACTTAGCAGTGCTTTTTCTAATGGTGAATTTACTTTTAGTGCTATTCTGATCATACATTATCTCAGCAGAGCTATTCTAATCATAAATGTACCTCAGCTGTGTTATCCTTATCATTAATTTACCTCAGTAGTGCTGTTCTAATCATAAATTTGCTTCGGCAGTGCTATTCTTATCATGACTTTACCTCAGCAGTGCTGTTGTAATAATACATTTACCTCAGATGTGCTGTTCTAACCATACATTAACCTCAGTAGTGCTATTCTGGTCATACATTTACCTCAGCAGTGCTGTTCTAATAATAAATTTACCAGCAGTGCTACTCTAATCAACAAATGTGACTTCCCTAGTCAAAATTACTCCTCAGCAGCTGTACAGTGCCTATAAAGATCTATTAGGATATATTTTTTGGATGTATACATGATGAAAATGCGAGATATATAATAAGATGTTTGTGTGCCTCTTCTCCTCCTGGTGTTAGGACATATCGGAACTGAGGAATGAGCTCCAGAGGAAGGAGATCTTAATTCAGAAGCACCTGGGCAAGATCCACCACTGGCAGCAGGTCCTGGAGGACATTAACGTCCAGCACAAGAAGCCCACGGACCTGCCGCAGGGTCCGCTGGCCTTCCTGGAGCAGGCCTCCGCCAACCTCCCTGCTGCAATCAAACCCAACTGAAGATCCCAGCTGGAGAACTGGAGAGAGATGGACTGGAGACTAATAAACCATGTGTTGCTGTTTTTGTCTTTAAAAAATTAAGATATTTGGTTTAATGATTTTTTTTTTCTTTTATAATAACCAGAGTGTATTGAATGACTTTTTGATTTAAAGGTTCTGAATTATAATTGAATCCAATTTCAAATTATTGGAAAATTGGGATTTTCAGTCACATTTCTAAACGTTATGTTTGTTTAGGGCAGGTGGATATTTAAGAACATTTTTGTACTGTTTAAAATAAATATACCTTTTGTACTTTCTGTGTGCTGTCTTGAATAAATGAATTTTTTTTAAGCTGTACAATTCAAATGATTTGTACTGATGCTCCCAAAAAACAGGCTTATAATGCTAGCACTAGTGACACCATTAAAGGAGAACTCTGGTGTACAATTGACTTTAGATGTAGTAAAACATGATTTAAAAAGTATTTACCTTTCTTGAGGTCTTGAGACCTCCGTTCTCCCACAGCTCTCCGAGATCCAGTAATTTTGTGCAGTTTGTCCAAACAGCTTAGAATGGGTTTTAATGGGGCATATTTTGCCCCTGCTGATAAATCGCATTTTACACCGTAATTCAGGAGTTGCTCAACAACTCATTGGTAGAATCTGGAGACTCAAAGTAGCTCAACAACTCATTGGTAGAATCTGGAGAACCCTTTAAAACATTTAAAACTAGACATTAATAACTCGAGAATTTTGAAAGGAAAGTGGTAGTAATATGGATGAAGAAGGTTGCTGGGGAGGTGGTGGGTTTGCAAACTTTTGTCACGTAAATAAATAGGTAGCTAGAGCCGTTTTTTTATTGGGCGGTTGGTTGATAAGGGGTGGAGTTAGAGCGTGGTCCTTCTCCCAAACATTTTTTATTACACAACTCCTATAAAAGTGCATAAGAAGCTTATTAAAAACCACTTTTTTAAAACCCATAGTGCAGGTAAATCTACAGGCGTCATTGTACTGATCATGATCATAGACATATATACATAGATTGATTAATAATTATTTTTTAATAAGCCATACCATATGCCTGTCTTTGTTAAAGAGCATAATACAAAGTATTTCAGCATGAAAGCTCATATTTGTAAAGTTTGACAGCGTTCTGTATCATCTAACTACATCTCTGCTGTTTGTAACGTACCAAACTGTGTGAAAATCGGGTAAAAATTAGTAGAGTTGTGATTACAATAGGTGTATTAAACACCTTCCTCAGTGTAAATTAATGCACTTAATTAATTGGGTCGCGTGGTTGACTTCTCCAATATACCGTCTGGCTCTGTGGCATCTATGTATATATGTCTGTCATTATCAGTACAGTGATGGCGGCACACAGAGATGTAGCTAATGGTTCGGGTTGTAAACAGAGGTTTTTAATAAGCTTCTTGTGCACTTTTAAAGGTATTCATGCCTTGTTTTAAATGTCTGGGGCAGAGACTGTAAAAAAAGTTGGACGCCGTGTCGCCGTTCCCATTCATTCAATGAAAATGAAGCCAAAATCTTCCGCCATGTTGGCGATCCCGAAACCCGAGTCTTTTTCTACACCAATTGTCAATTTTACACTGGAGTTCTCCTTTAACAAACTCAAAGTAGCTCCAAACTTCATTGGTAGAATCGTTTATTGTCTTTTAAATATTGCTTGAAAAGACAATGGTTTATAGAAAGATTATAGAAAAAAAATCATAAGAAAAACAAAAAGATTAAAGCAGCAAGACAAGCCTAAGAGTACTATTAAAAATGATTTTATTCTTTCATCTCAATGTCTTAACCCACATTCCCCCGTAGTCAATCACGTTTTGTAATGTATTATTTAATGATCAACATCAAATTAAGGTGTTGCAGGGGTTCCATATACAGCAAATAACTTTAAAAAATTAATATTGGACCTTACAAATGGTCACTTTACTTGTGTTTAAATGTTTAAAAGTGTTTAAAATAAACTGTGGTCATGCTGGGCTGTAACAGAGATGGTTTTTGGATAAAGTCCCGCCCTTCAACAAAAAAAAAAGAGCCAATCAGCCTGTTGCTTACGCTGTGAATAAAGAGGATCGATGTGGAGATCTGCGCATGTGCAGTAGCCAGAACAAGATAAAAAAAAATCACTTTTTTTTGCGAGATTGGATAAAAACCCTACAAACAGATTTTATCAGTGATTTAAAATATGTTGTTCAAATGGTAATTTGACCTTCAGTTTAGCGTATTTTGGTCTCTCTCCAATCAAACTGATGGAAGGATGGTCTTGTATGAGTGATTATAACTGCTTGGCTGCGTTGAAAAGATGGCAGCAGAGTGAACTGACTTGTCTATAAAGACTTAAAACTGTAAGGATACGTTCTCAAATCAGATTTTTTGCTCAATGTGGCTCAGATCTGATTTTTTCATGATTGTGTAAACATGCCAAATCAGATTTTTTCAAATCATATCCGAGACACTTCCATATGTGTGGTCCTTAATCGGATACGTATCCAAACCATGGACATGCGACATGAATGTAAACGGTCAAATCAGAATTCATGCATCTTTTTACGCAAGCTTTTTTTATTAGCTTTAGCGCTATGTGCTTCTCTCTTGTACCCACACTGTTATCTCTCAGTGCAGCTGTGCAGCTATAGCTGCAAAAAAAAAACAAACAGCAAAAGCAAACCGCCTGGCCTTTTTTTCACCTCCTCAACCTGAGCATGAACTTCAGACCAGCTGTTTCCTGTTTCCATTTTAGCAAAAGATGCTCCACATATGAGCTGCTAACAAACGCATCCATTTCCCTTTTCCCGTCTCTCAAATATGACGTTTTTTGTTGTTGGTGGTGAAGAAGCCGACGCTTGTACAGGTATCAATGTGCACATGTGAGGCAGCATTTCAAGGACAGATTCGTTCACATTAAACACAGATACAGATCACTTACATTTGCGACTGTGAGCCGTCAAGATCCAACTGCCAAATGCGATCTGAGCAAAAAATCTAATTTGCGCAATGTGGCTTGTATTGTTGAGAGATTGAAGCAAAATTAGGCAACTGATCAGCCCTGATGTTGGGAGTGGTGTTGTATATTTAAGTGAACAGATCACATTTTCTGAGTGCCGAACCAGTTTGTTGACTGCATAAACAACAATAGGTGAATTTCATATTTGGTATTCAGTGTGACCAAAGCTTTACAGTTAAATGCAAAAAAAAAACAAAAAACGTCATTCACAAACCTGGTCTTTATGGAACAGTGGCAAAGAGAAAAACCATTGTTGAAGGAAAGACATCAGTAACACTGCTCATCACCCTGAACACGCCATCCATACACCACTGTAAAACATGGTGGTGGCAGCATCATGCTGTGGGGAAGCTGTTTTTCTTCAGCAGGGACAGAGTTGGGAAACGAGGAGGCTGTTGTGAATAGTTCTGTAAGAAGACTTTCCACATTATCTTTTTAGAGAGTGACAACATGTGAAAGGTAAATCTTCGGTATGAATCTTCTCAAGGTGATCTTTCTGGTGGGAGACATTTCTGCATTCATTCATCCACTACTTTCATCCTCAGCCTCAGTTTACTGACCTCCAGCTCAAACTCCACTCATGGCTTCTGCCCATACTTCTAGAGAATGGAATGAAAACAAAATGAAACAAAACATTATGACCACTTACCAAGTAAGCTATGCTGTAACGGTGTTTCATGTGTTAAACTAGTGGTTTTCAATCCGTGGGCTACAGTAGTAGTAAGGTCCAGATATAAACCGTTAAGATACAGTAGCAGTCAATTTTTTAAAAAACAAACCTCTCCTAGAGTGGTCCTGATAATAGCTATTTTCATCTTAAAGTTCTCATTTCATTGTTTTTTATTAATTTTAAAATGTCTAGTTGTGGTCTCTAATATGAATGAATGCCGTGTGAGACGTTTTTTGTGAACTTAAAGCTTAAAGGACAAAACGTTTTCAGAGATACTTTAGCCTTAGTTATAAAGATACAGCACTAGAGTGCTAGATAAAGTTAACCCATAAACTTCGCTTAACGTCAAACTACTCGCAGCCAAGTGGATCGTTCTAATACATCCACCAACCCTTTCCTTAGCTTCCCTAGAGTGTCTCGGTAAAGCGCAGAATCAACCGGAGATCCAATTTAAACCTACAGTTACTACTACAAGAAAGCTAATGTTAACTAGCTGATGTAAACAGAGCTGTTTAAGCTCTTTAGCTGACGAGACAGTGTCGGCTCTGCTGCAGTCCAGCTTCAGCTCTGTCTGCAGGCAGTCCCGAGCCGAGGAGGGCAAGGCCATGAAACTCACAGGTTGACGGCGACACGGTACTTTTTCCTGATTGACCCATTTTTCTGAGGCTTTTCTTTTACTAGCTACTGCAGACAATTGGGGTTGAAGAAGAGTTTCATGTGCAGCATCATATACAACTGTGAGAGACCTGTTGTATTTCATAAAGAACAAGAAAACGTGGATTTTAGCAGAAGGAGACCTTTAAGGAATAGACCTGCCCCCTTTCTGAAGTCATACAATGCCCTAAAGTTAACTAGTTAAGCAGCAGCTAGGTTGCTGAACTTTAATGCTCCACTAGTATCACAGTAGCCCGGGAGGGTCGCCTACAGGTTCTTGGAGGGTTGTCCCAATTTTTAGGGGGAGGGTTTCACTTGAAAACAAAAGGTAGGGGTACAAAAGAGAAATGGGATTGGGTCCCTAGGACTGTTCTGGAGCGCCATTCCTGTTTCCACACCTGCCAAAACGAACCGCATCGCACCAACAGCGCAAACGAACCAGACTTTTTTCAAATCAACCCAAAACAAAGCACCTTTTGAACGTACCTGCCATGATAAAACGCTTCCTACACTGCTTGAGGATAAAAAAGAAGCTTGCACAAATCATCACGTGGTCTTTTCACACGGCACTTTATGAAGCATTTGGTGCCGCTGAAGGTTGCTAGATTTGGAAAAGCTCTTTCCGCAATGAGAGCAGGTGTGACGTCTTTCTCCAGTATGTACTTTTCTGTGTTCTCGTAAGTTGGCTGAACACTTGAAACTCCAGTCGCACTGAGGGCACTTGTAGGGTCTCTTTCCTTCATGGACGTCAATGTGGCACTCTAGAGATTTTGCAGAGGAGAACCCCTTCCTACACAACGGGCAGGTGAAGGGATTTTCTCCGACATTAAGAGTTTTTGTATGAGCAGGTTTCTCTGCACTGCACTCTTCCGGCTTGGGCTCCACCTTAACGTCCTCTCGAGATTTTAACGTCTTTTCTCCAGCGTGAGTCCGTTGGTGCGCTTTCAGCTGCGAGGGACGTATGAAACTCTTCCCACACTGAGAGCACTGTTGAGGTTGCTTCTCTCTATGAGTGTAAATGTGTCGCTTTAACGTGCTCGCAGTGGTGAAAGGCTTCCAACATCTAGTGCAGATAAACGGCTTCTCTTTGGTGTGAATCCTCATGTGGTCTTGAAGGGCGCTCGACTTCAAGCAAGGTTTTCCGCACTCGGTGCACGTGAACGGCGATTCTCCACTATGAATTTTTTCATGGGCTCTTAAGTTCGTCAGATGTTTGAAACTCTTTCCACAACGGGAGCACGGATGAGGTTGGGTTTCTGTATGTATCAAAATGTGCCTCATTAACGAGGACGCAAAAGTGAAGCTCTTCCCGCACTGGGTGCAGGAAAAAGGTTTTTCTCCGGTGTGAACCCTCGTGTGTTTTCTAAGGTCACTGGAACTTGAACAACCCTTTCCACAATGAGCGCAGGTGAAGGGCTTTTCCCCGCTATGAACTTTTTCATGTTCTCGCAAGTTCGATAGACGTCTGAAACTCTGGTCGCACTGGTCGCACTGGTGAGGTCTCTTCCCAGCATGTGCGTCCACGTGCCACTGTAGAAACTTTGCACTGCTGAAGCTCTTCCTACACAAGGAGCAGCTGAAAGGTTTCGCTCCGGTATGAATTTTGTCTCGGAGGTCTTTCTGTTGGGAGGCACCCTGAAGGTTAACGTTTTGCTGAGATTTGTCTGTACTACAATCTTCTGAAAACTGCTCATCTTCTAGTTTGGGTTCCACTTGGATGTCTTCTAATTTTACGTCTACAAAATAATAATAAAAAAAGAGACGTATGATATATATTTCATATGAAGCAGTACATAAATACAGCTCTGGAAAAAAAAAAAACAAGAGACCACTTAAAAATGAGTAGAGATTTAAAAATTTTGGTAAAATCAATCAAGAGAAAGATGGATGATTATAACCCATCAAACCTGAAGCTGAACTGCTTGCATTTTTGCAAAAGGTTATCCAAAAGCAGTGTGCAAGACTGGTGGAGGAGAACATGATGCCAAGATGCATGAAAACTGTGATTAAAAACCAACCAGGGTTATTCCACCAAAGATTGATTGATTTCTGAACTTTTAAAACTTTATGAATATGAACTTGTTTTCTTTGCATTATTTGAGGTCTAAAAGCTCTGCCATAACGTGTATATAACAGTGCTATAACGTGTTATATACGGCCGAGTACTGTAGATCAGCACAGCACTAAGATTATGAGTTAAAGAGGACGAGAAAATCTGATCTGTTTGGAGTAAAAATGGTTCTATTGCTGCTCCGTTTGTAGCTGAGCTGTTTGGTTTGTAAGCGCTGCATCGTTGCTTAGGTTACCTGTGTGTGGCAGAGTAACACACTGAGAGCTTCGGTTACAGTGCATTACCAGCTGATAACTGTACTCATAGAACGCCTCTCAGCCAATCACATTGCAGGGTCGGAACTAACTGTGGTATAATACCACAGTGATGCCTTAGAAGATGAAAACAGACTAATTCCAGCCAGCTTGGATACCACTTTTTTAACACAATATAAAAAACGAAAATGGACACCACCCAACCCTACTGTTACAATGTCTACTTTTCTTGTTATGATCATATTGCTGAGTGTCAATAATTTAAGGGCAGTTGTTGGAATTAGCGTTTTTATCTGCTGAAAATACAGTATCTTCTCAATTGATTCAGTAACAGGTTAGCACATTTATTGCCATCTTAATTCTTTTTGAGGAGCAAACACGAGCAGAGACTCTGTAGGTTTTATTTTTTTTTTAAATAATTAAAAACAATGTTTCTCAACGAGGGACTTGCAATTATCAAGGGATTCTTGGGTGTTCTTCAAAGAAAGATTGGAAGAGATTTGCATATTTTAAAAACAATGTTTTTTTGTTTTTTTATAAAGATAGGCTTGAAGGGATATTTTGCATATTTTAATATGATTAGACCTTTCAAAGCGTCAAAAGAACCATTTGGCCAAAACTGCCAAATAATAAAATTTCCTGTATATTTGATCTTATTGTAACTAATGACTTAGGAGCTCAATCTAAACACTCTGTCCTGTTACCTAAATTAATTCTTAGATTTTATTGGTTATATTTAATAATACATATTTTGAGAAAATCACTAGAGTGCGCTCAATGTCCTCATGCTATTAGCATAGCCGCCATTTAGCTAGTATTCATGTTTTTGCTAATTCTATGCTACAAACTCGTTCCTGTTACTTTCAATCCTGTTACTCAAAGCAAAAAAAGTAACAGGAATGAGTGCCAGTAACGGGAGTGAGTTCTAGTAACAGTAATGAGGGCCAGTAACAGGAGTGAGTTCTAGTAACAGGAATGAGGGCCAGTAACAGGAGTGAGTTCTAGTAACAGGAATAAGGGCCAGTAACAGGAGTGAGTTCTAGTAACAGGAGTGAGTGCCAGTAACAGGAGTCAGTTCTAGTAACAGGAGTCAGTTCTAGTAACAGGAGTCAGTTCTAGTAACAGGAGTGAGTGCCAGTAACAGGAATGAGGGCCAGTAACAGGAGTGAGTTCTAGTAACAGGAGTGAGTGCCAGTAACAGGAGTCAGTTCTAGTAACAGGAGTGAGTTCTAGTAACAGGAATGAGGGCCAGTGACAGGAGTGAGTTTGAGTAACAGGAGTGAGTGCCAGTAACAGGAGTGAGGGCCAGTAACAGGAGTGAGGGCCAGTAACAGGAGTGAGTGCCAGTAACGGGAGTGAGTTCTAGTAACAGGAATGAGGGCCAGTAACAGGAGTGAGTTCTAGTAACAGGAGTGAGTGCCAGCAACAGGAGTAAGTGCCAGCAACAGGAGTGAGTGCCAGCAACAGGAATGAGGGCCAGCAACAGGAGTGAGTTCCAGTAACAGTAATGAGGGCCAGTAACAGGAGTGAGTTCTAGTAACAGGAATGGGTGCCAGTAACAGGAGTGAGTTCTAGTAACAGGAATGAGGGCCAGTAACAGGAGTGAGTTCCAGTAACAGGAATGAGTGCCAGTAACGGGAGTGAGTTCTAGTAACAGGAGTCAGTTCCAGTAACAGGAGTGAGTGCCAGTAACAGGAGTGAGTTCTAGTAACAGGAGTCAGTTCCAGTAACAGGAGTGAGGGCCAGTAACA
Source organism: Astyanax mexicanus (assembly GCF_023375975.1). Taxonomy (NCBI): domain Eukaryota; kingdom Metazoa; phylum Chordata; class Actinopteri; order Characiformes; family Acestrorhamphidae; genus Astyanax; species Astyanax mexicanus. Next base: position 9,767,466 of record NC_064432.1, on the reverse strand, counting down.
GGAGTGATTTTTTTGTAATAAATATCTATGGTTTCAACATGCAGTCAAACAATTCTCTAAAATAAAGACTTTCTTGAGAGAAAAATAAAAGGAATTGGTGGACTTGCTTTTAAACATGCTTTTTTAAATGTCACATGAGTTTTGTAACCATTTTTAGATTAGAAACCTTGTAAAAAAAATTAAGTACAGCTGGCCGAGTTTGATAAAAAAAAAGATACACTTCTCAAAAGTCACTGAGTTCTTCTGCTATATGATATATTTCACTGAAGAAATAGCTGAAATCCCAAAAACCAATGGTTTATAAAGGAAAATCATGAAAATTATCAGGGGTGCCACTGGATCTACAAACCTTTTTCAGTGTCCGTTGGTGTCCGATGGTGAATCCCTTGGTGCATTTTTAATTGTGAGCGTCGTACGTAACTCTTCTCGCACTGGGAGCACTGGTGACGCCGCTTTTCCATATATTTGCATCTATGCTTTCCAAATACGCTAGCAGTGCTAAAGCTATTCCCACAGTACGTGCAGCCAAAAGGCCTCTCTCTGGTATGAATCAGCACATGATCTTTAAGGTTGCTCAATTTTAAAAAGGTCTTTCCACACTGAGAACAAGGGAAAGGCCTTTCTCCGGTATGAATTTTCCCATGTTCTCTTAAGTTTGATAAGCGCTTGAAACTCTTTCCACACTGGGAGCACTGGTGAGGTCTCTTTCCTGCGTGAACATCCATGTGCCACTGTAGAGATCTTGCAGAAGAGAAGTTCTTGCCGCACGTCGAACACGTGAAGGGATCGTTGTCTCCAGTATGAATTTTCAGGTGATCTTCCACGGTTTGTTGGGTGTTACTACTGCAGAGACTTTCACGCTGAATGTTTTGTTGACAGTTTTCTACACTACACTCTTCCTGAAAGAGGGTTTCTTCCACTTTTGGCTCTAAACAGGCCACAGGATTGTCTCTGGTATGAATTTTCAGGTGATCTTTCACGGTTTGTTCAGTGGAATCACTGCAGGTTTCTTCATGCTGAAAGATTTGTTGAGATTTCTCTGCAGTAACGTCTCGCTCAAAGTGGTTTTCTTCCTTTTTTGGCTCTTTACAGGTTAAATGATTGTCTCCAGTATGAATTTTCAGGTGATCTTCCACAGTTTGTTGGATGGTTTCACTGCACATTCTTTCATGTTGAATGTTTTGTTGGGATTTGTCTACACCACAGTTTTCTTGAAAGAGGTTCTCTTCTTTTTTCGGCTCTAAACAGAAAACCAAATTGTCTCCAGCATGAATTTTCAGGTCATCTTCCATTGTTTGTTGGGGGGCATCACTATTAATTTCATCATGCTCAATGCTCTGGCGAAATTTCTCTGCACTACACTTTTCTTGAATGTGGTTCTCTTCCATTTTTAGCTCTAAACAGGCCATAGGATTGTCTCCAGTATGAATTTTCAGGTGATCTTCCACTGTTTCCTTAGTGGCATCACTGCACATTCTTTCATACAGAATGTTATGTTGAGATCTGCCTACACTACACTTTTCTTGAAAGAGGTTCTCTTCATTTTTTGGCTCTAAACCGAAAACAGAATTTTCTCCAGCATGAATTTTCAGGTGATCTTCCATTGTTTGTTGGGGGGCATCACTATGGATTTCTTCATGCTGAATGCTCTTGCAAAATTTGTCTGCACTACACTTTTCTTGAAGGTGATTCTCTTCCATTGTTTGCTCTAAACAGGAAATAGGATTGTGTCCAGTATGTATTGACAGGTGATCTTCCACTGTTTGCTTAGTGGCATCACTGCACATTCTTTCATGCTGAATGTTTTGTTGAGATTTGTCTACACTACACGCTTCCTGAAAAAGGTTTACTTCTGTTTTTGGGTCTAAACAGGAAACAGAGCTGTCTCCAGTATGAATTGGTGAATGAATCAGGTGGTTTCCCACTGTTTGTTGAGTGGAATGTGGTTCAGGCTGAATGCTCTGGTAAAATTCATCTCCATTGTGTTCTTCCTGAAAGTGGTGATCCTCCAGTTTGGGCTGAAAATAGGAGACAGGACTTTCTCCAGTATGAATTTTCAGGTGATCTGTCGCTGTTTCTTGGAAAGCATCACTGCAGTCCTTTCCATGCTGAATGCTCTGGAAAATGTTCTCTGCATTGTGTTGTTCCTGATAGTGGTTATCCTCCAGTGTGGGCTCAAAACTGGTGAAGGGATTTTCTCCGGTATGTATTTTCAGGTGATCATTCATTATTTGCTGAGAGGCATCCCTGCAGAATCTTTTATGATGAACACTTAGGTTCGATTTCTCTGCACCACATTGTTCCTGAATGTGGTTGAGCCCAAACTGTAATGGAGAATTGTCGCCAGTATGAATTTCCACGTGATCTTTAGGTGTTTGTTGGAAGGGATAACTGCATTTTTTTCCATGCTGACTGATGTGTTGTGAATTTGTGACGTGACATTCTTCCTGTACAAGATCCTCCTCCGGCTTGGCCTTAAAACAGGAGACAGGACTTTCTCCAGTATGAATTTTCAGGTGATCTTTTACTGTTTGTTGGGAAGCATCACTGTGGTCGAATCGTTCATACGGATTAATGCCTTGGTGATATTTATCTGCAATGTATTCTTCTTTTAAAGGGTTCTTTTCTGGTATGGGTTCCACTTCAGAGTCTTCCTGGGATACATTTTCTACAAAGACAAAAAGGTAAAAACACACATCTATACATGTTAATGATGTCAATGTTAATGTGCTAACGTACGAATGCACGCGATTTATATGAACTTTGCCACTTTGTTCAACATTGTATACACAGTTTTGTATTGGCTTTAAAAAAATCATTATTGTTTGGCATAAATTATTCAGTCTTTTTACTTAATTTTGGTTGCCAAATATGTCTCTGCACACATAAGGACATTCTCCCTTAGGATTTTCTGGTATAGAGCAGAATTCATGGTTCTATCAATTACTGAATGTTATCCAGGACCTAAAGCAGCAAAGCAGACCCAGATCATCACACTACCACCACCATGTTTTACTGTAGGTATGATGTTCTTTTTCTAAAATTTTATGTAAGTTTTATGCCAGATGTAATGGGACACACACCTTTCAAAAAGTTCCACTTTTGTCCAAAGAATATTTACCCAAAGTTCTGGAGATCATCAAGATGGTTGTTGTTTAATGTGAGACGGGTGGTTGTGTTGTTTTTGGAGACCATTTTCACCCAGTCTTTTTCTTATTATTGAATCATTAACACTGATCTTAACTGAGGCAAGTGAGACCTGCAGTTCTTTAAATGTTGTTCTGGATTCTTTTGTTTGTGACTTCCTGGATGAGTTGTTCATGCCCTTTTAGAGTAAGTTTGGTCGGCCGGTTACTCCTGGGAAGGTTTATCAGTGTTCCGTGTTTTCTCTATTTGTCCCAAAGCTTTAAGAAATGACTTTGTAAACTTTCCCAGGCTAATATATCAGTCAGTGACTTTGTTTTCTCATCTGTTTTCTCATCACTTCTTGAATTGGGGCGTACTATGCTGCTTATTGAGATATTTTATCCTGCTTTTGTCACAGTCAGACAGGTCTGTTTCAGTAATTTCTTGATTCTACAGGTCTGGCAGTAATCAGACCTCAGAACTTAGCTTTCCAAAATAAAAGTGGTTAATCACAGTTAATTCATATGGGAAATTACTTTTCCACACAGGGCCAGATACCTTATTTTTCACACTATATGGCGCACTTAAAATACTTTAATTTTCCCTAAAAATCGTCAGTGCACCCTCTAATCTGTGTCATGTATAAATTTTACCAGTCAGGTTGTAAGGAGCAGTAAAGCCACTCTGCTTAGGTGCACCATTATACAGGAGTTTCAGTTTAGTTCTCCAGCTGTTTTAGCATTAGCCACGAACCGCGCTAAGAGCTAGCTCTTTCACCGCCGTTCAGAGTTGAGTATTATTGGCCTGTGGTTTGCTTCTATCCCTGGCTAGCACTGCTGCATCAGTATTAGCATTTCCCGCCAAGCGCCAGCCATTCAGAGGTGAGTATTATCAGACTGTAGTCTGCATGTTTACCGTGTTAAAACAAGCTACACTCAGGGTTCCTTGGTCTAGCGCTGTTTTGCCATGTTTACATTGTGTAAATCCTGAAGCCCTTTCTACGTAATGCTCTCTAGTGGAAGCCTCCAGTTACTTGCGTAGCATATAGGCTAGTATGTTATCACTCACATTCACAATGCAGCCGGTTGTCTAGCAAGTATGTTTCTACCCTTAGAGTGCTAAAAATGTTTTTTTTTTTACTGTTTCACTTAAATAAATAAGGTCATCATTTAAAAACAATGCAAACACTGTAAACACTGCAAAATTCAAAGCAGGTCAACAGCCAGAATCGGACGCAAACACATACCTGCTCCAGCGTGAGTCCGTTGGTGTGTTTTCAGCTGCGAAGGACGTATGAAACTCATGTCGCATAGAGAGCACTGATGAGGTTGCTTCTCTCTATGAGTGTAAATGTGTCGTTTTAAGGTGCTCGCAGTGGTGAAAGGCTTCCAACACTGAGTGCACATGTAGGGTCTTTCCTTGGTGTGAATCCTCATGTGTTCTTGAAGGGCGCTCGACTTCAAACAAGGTTTTCCGCACTCGGAGCACGTGAACGGCGATTCCCCGCTATGAATTTTCACGTGCGCTCTTAAGTTCGCTATTCTTACAAAACCCTTCCCGCACTGAGAGCACGGATGAGGTCGCGTTTCTGTATGAGTGTACATGTGCCTCGATAACGAGCTCGCGAACGTGAAACTCTTGCCGCACTGGACGCAGGTAAACGGCTTTTCTCTGGTATGGATCCTTGTGTGTTTTTTAAGGTCGCCCGAACTTGAGTAACCCTTCCCACAGTAATAGCAGATGAACGGCTTTTCTCCAGTATGAACTTTTTCGTGTTCTCGCAAGAACGATAGGTCTTTGAATCTCCAGTCGCACTGAGAGCACACGTGAGGTCTCTCTTCTGCATGTGCCTCCATGTGGCGCTGTAGAGACTCTGCGTCAGTGAAGCTCTCTCTGCACAATATGCAGATTAAATGACTTTCTTCAGTAGGAATTCCCTTCTGCTGATCTTTCTGGTGGGAGCCATCCTGATCTTCTGAACAGTGGATCTCTTCCAGTTTGAGCTCCACTTCTTGTGGTGCATCTACAACAACAAAAAACGGAGAGCATGACATTTCACATACATACATAGTTTACAGATATTTCTAGGAATTAGGCAAGTATTGAACCTCCAATGTAATTGTTAGAAAGGCCATTGGCTGCGCTGAAAATTTGAGCTCGCGCTTACATCCTCACGTGTTGTGGGAAGTTCAGTGTCACGTGACTTGAGTGAGTGGCAGTTCAGTCAGTGAGAGCAGGCAGAGTGCTACGGACATTTGGCTCAACATTTCACCCGTGAAGAGTCATTTAATTTACCTTCTAAAGTCCTTTTCTGTTCCTTGTGTGCATCATTGAAGATTTCCAAATTTGACCCTTGTGTATTACTGTGCTGTCTTCTAGGTCAATAAACTGCCTTAAACTTCATTCTCGACTCTTCTGCGTTCTTACCGACGCACCAGGAAGACACCATACCATCTACCAACACCTATACAGTCCACCCACCAAACCACCTGATATATAAAGGCCCTTTTAACAATAATACGTCCTTAAACTGGTGGCTAGTCATAACTTGATGAGGGACTGATTATTTTTGAGACATTTACAGTTGTGAGGCATCTGTGTAGATTGAGTTGGTTTTAGAAACACAGGCTACAGTGAACTGTGACTCAGGTCCCTTGATTTTCAAATGAAATGCAACATTTACTGATGGTCAGTAATGGTTTTATCCTATTCATTTGGTTATAGCGCCACCATTTGGAGGAATGAAGCAGTGAACTTTAGTAAATCAAATTGAGGGGCAAAGTGGCTACAAAAAAAGCTCGTATTAGAGAGACGACTCGTAGCTTTATAACGGGAAATGGATGCATTTATAGATATTTGACAGCTCTGTCCCTCCCCAACTTTATCAGCTAGCTTGCTGCAATGTTGCACAAGAAGAAGCTGCTGTATGGGAGAGTGACGCGAAAGAAGCCATTTCTTATTATGCAAAAATGTATGTTCTCTGTTTGTGGCGTGCTTGCAGAAATGGCTTCCTTCGCATCACTCTCCCATACAGCTTCTCCTTTTGCAAAGTGCGCTGTATTGTTGACCAATGCACAGTGACACCATCTGCAGCAAGATGATGCTGCAGCTCTTTGGAGGTGGTCTGTGGATTGTCCTTGACTGTTCTCACCATTCTTCTTCTCTGCCTTTCTGATATTTTTCTTGGCCTGCCACTTCTGGGCTTAACAAGAACTGTCCCTGTGGCCTTCCATTTCCTTACTATGTTCCTCACAGTGGAAACTGACAGGTTAAATCTCTGAGACAACTTTTTGTATCCTTCCCCTGAACAACTATGTTGAAAAATCTTTGTTTTTAGATCATTTGAGAGTTGTTTTGATGAGCCCATGATGCCACTCTTCAGAGGAGATTCAAATAGGAGAACAACTTGCAATTGGCCACCTTAAATACCTTTTCTCATGATTGGATACACCTGGCTATGACGTTCAAAGCTCAATGAGGTTACCAAACCAATTGTGTGCTTCAGTAAGTCAGTAAAAAGTAGTTAGAAGTATTCAAATCAATAAAATGATAAGGGTGCCCATACTTTTGCACCGGTCAAATTTTGGTTTAATGCATATTGCACATTTTCTGTTAGTACAATAAACCTTATTTCAATCCTGAAATATTACTGTGTCCATCATTATTAGATATATCAAACTGAAAAGGCTGTTGCAAACACCCAAATATTTAGAACTAAAAATGATTAAGATTATTAGGGGTGCCCAAACTTTTGCATATGACTGTAGCTAGCTCTCTGGTAACGTTAGCTAGCTCTCCGCTAACCTTAGTTCTCTTTGCTTCGATAAAAAAATAGATATTTGACAGCATCAGTCCCTCCCCAACTTTATCACCATTTATTATAATACAGAGTTAGATCCACTAATTATCTCAAATCGCTAATGGCTCATTTATCCCCCTACTAATAAACTATATAAAAGTCACTTCATATTAATCTGCAAAACCGTGGCAGGACAAACTTCACAAACCTTTATCAGCGTGAATCCTCTGGTGTATTTTCAACTGGGAGCGGCGTACGTAACTCTTCTCACACTGGGAGCACTGGTGGCGCCGTGTTTCCATATATTTGCATCTATGCTTTCCAAACACTTTAGCAGTGCTGAAGCTATTCCCACAGTACGTGCAGGAGAAAGGCTGTTCTTTGGTGTGAATCATCACATGACCTTTAAGGTGGCTTAACTTCAAAAATGTCTTTCCACAGAGGGAACAAGGGAAAGGCCTTTCTCCGGTATGAATTTTTGCATGTTCTCTTAAGTTTGATAAGCGCTTGAAAGTCTTTCCACACTCTGAGCACTGGTGAGGTCTCTTTTCTGCATGAACGTCCATGTGCCACTTAAGAGATTTTGCACGGGGGAAGCTCTTTCCACACAACGGACAGGTGAAAGGTCCTTCTCCAGTGTGAATTTTCAGGTGGTAGTTCACTGCTTGTTGGGCCCCTTCTGGTATGTGCTCCGCAATGCCTTCTTGGAATTGTTTTTCTTAAAAAAATAAAAATAAAATAAAATGCAAATTAAGCAAATTGTCACCATTTTTCACAGACGTCCCCCTGATTAACTGATCCCGTCTGGATAGGGCTATTTAAACACTTTTATTTGAATTATAACAACTCTTAAACTGATATTGCTGGCTGATAACATATGTAATAATGCATATTTTCTAAATAACGGGATTATTTGTATAGATTGCGCCTTTGCCTGCGCCACCTATAGGAGACATGGCATTTCTTCCCTGTGCCTATGAGATCCAGCAACTCCCAGTGATGTATAATGACATCACAGTTGTCCTGTGTGGGCATCCATACTCAGATTATGTTAGGAAAACATGAAGAAGAACCAGCCTAGGAGTGATACGGGGACCAACCAGCCAGTACTATACAAAGAGCGAGGAAAAGTAGTGATGAAAAGGCCTAGGAGTGATGAATGGATGAAATGCCATTAGCCCACCCATGAGAAAGCAAGGCCAACTGTGCTCTCTCTCTGACTCCAGCTGCTGATGGCAAGGCAGCATAATCTATCTGGAATTTGAACCAGTAATCCTCAGTTTACAGTGCGAACTCTTTAGTCCACTTGACCATTCAGACCAAATCAAAACAGGTCTACAGCAAGTCTCTAAAAAAAAAAAATAGAAAACACTTACCTTCTCTAGCGTGAGTCTTTTGGTGCGCTTTCAGCTGTGAGAGACGTATGAAATTCTTCCCACATTGAGAGCACTGATGAGGCTGCTTTTCTGTATGAGTGTACATGTGCCTCATTAACGTACTTGCAAAGCTGAAACGTTTCCAACAATGAGTGCAGATAAAGGGCTTTTCCTTGGTGTGAATCCTCATGTGGTCTTGAAGGGCGCTCGACTTTGAACAGCGCTTTCCGCACTCAGAGCAGGTGAACGGTGATTCTTCGCTATGAATTTTCTCATGTGCTCTTAAGTTTGTCAGATGTTTGAAACCCTTCCCACAATGAGAGCACAGGTGAGGTTGTGTTTCTTTATGTGTGTACATGTGCCTCGCTAACGAGGCAGAAGTGGGAAAACATTTGCCGCACTGAGTGCAGGTAAACGGCTTTTCTCCGGTATGAATCCTCACGTGTTTTTTAAGGTCACTTAAGTTTGAACTTCCCTTTCCACAGTAATCACAGGTAAAGGGCTTTTCCCCGGTATGAACTTTTTTGTGTTCTTGTAAGTTTGATAAACGTCTGAAACTCCAGTCACACAGAGAGCACTGGTAAGGTCTGTTTCCTGCATGGGCCTCCAGGTGACGCTGTAGCGATTTTGCTTGAGTAAAGCTCTTCGCACACAAAGAGCAGATGAAAGGGTTTTCTCCAGTATGAACTGCATCTTGCTGATCATTCTGGTGACAGGCACTCCGGAAGGCTTTTTCATGTTGAATGTTTTGGTTAGAATCCTCTGCACTGAAATCACCCTGAACGCGCTGGTCTTTTCTTTCTTTATAGTCCTCTAGTGGTCCATTTTCTGTAACGCAAAAAAAAAAGATTTGTCAAAAAGGTGAGCAGAAATCAACATTTTCAGCAGCATGTTCACAAGCATTGTTGTTTCATTCTACAAACTACTGACATAATTTCTCCCAAATTCCAAATAAAAAATATTTAGAGGGTCAATTTGCAGAAAATGAGAAATTGTCAAAATAACGAAAAAGATGCAGAGCTTTCAGACCTCAAATAATGCAAAAAAAACAAGTTCCTATTAATTTAGAAACAAAACCTAACAAAACCTACTAATGAATGAACTCAAAAAGAGTACAGAAATCAATATTTGGTGGTTTTGGCATGCTCTCCACTAGTCTTTCACAATGCTTTTCGTGAGCTTATGCCACTCTTGGAATAAGAGAGTTGGATGTTAATCTACTGCAATTTCTTTCCTGAAAACTGTTTATTTCTGTGAGTAAAACACTTCCATTTATTTCAAGTTTATTTAGAGTAAGCTTAGATTTCCAATATTTTAGAGCATTTAGCAGCAGAGCTAGCCGCGGTTAACAGCGTTTAGTGCTAGGAAATACCACCCAACAGCGCTACACTGAGGAACCCTGAGTGTTCCGATAAGACAGGGTTATCGGTTGGTGCTACGTAGCTTGTTTTAACATGGTTAACTTAAACACTAAAGTACAATACCAATATACTTGCCTTCGATCTATGAAAAGCTAGCGCTGCGGTTAGCAGCTTATGCTAATACTGCTCCAGGCTCTGTGCTGGAGAAACTTTACTGAAACTCCTGTATAACGCTGGACTTCAGCAGAGTGGTTTTATTGCTCCTTGCAACCTGACTGGTTGAAATTTACACATAAGGTGCATTGTTGATTTTTTGGAAAAATAAAGGATTTTAATGGCCAATCAGTCAGTCGGTGATCTCAGTGTACCTCACTACCTTGCTATATGGGTCCACTATCTTGTCTACACCTGTAGTTGGGAGCATAATGGTTGCTTTCTCTGGTCTGAATCAGGTAACAAGTTGAGCATTTTCCCCTTTTTCTCTGCTTATTGGTCAGAGCTGTCTGGGGTAGAACTACAAATTAAATACAGGAAGTAGGTCCTGTGTTGCAAACCAGCATGTGCAGTGTGAAGCTGCTTTCACACTGATTGTGGAAAACTTGCCAAACACTTTGGTCTTTAGTAGTCTTTAGTACTGCCCGTGCATGGACGTGAGCAGCGAGTGCAGTACATTACGCAGTGTGAAAACAGCTTAGCATGGAGCAGCAGAGACTTGTTTATAGCTGCAGTAATGAATCAGATTAAACTGCACCTGAACAGCTGTTTAGCTCAAACATCAGATACTTAAAGCTAAGGTTCACATACTTTTGCCACCCACACATATGTAATAATGGATAGTTTGCCTAAACAAATAAATAAACATAATTTGTTTGATTTGGTTCACCTTTTATACTTTCGGAAAAGTTTTATGCAACATTTTATGCAGAAATGTGTAATATACTAGTAAAACTGTATGATAATACAATATATTACCAACAAAACTGGATTGCAGTGATTTTAACCAGTAAAACTAAGTTAGGACTGAGTTAACTAGTTAGTATCACTCTTGTGGTTTTAGAATAAATGGTAATTAAAACAGTAGAAACTTGTGCTGGCCTACAATGTATTCTGATTTATCCCAGTAAGTAAAAGTTAATGTGATTTAACATGTGCTGGATATGAATTAAAAGGAGTTAAGTGTTTTTAACTGGAGGCTAAGTTAGCTAGCAAACCCATCTGGTCAGCTGTAACGTTATTTGTAATGTTTTGATTTGGAATTTTCCAGTCCACCTTAAATAGAGGGACAGTTCGCTCCAGTCCGGCGGTTGTTGAGACCGGGCTCAGTGTCGGGGTAACCGCAGCTCCTGCACTATTTAAGGTGGAAAGTACCACTGGTCGACTGAGGTGCAGAGTTCAGCAGCTCCAGTACTGACCTCTCTCCCGCTGCCTCTGCTCCCCCTCAGGGTTCACTCCCAGCGCCGCCGCGACCCCCACACCCTCCCGCTCCACCTTAAATCCAGACATTCCGCCTCGCGGTGAGCATTAGACAGTTATGTATATGCAAATACAGGGAGAGAGAGGAGCTCAGGACCCGCACTGAGGCTCCGACTGTTCAGACGTGGACAACAGAGCGGAGGATCACCAAAGCCAAACCGCCTCGGACGCCCCCTATTGGCTGCAGCTCAATTTAGCCCCGCCCACTCCCACATTCAGCTAGTATTCAGAGCAGATTTTCCCTTAGGTTCCTTATACTACCATATACCACCTTAAATTCCTTATACTACCACATTCCACCCTATACCACCTTAAGTTCCTTATACAACCATATACCACCTTAAATTCCTTATACTACCACATTCCACCGTATACCACCTTAAGTTCCTTATACTACCATATACCACCCTATACCACCTTAAGTTCCTTATACTACCATATTCCACCCTATACCAACTTAAGTTACTTTATACTAATACATTCCACCCTATACCACCTTGGACAGCTGCTGGAGCCCAGAGAGAGCACAATTGGCCTTGCTCTCTCTGGGTGGGGAAATGGCGCTAATTCCCCTCATCACTGTAAAGGGTGATGTCGATCACCACAAGGCATCTGTGAGCTGGTGTATTGGAGTCTGAGCGTGCTAGCAACTGCTAGCATTGTAAGCAACTGTTAGTTGGGAGCAGCAGCTAAAAGCGCTCTATTTTGGAATGCACTATTCCTGTATTTAGGTGGGCTATTCGTCAAAAGTTTGTACTCGTTAGCATGTTTCACTGCAAGTCTATTTCAGACCGGATTTCTCCTTTAATTGCAATAACTAAACGCCATATTATACATAAATTAGCTTTTCTGCATTTTAGCTTATTACTGAACTAATGTGTTTTCACCATTCACAGCTGTTGTCTTCACGTTGTATGCACAGGAAGGTGGCCTGCCTGTCCGTGATTGGTAAATGGCCATGCACTGCAGCAACTGTGGACCAATGCTCTCAGTATTAGAAAACGTTAATCAGGATCTATGTTTAGCTCTTTTAGCGGTCCATCACTGATCAGAGACTCTAGAGCTCCCACCTCTCAAGGAAGTTCTGGGAGTCTCCCACATTTTAATGGGGGCTTCCTGATGACTGAAAAATTATATACAATATCGAGTTAGATTTAGCAGGCTGGAATGCCTGAGACTCGATTTTTTTTTTTTTTTTTTTTTAACAAATGATTCATGATCTTTGTTATGAATAATCATGTATCTTTGCAAATAAAAGGTCATTTTATTTGCTTTTGATTAATTTCTTTTCTTTTCTGGCTTTGGGCATATGGTGTCCATTTTCTCCAAAGAAAAAGAAAGAGAAGTTCTGGAATACTCATTCTTCTGGAATACTCATTCTTCGTCTGATGATCCATTCCAGATGCCTCTGAGCCCAGAGATGTTGATGCAACATCTGGACATGGTTAACATAAGGCTTTTCTTTTGCACAGCAAAGATTGTGAATGTAACTCTGTGTTGTAGAGCTTGATAAAGGTTTGTAAAGTAATATGTCATTTTCCTACATAGTAAAATAATCCTGAAGTCACCCAGACTGTAAAGGAACACATAAGAAATCATGTAGTGACTTAAAAATGTTAAACAAACAAAGAGGAAACTCTTGGTCTTCCTTCCCTGGGCCGGTCCTGATGAGTGCCAGTTTAATCATTTTAACGTTTATGATGGTCTTTGCGACTGCACTTGAGGACATTTTTTGAGGAAGTTCTTGAAATGTTCATTTTGGATTGACTGACCTTCGTTTCTTAAAGTTTTCATTTCTTCAAGTATGATGACTCAAGTGGGTGGTAATGAATAAGACTTGTTCCTGACCCTTGACTTTTGGCATGTCAGGGTTACTCTATTATTATTTACTCCCGGAAGCTAAAATAATCATACATAAATCAATGAATGTTAAATTTTTATTTAAGTAGAACTGTCAATGTTAGATTGTTAACATTATTATAATTTTTTTAATGCAAGTTAATTGCGCCTTCAAGTTTGTCCCCAACTCAGATTTGCTTGTGGTGAGAACTTGATCTGGTCTTGATCTGACCCAGCTATCAAATATGCTTATATTTATTTTAGCTAAACTGCTGATACGCAGGGCCGGATTAAAAGAATGGGCTGAAAGGGCTACAGCCCTGGGCCTCGCCACTAGGGGGGCCTCCGGTCGCTGAATGTTAAATGACAAAAAATAATTAAAAAAAACGAAAATTACAAGCAATAAAAAAGGAAAGAGCGACAGAATTTTTACAGAAAACACCCAAATTAACCAACGTGGAGTAGTCAGCCTGCTGTAGCAGCTACCACCAGCAAAGATGCGCTAGTAAAATATAGTGAATCAGTTTTTTAGTTATTTCTAATCAACACCCACCCCCCACTTTTTGAGGCCCTTTATATCATGTTCTGATGCATGACCTCACACAAACACACTGGCACATCAGCGACAGCGTACACAGTACCAATCTATAACAGACTACCGTTTAAAGTGAACTGGTAACATGATTTCAATTCAATTTAGGGTTGGGAATGTCTCTTTAATTGGCAGATGACGACCATCGCCATGTTTCCTTGTAAACGTCGTCATCTGCCAATTAAAGAGACATTCCCAACCCTAAATTGAATTGAAATCATGTTACCAGTTCACTTTAAACGGTAGTCTGTTATAGATTGGTACTGTGTACGCTGTCGCTGATGTGCCAGTGTGTTTGTGTGAGGTCATGCATCAGAACATGATATAAAGGGCCTCAAAAAGTGTTAATCTGGCACTGCTGATACGGCGCAGTTTAATCTGATATATTAGCCAGATATTATACTGCTATGAACAAACGCTGTTTCTGCTGCTGCTCCGTGCTGTTTACACACTAAAAGTGCCATATGTGCAGCGTTCACTGCTTGCATCTGCGCTGCTCGACCCATTAAAAACACTGTGTTTGAAAACGCAGCGTGTTGAAGCAGCTTCATTCTGCACAGATGTACATCCTGAATCTAATCTAATCACAGAATCTAATCGCTTTATTTACATATATTTTCTGCTCCCATGCCAGACATCTCTGACCAATCGGAGGAGACAATGCACTCGAGTTTGGTTTGGTTTATTGGTGTGTTAAGATTTATGCCTGTGTGAAAGAAAACCAAACAGAGAGAAAAACGCTCTAAATAAACAAAGTATCAACTGATTTGGATCGTAGACACCAACTACAGGTGTGAAAAAAAATGCTCTTTTATACTCAGAAAATTTAGTTCAAATTCAGAAATCCTTACAACCAAGCTGAGATGTTTATAATAAAGTAAAAAAAAAAAAAAGTTTCCTCTATATAATTTATCATGCATTCTTTATTCCAGCGCCCCACATTGGATATATATATATATATATATATATATATATATATATATATATATATATATATATATATATATATATATATATATATATATATGATCAGGATGCAGCTACACCCAGTAGACCAACAGATGTCTCCACTGCACAACATTTGGTGGAGCTCCATCCAGTACATTTGAATTTCCAGCATCCTGACTTTTGAAGTGAAGCTGATACGGGAGTTAAAATGTAGCCAAAATGAGTTACTACCTTAAAAGTGTAACATTTAAGGTGGAATAATTATTAATAAATACGTTAATAATCCAAATTGTAGCACTTTCGTTTAACTCCTTCACTATTTAAGGTAGAACTGCTGAATCAACTAAGCAGCTGGTAAGGACTAATTCTGTTACATTTGCAGTTCTTAAGGTTGAATAGAATAAGAAATATAAACCATCTTGCAGTTTTGTGTCAACTTAAGTAGTTCAGCCGTTTCGTCCAGGCACCTGTAACTGCTTCACGGATTAAGGTGGAAATGTCAAATTAACAGGTGTTTGTGTGATTGCGCAAACATAGCGACAGCATTTAAGGTGGAACTTGTATGTTAGTGTTAATATAGCAGGAGTTTTTAAGGTAGAACTAGCGTGATAGTGTGAGGTGGAACTTGCGTGATAGTGTAAATATAGCAGGATTATTTAAGGTGGAACTAGCGTGATAGTGTTAATATAGCAGGGATATTTAAGGTGGAACTAGTATGATAATGTGAATATAGCAGGAGTATTTAAGGTGAAACTTGCGTGATAGTGTGAATTTAGCAGGAATATTT
Organism: Astyanax mexicanus; assembly: GCF_023375975.1. Taxonomy (NCBI): domain Eukaryota; kingdom Metazoa; phylum Chordata; class Actinopteri; order Characiformes; family Acestrorhamphidae; genus Astyanax; species Astyanax mexicanus. The sequence continues at coordinate 9,752,165 of NC_064432.1, read as the reverse complement.
AAGGTGAAACAAGTGTGATAGCGTGAATATTGCAAGAGTATTTAAGTTGGAACTAGTGTGATGGTGTGAAATAGCAGGAGTATGTAAGGTGGAACTAGTGTGATAGTGAGAAAATAGCATGAGTGTTTAAGGTGAAACTAGTGTTATAGTGTAACTAGAGAAGTATTTAAGGTGGAACTAGTGTTATAGTGTGAATATAGCGCGAGTATTAAAGGTGGAACTAGCGTGATTATGTGAATATATAGCAGGAGTATTTAAGATGGAACTAGTGCTATAGTGTGGATATAGAAGTATTTAAGGTGAAACTAGCATAATAGAGTAAATATAGCAGGAGTATTTAAGGTGGAAATAGCATGTTAGTACGGAGCCCGGGAGGGGCCGTGGATAAAAAAAACAATTAAATCGAGTGAACGATGTAGCAGTTCGTGCTCACGTTTTCTTTAATTCGAGTGAACGATTTGCAATTCGTGCTCACGATTTCTTTAATTGGTGCTCACGATTTCTGTAATTCGTGCGCACGATTTCTGTAATTCGAGTGAACGATTTCTGTAATTCCTGCTCACGTTTTTATGCAATAAGACAATAAGCTGGGAGGGAAAGGAGCATTTTCTCTCTTGATCTGTTACAGGGGTGCAGTGATGATAATCAGTTATCTACCTTTATAACCTGCTGATATTAATGCACTAGTGTTACAGTTAGATGTACAGTACAGTGAGCAGATTTTGCCTGGTGGTGGAATCTCTACAGCGCGTGGGGGAGAGCCGTCCGCGGCACGGGTTCCCTGGCCGCGAGCGCAGGTCTTCACGGAGCTTATTTACCAACAATATAGACAAATATAGTCAATTCCAGTCATGATTAAAGGAAACAAACATTACTAATGCAGGATTAAAACCAGATCAAAACAAAGTTATAATGCAATGTGGAACTGTTTATAATTTCTTATTTTCAACAATAGTATAACGTAAAGAAGTATAATTATATAAATATACAGCTATAAGACTTAGGTCCAAATGTACACTGTAAAAGTTAATAAAGGTAATACAAAATTAATGCAAGGTGTGACAGTTGTCTATGAATGGCTCATATAAGAGCTGCTTTAAATATGTAACACTATATAAAATCAAAATAGCTGGTCTAAAATACTATTAATACAATGTATTAAGATATTTAGTAAATAGGCATTTCATATAATAATTTGGATCAATTTGATAATTTATTCCAATATGTTTCCTAAAATAATTAAGTTTCTATATCTGATGAAATGTCCTGAATATCTGCTTATTCTCAAATCACAGTGTCCTGCCCAGAAACATGCCACAAGCTTCAAATAAAAAATATAATAATTATAAACTTCTTAAATGTATATTTTCTGAATTATGTGTTTATTTATTATACAAATTATTAAAATATAGATTAAATCTATCATAAAAGTAATAATGATGTAACCAGATTTAAGAAGGTGTGCATTTCCTTGGAGGCTGGCTGAATGTTATTTAGAAATTAATAAACACATTTGCACATTGCATTATAACTTTGTTTTGATCTGGTTTTAATAACACACAGTTGTCCTGCATCAGTAAAATGTTTGTTTCCTTTATTCATGACTGGAATTGACTGTATTTGTCTACATTGTTGGTAAATAAGCTCCGTGAAGACCTGCGCGCGCGGCAGGTGTCTGGCGGCGGGGGAACCGATGCCGCGGACGGCTCTCCCCCACGCGCTGTAGAGATTCCACCACCAGGCAAAATCTGCTCACTGTACTGTACATCTAACTGTAACACTAGTGCATTAATAACAGCAGGTTATAAAGGTAGATAACTGATTATCATTACTGCACCCCTGTAACAGATCAAGAGAGAAAATGCTCCTTTCCCTCCGAGCTTCTTGTCTTATTGCGCATAAAAACGTGAGCACGAATTACAGAAATCGTTCACTCGAATTAAAATAAAACGTGAGCACGAATAGCAAAACGTGAGCACGATTTAGAGAAAACGTGAGCACGAATAGCAAATCGTGAGCACGATTTAAAGAAAACGTGAGCACGAATAGCAAAACGTGAGCACGATTTAAAGAAAACGTGAGCACGAATAGCAAATCGTGAGCACGATTTAATTATTTTTTTTATCCACGGCCCCTCCGGGGCTCCGTATGTTAGTGTCAATATGGCAGAAGTATTTAAGGTGAAATAAGCGAGATATAAAAGAGATATAAAAGATGTAAATATAGCGAGTGAGTAATGTTATTTACAGTAAAACTGTTCAAGGTGGTTTCCATGATGTTGCTAGCTGGCTACAGTAATGCTGTTAATTAGTGGTTGCTAGGTTGTTGCTATGGTATGCCAGCTGGCTGCTATGGTGTTATTAATGGTTGCCATGTGGTTGCTGTTGTATCACAAGTGGTTGTAATTTTCTGGCTTAGTAGTTAGCAATATTATCAGAGGTGATTGCTATGGTTTTGCTAAGTGAATGCCAGGTAGAAACTATGGTGTTGCTGTGTGGTTACTATGGTGTTCCAGGTGGTTGCTGGACTTTGGAAATGCTCTCATGCCTGAATACAAAAAAAACACCACAATGATGTTCCAATATCTAGAATGCTTTTTTGTTGCCAGTTAAGAATTACAAGGACAATACTGCGTGGTTTCCCAGATGGTTGTTATAGTGTTGCTAAGATGATGCTGGGTGGTTGCTATGGTGTTGGTAGGTGTTTACTATGGCATCCCAGGTGGTTGCTATGGAGTTGTTCCACTTATATGATGATTTTTTTTTTAAGAAAATGTTACAGGGATAATGTACTGTACTGTAGATTCTATTGTTGTTTTTTACAGTGGAGGCAACGAATATGAGCTAGTGTGATTTTTCTCTCTGTGGCATGACATCACTGATGGAGAGAAAGAGAGAGAGAGAGAGAGAGAGAGAGAGAGAGAGATAGTCTCTCTCAGTGAATGGATGAGAGATGCAGCATCTGCAGCGTGTGTGCACGCATATAAAGCGCGTTCTCGGCAGATCCAGCTGAAAAACTCCTGCTCTGCAGATGGATTGGGGTGGGAGTCAGGTTTACTGGAAGTTGTGGGATGTACTGGGATTTCTCTGCCCTGTCGCTGTGCAGCATCACCTCGGCTGTGCTGAACTGTGAAGATGGACGGATGGAGCAGGTAATAATCCCTCTGTTCTGGTCAGTGTCCACTTCACTGTCCTGCTGTCCATCATCCATCACACACCCAGCCTAACATCTGTCCCATCACTTTCTGAGAGAATGATTCAGAATACAGGCTATAAAAATCTGTAGAATCCAGATTTTTCTACTCTGTGAAAATGTGTGTGTGGACACCACTTCACTGCACTGAGCTGTGAAGTAGTGGAACTGGAATAAAGCTTAAAGAAGAAGTCTGGTGTAAAATTGATTTTTTTTTTTTCAAATTTTTCCCATTGTTCTCCCCAATTTACACGGCCAATTACCCAACCCATTAGGACTCCCCCTATCACTAGTAATGCCACAACACACCAGGAGGGCGAAGACTAACACATGCTTCCTCCGATACATGTGAAGCCAGCCACCGCTTCTTTTCAAGCTGCTGCTGATGCAGCATTGACGAGCAGCCAGCGCGCTTGGAGGAAAGCGCAGCGGCTCGGCTCCAGTACATCAGCTCACAGACGCCCTGTGCTGCAGACATTACCCTAGGAGTGATGTGGGGAGAGAGCGCCATCTACCCACCCAGAGGGAGCAGGGCCAATTTTGCTCCCTCTGACGCCGGCAGCTTGATGGCAAAGCTGCATGAGCTGGGGTTCGAACCTGCGACCTCCCGCTCATAGTGGCAGCGCCTTAGACCGCTGGACCACTCGGCGCCCGTAAAATTTACTTTTGGTGTAGTAAAACATGGTAAAGAGTACTAACCCTTGTTGAATAGCACACCTTCATTCTCTCACAGCTTTCTGAGATCCAGTCATTTTTAGCAGTTTGTCCAAACAGGCTTTAGAATGGATGATATTGAGCATATTTTGTAGTGTAACCTTATCTCCAGGCGCCCGCAGATGTAACTAATGCTACGGGTTGTAAATAGTGGCTTTAATAAACTTCTTGTGCAGTGTTAAAGTTCTTAATGCCTCGTTTCAAATGTAAGGGCTCGCTGGATTCTACCAATGAGGTGTGGAGCTCCTTTAAACCTGGATAACGGTGTAAAAGGCTATTTATCTGCAGGGGCAAGAATATGCCCCATATCATCCATTCTCTAAAGCATGTTTGGACAAACAAAATAAAATTGCTGGATCTCTTTTAACAAGGGTTAGTACTCTTTGTTCAGTGAGTTCTAGTAACAGGAATGAGTGCCAGTAACAGGAGTGAGTTCCCATGTGTTCGCGTAGACAATGTGTAACGTGTGTTACCGGAGGCTTCCATTAGAGGGCAGAACGCAGAACGGACGTATCATACAGATGCGGGTAACTCCAGACTTGGTCACACAACTGCTCCTCAAAGTTAGCAGCAAGTATATCTCTAACCTTAACAGAAATGGTTGCGAGTAACAGGAGTGAGTCGCAGTAATAGGATTGAGTTCCAGTAACAGGAGTGAGTTCCAGTAACATGACTGAGTGCCAGTAAAAGGAATAAGTGCCAGTAACAAGAGTGAGTGCCCGTAACAGGAGTGAGTGCCCGTAACAGGAGTGAGTGCCAGTAACAGGAGTGAGTGCCAGTAACAGGTCATAAATGGTCATAAATATCAATTACTTAAACATGCAGTCAACAATTTCTTTCTTTATTAAAGACTTTCTAATTAGTGAACTTTTTAAATGTCACATGACTTTTTTGTGTTATTAGATTGTTGAATAAGAGTTGAAAAAATATTTTTAAAAATAAGTTTAATTTGGAATTTGGAGTTACAACAAATTAATGGCACCTATTTGGTGAAATGGCCCATAAAAAAAGCAAAAACAAAAGAAATCTCTACGGGAATTAAAGCTGAGAAGTTCCAAAACGGCAAATTTGATTGGTTGGGGAACCGGCGAGGTTGGGTTAAGGTTGTACGTGGTTTCACTATATATGCTGCAGTCTTCTTGTAATCAGTACAGCCATCGCTGTGAGGAAGCAGTTGGTCAGGCTAGGAGAATCTGGCACAAGTAAAAGTGTGTATAAGTGTGTGTGAGTGTGTGTGCGTGCACGGCGGTGGTAGACGAAGCCCTGTGCGGAGCTCCTGGGGTGCTAAGCTGATTAGTGGCCTGCTCCAACCTGCTGATGGGGCGGGGGGAGGGGGGGGGGGGTGGAGATTTGTGGCTAAAATAACCGCTAAGTCCACCTATCCACGTGTTCAAATGACGGGACTAACGCTGTCCTGACTCCTGCGGTGACTATTTCTCTACGTCTCTCTCTCTCTCTCACTCTCTCTCTCTCTCGTTTTCTCTCTCTTTCTCTCAGTGTTCAGCTTTAACCAGGAGCACCAGCCTGGATGATTTTCTGGATGTTTCCATCCGTCCCTCAAGGCTGAAGCAGTTGGACCTTCAGCTGGACACTGACCGACCCCCGTTCTCGGCCTTCAGGAAGGAGGAGATATGTTTGCCTAGGCTCTGTTACTTTAAGAAGCGAGGTGAGGACCATGAGGGTACCCTGAGGGACTTCTGGACTTCAGGACTTCTAGACTTCAGGACTTCTGAGCAGCACTAGGATGCCTGTGCACCAGATTTCTGTGGTACCTGCAAGTAAAGAGACCACCGGTACCAGCCGCAGTACCAGCAGAACCAGAGATAAGAGTAAAGAGAATGAGGTAAGTGTGTAACACACACAAACACACACACACACACACACACACATACAGGGGTTGGACAATGAAACTGAAACACCTGGTTTTAGACCACAATAATTTATTGTCCCGACGGACAGTTCTGGTGGGAACAGGAGAGTTGAGGTGCACATTGAATTCTGCCGTGATTTGAGCAGCCGTGGTTTTATGTTTTTTGGATACAATCCAGGTTAACACTCGAACATCCCTTTCAGACAGCTTCCTCTTGAGTCCACAGTTAATCCTGTTGGATGTGGTTGGTTCTTCTTGGTGGTATGCTGACATTACCCTGGATACCGTGGCTCTTGATACATCACAAAGACTTGCTGTCTTGGTCACAGATGCGCCAGCAAGACGTGCACCAACAATTTATCCTCTTTTGAACTCTGGTATGTCCCCCATAATGATGTGAGCATTGCAATATTTTGAGCAGAACTGTGCTCTTACCCTGCTAATTGAACCTTCACACTCTGCTCTTACTGGTGTAATGTGCAATTAATGAAGATTGGCCACCAGGCTGCTCCAATTTAGCCATGAAACCTCCCATACTAAAATGACAGGTGTTTCAGTTTCATTGTCCAACCCCTGTACTAGTGCATTAAAAAAAAATGATAAAAAAAAGCCATAAATCAGTGTCTCAGAAAATTAGAATATTATATAAATAAGACCAATTGGTACTTTTGGCAGTGTGGGCAGTGTGCCAAGTCCTGCTGGAAAGTTAAATCCACATCTCCATAAAAAGAAGTTGTCAGCAGTGGGAAGTCCTTACTTTGGACTTGATAAAACACAGTGGATCAACACCAGCAGCTCGAACTGTGTGTCTCTCCACTCTTCATTCAGACTCCCTTGATTTACAAATGAAATGTAAAATTTACTGATGATCAGTGATGGTTTGGAGTGTCATGTCTGTCATCAGCTGATGTTGATCCACTGTGTTTTATTATCAGGTCTAAAGTCAGTGCAGAAAAGTGCTTTCTCACAAAATCTTACAGCACTTCATGCTTCTTCCCTTTGCTGACAACTTTAATGAAGATGTGGATTTCATTTTCAAGCAGGATTTGGCATACTGCCCACACTGCCAAGACTTTTGGGTTTTCATTTGCTGTAAGCCATAATCATCATCAACAATAAAAGAAATAAACATTCATCAGCCTCAGAAACTGCAAAAGGTTAACAGCTCTCCAGAATGAGATGGTGTGTCCAAACATTTGACTGCTACTGTATGTATTACATGATATATTTAATATTTAATGTATTATCTGTTCAGCTCCATACCATGTATACACCCATTCAAAGCATTGACCCCTTTTTTAAGGGCATTTCCTCTCACAACACAGACTCTTACAAACGACATTTTAGCACCACAATTTTTTTGGTGATAAAGCAACGATAAAGTAAAGTAATCTCTTGTTCATGATTTTCTATCAGCTATAGATTACTGATTATTGATCAGAGATCAAAGATCAGATTGATTAAAGATCATGGGCTTTCAACTTATGCCAGGTTCACACTACATGATTTTAGCCCAGTTTTTCAGTCTCAGACAGTTTTTCGTTGAACGGCAACAAAAACTCTGCTCGCAGATGCCCTTCAAATGTTTGGCATGCTAAATATCTGACCCAGTCATTGACTGGGAGTCAGGAGCAGCAGCTACATTCAGCCAATGAAAAACCATGGGACCAAAACACAAAGCAAATCTCCTGCTTTACCAGAGTCATTTATAGAGAGTCTGAACAGCTTCTCTTCCGCCTGTTAGATCATAAAACATTTGCAAGGCTTATAACTAAAATTCAAAACAATAAAAAAATTATATCTAGGAAACTGAAACATTCAATCGTTCTGTGTTGCGGTCATAAGTACATATTTCAGTATAAAACTGACCAGACATTTAAAAACTGAACTGAAACCTATTCATTTTGGACTCACTTTTAAGTTTAAAACGCTAAAATGAATCAAAGCTCCCCCTATAGTGAATTACTTTTAATCACAAATAAAGCATTTTAAAGCATCCAAGTAAAAGTGACTTGGCATGTCAATTCTGTTGTATGTTTACCTTTTCTCCACCCTTTTTTTTAAAAACTCATTAGCATTGGGTCCTGTGTTTTTTAGTTGTTGTTTTTTTTGTCTACTGAAAGCACTTCTTACGATGGTGTTCTTTGTTTAAAAGAAAGTTACTTTATGTATTATAGAGATTTTTGTTGATTTTTGTTTTATAGAGAAGTTGTTTTTATTGTTATTGTTGTGATTGTTATTGTGAGACATGTGGTCTTACTGTGACCTACAAATGAACAGAAGTCACGTTAGATCAGTGTTTCTCAACCCTGTTCCTGCATATTCCCACTGTTCTCCATATTCTAGAGCTTTCTCTGCTTTAAAGGCACTTTAATAAAGTAAGTGGTGGTATGATGTGTCTAACATACTGCTAGATTTTGAAAAATCGCTGTATATCCATATTTGTTTAACGTCAGCTGCAGCTGCAACCCACTGCTAAAAAAAGAAACTCAAAAAATCCTAAACAGCAAGAGGGTAGGCTTCCCACTCTCCTCCGCGCTCCGAAAACCAGCAAGCTGATTGGCTGTTTCTCCTGAAAGACGGGACTTTATCTGTGAACCGGCACCTCATTAATAATACAGCTGAGCTGAGCAAAACGATTCGGGGCTACTGGATAATTATTTGTGGCTAAAGCTCTGGAAGCCCAGGCCAGGCGACACCCCTGTTCTGCTGTATCCTTTTTGGGGGGACCAATTGACCTGTTTCTGATATTGGGTGGCCCAATCCCACCCATGAAGACAGCTTTAAAATACTCTTAGAAACTGAAAAAAAAAAAACACTACTACAGGAAGAGTCACGTCTGACTGACCCACATGGCAACAGCTTTAGCTTTTAGCTCAGTTTAACACTGGACTAGTTGGACTAGACAAGTTCATGTGTTATATATTAGTTTTACGCCAGATGTAACAGGACACACACCTTCCAAAAAGTTCCACTTTTGTCTCGTCAGTCCAAAGAATATTTACCCAAAGTTCTGGGGATCATCAAGATGTTTGTTGGTAAATGTGAGACGGGTGGTTGTGTTCTTCTGTTTTTCAGCAGTGTTTTTTATCTTGGAATTCTCCCATAGAGACCATTTTCACCCAGTCTCTTATTATCTTATTATTGAATCATTAACACTGACCTTAACTGAGGCGAGTGAGACCTGCAGTTCTTTAAATGTTGTTCTGGCTTCTTTTGTGACCTCCTGGATGAGTTGTTCATGCCCTTTTGGAGTAATTTTGGTTATTATTTGAGAACTGCCTTTTATATTTACTCAGGTTATCTTTGTCTAATATAATATTTTGTTTGATAATCTGTAAAAACAAACAAAAATGTACTTTTTTATGGCAACATAAGATTTCCAATTATTCACTTATTATAAACTTATTATAAACCAAACTGAACTGTTTAAATGTTTGCACCAGGAGTGTCATACATTTATCCAAAAGCAGTGTGTAAGACTGGTGGAGAAGAACAGGCCAAGATGCATGAAAACTGTGATTAAAATTAAGGGTTATTCCACCAAATACTGATTTCTGAACTCTTAAAATTTTGTCAAGATGTTTGTTGGTAAATGTGAGACTGTGGGTCGTTGTGTTCTTCTGGTTTTGGTCAGCAGTATTTTTTATCTTGGAATTCTCCCATAGCGACCATTTTCACCCAGTCTCTTATTATTTTCTTACTGAATCATTAACACTGACCTTAACTGAGGCGAGTGAGATCCTGCAGTTCTTTAAATGTTGTTCTGGGTTCTTTTGTGACATCCTGGATGAGTTGTTCATGCCCTTTTGGAGTAATTTTGGTTATTATTTAAGAACTGCTTGTTATATTTACTCAGGTTATCTTTGTCTGATTTGTCTCTTAACATTTGTTTGGTAATCTGTAAAAATGTATGACATAAAAGAAAAAAACAAAAAAAAAATACTTTTTTTATGGCACCATAAGATTTTCAATTATTCACTCCCTAGTGAAAAGAGTAGATTAAAGTATTCTAAGCATTATAATGCTTTAGTGCACTAAAGTGTACTTGGAGCCACATTATTATTATTAATTAGTATATTTAAAGAGTGCTAAAACGAAACAACTTTTTTATACTAAAAATAATAAAAATAGTACAAAAGTCTACTTATTTAAATTGTACTAAGTGTATTTAACTGTACTAAAATGGAATTATTTTAAATATACTTAAGTAACATTTAAACATACTACTTGTATGCATATTTTAAATATGCGTACAGTAAAATTATAATGCATTTAATTATTAGAGTATTACAATTGTATCACTATTTATTATACACCTGGTATATTAAGAATATACTAAGAATTGATGTTAAATATATGTGATATGTTTACATTAGAGTACAAATATACATGCAAATATACATACTAGAAGTAGCACACTTCTAGTATATACTTAATATTAGTATATAAAAATATTTTTATAAACTGTACTACAATTTTTAGCATTTTACAAATTTACTTTAGATTTAATTTTTAAATGAGTAATTTGTAATTTAATGTACTTTCTAAAAAGTTACATGATAAATTGTACTTTAAGTGAACTACTGTATCAGTTGAGTTGTTTTTAACACACTTTGCTAAAAACAGAAATTTACAGTATATGTAAAATATATTTGGAAATAAGTATTTTAGAAGTGAGTTACATTAAACTAAAAGTGTATTTCATAGTAATCTATTTTTTTTTTTTTAGAATACACTATATTGTACATTTTTAAAAAGTATGATCAAAGTTTACTTTCAAATATTTGATGAACAAATATTATGAATGTACTTTTAATATATTTTTTACAGCATACTTAGCCATTTCTCCATATGTTTTAAGTACAATTAAGTATATATTTAGTTCACCAGGGCTGTTAATCTTCAGATAAGTATGTTTGTGTGTGTTTTTCATGTTAAAGGTGTGATTGATGTTTCACGTGTCGCCTTTCCGTGACCTGGCCTCACGGTCTCCATCACCTAATCTCGCATTCGGTGCGATTCCTCCTGGCACTGTCACTACTGATCACTCTCTCTCTCACACCACCGGGGCCACGTCGTGTCACAAAGACCTTTCCTTACCTGACTGATGAAAGTTCTCATCAGGTGATTTGTGACTGCTTTTAGAGAAGTGTGATGAAAGCTGTTAAAATTGATCTATTATACTATAAAAATCATCTGTAACTTTATACCTGATCTGAAATACATCACATTATTCATTTATAGGGTTTATTATTAGATCTGCCCAATATTGCTTCAAAATACAGCTCTGGATTTTTTTTTTTTACCAAATTGAAAACCTCTGGAATATAATCAAGAGGAATATGGATGATCCCAATCTGATCATCAAACCAAACTGAACTGCTTGACGTTTTGCACCAGGAGTGTAAAGCATAAAGTTATCCAAAAGCAGTGTGTAAGACTGGTGGAGGAGAACATGATGCCAAGATGCCAAGAATCCAGAATTGTTCCACCAAATATTGATTTCTGAACTCTGAAAACGTTTTAAATATGAACTTGTTTTCTTGGCATTCTTTGAGGACTGAAAGCTCTGCATCTTTTTTGATATTTCATATTTCATATTGGAATTTGGGAGACCTGTTGTCTGTAGTTTATAGAATAAATCAACAATGTTCTTTTTACTCAAATATATACCTATAAATTGCAAAATCAGAGAAACTGATTCAGAAACTAAAGTGCTATCTTCATTTTTTCCAGAGCTCTATAGTGCAAGGCCTGTAAGACAGGAAAATAGAGGCTGTTGTTATCATATTTTTTTTATTCAATAGGTTTTTATAGGCCTGTCAATAATGTAATGCAATCATGACTCTGCCACCCCCATGCTTAAAGGAGAACTCCGGTGTGAAATGGACTTTGGGTGTAGCTATTTTGTGCAGTTTGTCCAAATGGGGCATATTTTGCCCCTGCAGATAAATCACTTTTTACACCGTTAACTAGGAGCAAAGTAGCTCCACACCTCATTGGTAGAATCCGGAGTGCCCTTACATTCAAAACGAGACACTAAAAATTTTAAAAGTGCAGAAGAAGTTTATTGAAAGCCACTGTTTACAACCTGTAGCATAACCTACATCTTCAAGTGCTGCCATCTTAAAGTAAAGTCATGATCAGTAGAGTGACGAGCACGTAATGTTTGCGGAAGTACATTCTGCATGCAGTTTTAAAATGGTTTGTGTTGGTTTGGGTTTGGTTAAGGTTGAATTAGGTCTGGTTTGCTATGGATTGGTTATTTTGTGTTGAGTTTAATTTGGTTTGGGTTCAGTCTGGCCTAAAATGATTTAGGTCAGATTTGGTTTAGTCTAGTTTGATTATGGTTTGGGTTAGGCTGGGTTCGGGTTGGGTTGAGTTTGGTCTAGTTTTTTTGTTTTGTTTTGCTTTCACATGGGTTGGCTTGGCTTGGGTTGGATGATGTTTGGTTATTTTGAGTTTGATCTGGTACAATATGGTTTGGATTGGGTTGCATTTGGTATGGCTTGATATGGGTTGGTTTTGGTTGGGTTTGGTTTGGTTTGGTTATTTTGAGTGTAGTCTTGTTTGATATAATTTGGGTGGAGTTTAATTTAGTCTGAGTTTTGTTTGGTCTGGTTTGATATGGGTTTACTTGGTTTGGTTTAGATTGGGTTTGGTTATTTTGGCTTTGGTCTGGTTTGATATGGTTTAGGTTTGGATTGGGTTTGGCTGGGTTGGATTTGTTTTAAAATGTTTTGGGTGGTTTGAGTTTAAATTGGTTTGGGTTTGTTTTAGGTTGGGTTTGGTTTGATATGGTTTGAGTTGGTTATTTTGGGTTGAGTTTGGGTTTGGTCTGGCTTGATATGATTTTGGTTGGGTTGAGTTTAATTAGATTTGGGTTTGATATGGTTTAGGTTTGGATTGGGTGTGGTTTGGTTGGTTCTGTTTTAATATGGTTTGGGTTGGTTTGAGTTTAATTTGGTTGGGGTTGGTTTAGGTTGGGCTTGGTCTGGTTTGATATGTTTTGGGTCGGTTATTTTGGGTTGTGTTTAAGTTGTTTTGGGTTTGATATGTTTTATGTCAGACCAAACCCAAACTAAACCAACCCAAACCATATCAAGCCAGACCAAGCCCAAACTAAACCAAACCCAAACATACCATATCAAGCCAAACCAAACCAAACCAAACCATATCAAGCCAGACCAAACCCAAACTAAACCAAACCCAAACCAAACCATATCAAGGCAAACCAAACCCAAACTAAACCTAACCCAAACCATATCAAGCCAGACCAAATCCAACCCAACTCAAGATATATATGGTTATATTGATTACATGATTATAACTGATGGTTAGATCTGGTTAAGGTTGGTTTGGGTTTGGTTATTTTAGGTTTGGTTTGGTCTGGTTTGATATGATATGATTTGGGTTGGATTCCAAAATTATATGGTTAAAATAAAAGAAATCTAAAAAAAATATTTTAATTATTTGATATGAGAGAAATTAAACATTTTGTGTGTTGGTTTTACCCATTTTCTGTGCTTTTGACTGAAGTGAGTATAAACCACTGGCAATGTTTGAACTCACGTCCAGCTAATTCCCTAATGCACTTACAATTCTCTGAACGACGCTGTTCTTCAGAATAAAGCAGATTAGGAAATGGAAATTTACAGACGATGGAAACAATGACAAATTTGGAGAAACTGAGATATCTGACCCTGTCTTGAACTTTGAGGCAAATGCTAAAGTGTGGGCTGACGGTCTTTTGAAGGATCTTAATTTGTTAAAAGTTAATTAAACTTTATGGTGTGGTTGTTTTGTATGTCTGCTCTAAAGGTTTTTGAAATATGACATGTAATCACAGTTATGAATTGAGGAGGCTTTTAATTTGAAAGACAGACACTTAAATCTGCTCAAATCCTCAGCCTGCCACAGCACTCTATGCAACATTCTGACAGTACTACTATATTGTTTGCACTATAAAAACTGTCTCACTATCAATAACTGTATATTTTTTGGTTTATTTTCTTACATCAGGTGCACCGGATCATAAAAAGCAGGTTTTGCGCCACTAGTAAGGAACAGGGGTGTCGCCATGTTTTCCTTCTAATTCAGCAGGTCTCACTGCTGGTAAACAAAACTGTAATTCTTATTAAAAATACTATTCTTTCAAAGTTAAACGAGCGCTGGATGCATTATCTACACAGATTTCTCACCTGAAAACTGTTTATCTGGGTGAGTAAAGCGCTTCTGTTTAATTACAGTAAACCTAAATTTCTCCAGCACTAAGGCTAGAGCATTAGCATTAGCGGCTAATCCCCCAATATAGCTACACTGTGTAACCCTGAGTGTTCCGGTAAGCCAGGGCGATATTAGCTATTGTTTCTTCCCATGTAGCTTGTTTTAACAAGGTAAACACGCAGACTACAGTCCGATATTGCCCACCTCTGAATGAAGACAGAGCTAGCACTTAGTCTGGTTAGTGGGTGATGCTAATGCTGCTCCAGCAGCGCTAGCTGGGGTTAGCAGCAGACTACAGGCTGATAATACTCACCTGATAATACTGAACAGCCAAAGAGCTAGCTTGCTGAGCGGTTAATGCTGCTTCAGCAGTGCTAATCGGGGTTATCAGCAGGGTACAGTGCAATATACTCGACTCTTAATGACGAAAGAGCTAGCGCTTAGCACGGTTAGCAGCTAATGCTAATACTGCTGGAGAACCTAAACTGAAACTCCTGTATAAGGCTGTACTTTAGTGGAGTAGCTTTACTGCTCCTTAATACCTGACTGGTAGAATTTATCCATAAACACACTGAGGATCTTTAGGAAAAGTGCATATTTTAGTGCGAAAAATACATTACATTAAATTAAATCAATTTGGAGACACAGAAAGACCTGTGGCAAAGGTCCACAGGACCCGATCCTGACCCATGACTTTTGGCACGTGAGCATGCAGGTTGCCAGGTCTAACAAAAAAAATATCCAGCCCAAACTCACTCTAAAACCTGCCATTCAGAAGCTTAAACTAGTCCAAAATATTGTTTGAAGCAAATGGCAAAAACGACTATGAGTATCACGACCTAGTATTTTGTTTGTAAGGGATTTATTATCAGTATTGATCAAGTTTTATTAAAGTCATTAGAAATGTTGTAAAATTAGTGTTTTTTTAGTTCTTTTATAACAGTTTTATATCCCAGTTAAGAACATTTAATAGTAACATAATTAGCAAAAAAACGTTTACATACAATTGTCTCATGTTCTTGCTGCTTCTGAACTCTCTTCTCTTTTTTTTTTTAAAGCAGCACTAATTTTTGATCTTTTTAAAGAAGTAAAATTACAGATTGATACTCACTGCAGCGCTGCATTGAGGTGTAATAGGAGGAACAGCGGTGCTCTCGAGTCTGTGCTGGAGCTCCTCTGAGCTCAAACCAGACTCTGTAAGTTTTCCGAGGCTGCCGCAACTAACGCTCGCGAGAACTGCGACCTGCTTTCCGACCTTTAGTTCTAACAGTTCTACAAGAACTACTGGTTCATTATTTACAAACTAACATACAGACACTCTGGCAGAAGCTGGAAAGAGACCGAATATGTCTGTGAAAGCCAGAAAACGAGAAAGAGAAACTAATCCGCCTGAAACGTTTATTACACTCTGCAACTGTAGGGGGAGCCCACGAGCACAAAATCACAATCCTACCTAGTGGAGCTTTAACATTTTTTAAATCACAATTTATTGTGATTTCTGGTTACATTTTGATATTTCTCTCTCTCTCTCTTCTTTTTATGCTGTCCTCCCCCATGTCGTTATGTTCTTCTGGTTCTTATTGTTGTAGTGTTGACTCTTACACGTTTGCCCGCCGTGTTGACGTAAAATCCAAGGTAACTTTTTTTTAGGGCGTTTTCACGCCTGTAGTTGGTTTCTTTGGTCTGGATCAGTTGATGAGTTTGATACTTTTTATCCCTCTGTTTGGTTTGTTTTCACACAGGCATATAAACCTAAACGCACCAAAATGTGCACCAATAAACCAAGTGAGCACTTTGTGTCCTCTGATTGGTCAGAGCTGTCTGGCGTGGAAGCAAGAAAGCAAATATAGTGAGAAGATTCTGATCCAGTGTGTATATCTGTGCAGTGTGAAGCTGCTACGTGTTTTTTTTTTTTACAGTTCAGTGTTTTTAATGCTCATGTAGTAATAGGAGTCGCACGGCTTTAAGCAGTGAACGCAGCACAGGCTGCGTGTGTAAACAGCATGGACACAGCGTTTGTTCATAGCTGTGGTAATTAGCGTTATCTGGCTAGTATATCAGAGTAAACTGCGCCTGATCAGCAGTTTAGCTCAAATAAATGGACTATATTTAATAGCTGGGTCAGATCAAGACCGGATCACGTTCTCACCACAAGCGATCCGTTGTAGAGTTCGTTTGGGACCGGACCGAGACCACCTCTTCTAGCTGGTCTCGGTCTGGATGTTCTGATCCGAACCAAAATTCGATTACTGTTTACACACCTGCCCAATTGAACCGCACTAACCAAGCATGTAAGTGTAATCATGTCATAAGTAATGGTGCGCCATATTGTATCGTATGCAATAATACTGCCAACATTCTTGAATATCGTGAATGATATTACACCCTTAAATATCTTGTCAGACCACCCACCCCTTAATTATAACATCAGGGTTCTACTTTTTTACTTTTTTAGCAAAAGAAAAATTCACACTGTTCTTATTCCCCATTATATACTGTATATCTACAAGAGACAGATTATATCTGTCGATATCATTTATTTTATTTTAATCCTGGATATATGCAGATATTTGGAGTGCATTATTATTAGTATCATGACATTCTGGATAATTGATTTCTGTTACAAACCTGAAAAAATGCTTGTATTTTTTTGATATCTCAGTTAGGGGGTGTGCCATATCATATATCATAATTTTTTTTTGCAGTCATGTATTCTTAAAAAAAAAAAAACTGTGTGTTTTGTCATATCGCCAAGAGTATCGTTATCGCAGAAATACCTTGAAATATTGTGATTTTATTTTAGGGCCATATCTCCCACCCCTAAAATCAATCTAAGTACGTGATTGGTGACCTGCTATGGGGTCACATCAATGGCAAAAATACCAGGTGAAAAAAATGAACCAGCGTGTTTTAACATTTTGCGTGTGTAAATGAACTTCTTGCAAGTACAAATGTGAAACTTGCAAGCAAAAAAAAGGGAATTGTGTGCGCGCTGAAAAAATATCGCTCTCAAGCTTCATTTTTCTCCTCTAGAGTGTTTTTTTTTACTAGAATTCACAGTTATCCTCACACGCCATGCAAATTTCCTGTGGCTGCTGTTTTTGTTCAAGTGAGTTTTTCACACTTGAGTTTTGAAAGGGGTGGTTTTGACAGTTTGGGGGCGTGTTCAGGGTCACCTCCCTCAGCGAATGCTATTGGCTGATAGGGGCTGGAGGAGGGCGGAGAGGGGAGAAAGAAGGACAGCAGGAGAGTTAGTTAGCTAGCTAGCTAGCTAGCTATGCTAAAATCCAAACAACCCGCTCTCCGGCGCTGTTAGCTGGTTGCTTGGATTTTAGCATAACGTTAGCTAGCTAAGCTAACTCTCCTGCTGTCCTCCTTCTTTCTCCGCCCTCCTTCAGCTTTTGAAGGTAGGCGGTCCGTCACGACTACCCCTGGAGATATCAGCCAATAGCATTCGCTGAGGGAGTTGAGCCTAACCCCGCCCTCAAACTGATCAAAACCACCCCTTTCAAAACTCACTCAAGGAAAAACAGCCGCCGGTAATTTGCATAGCACGTGAGGAGAACTATGAATTCGAGTGGATAAAAATGAAGCTTGAGAAAAGTTTATTTACACACACAAAATAAAAAAACAAAAACAAAGCCCCCGACTTTTGACACTGATGTGACGCCATAACCCGCCTGTGTGTTGGCCGGGCGTTTTAGGGCTAAATTAAGCCTGTGCACGGGGTTAAAGCACCAACGCAAGATTATACTTCACACGAGCAGCTATGGCTAATCCAAAGCAACACACACACAGACGCACACACACATACTCACTCTTACACACACACACTGATCTTTAGGAAGCACAGGGGCACTCGCTGTGCAGCTCGGTGGCTCGTAGAGACCTTCAGGATGGTCGTTTTTGAAGGTAAGTTCAGGCTAGCACCTTTTAAAAGGCATGAATAGCCTTAAAGCTTATTTAAAAAGATGCCTAAAGCAAAAGTGTGGCTTTTGAGAATGTGTGTAGTGTGTGTGTGTGTGTGTGTGTGTGTGTAATCTAACGCGTTACTATTTCCAATCCAGTAATCAGATTAAAGTTACTTATTTAAGTCACTGTGCGTTACTCTCTCTCTCTCTCTCCACCTCATCTCCTCCACACACACACACACACACACACACACACACACACACACACACCGCTCCCTTACCCATTCCCCCTCCGCTCTTCCCCAATCACACGCGTCTCGCTTTCTCCCCTGTCTCTCTCTCTCGCGCGCGCTCGGCGTGTCTTTAGTTTCCGCCCGTTTTCGTTTTTCGCCAGTTCTCGGCAGTTATAAAGACGTTTTTTTTTTGCGGCCGCGTCCCAATTCACTAGCCAGGGCAGCGGTCTGCCACAAATTTGATTGGCAGAGGACAGCATTTAAAGATTTTACACCACACGTGATTGGAAGTTCACTGTGGCGCAGAGCGCACATACCGTAAAGACAAGAAAAGTTCCGGTGCTTTAAATGAACACTGTCAGAATTAAATCCTTCTCAGTAGTCCGGTATGGGTCCGTATTGGACAACGTCTGGGTCCAGACATATCTGAGGTCACAAACTGATGGCTGGATATTCTCCTTCAGGATTGTCAGTTAAACAGCAGAATTCCTGCTTCCATCTATTACAGCAAGTTATCTAGCATCCCCAGACCGTCACACACACTACCACCACCATGTTTTACGTTCATTATGATGCTCTTTTTCTGAAATAATAGTTTTACGCCAGATGTAATGGAAAAACACCTTCCAAAAAGTTTCACTTTTTTCTCGTCAGTCCAAAAGAATATTTACCCCAAGTTCTGGAGATCATCAGAATGTTTGTTGGCAAATGTGAAACGGGTGGTTGTGTTCTTTTTCTTTAGCAGCGTTTTTTGGCTTGTAACTCTCCCATGGAGACCATTGTCCCTTTCTTTCACTTTTACTTTTACATAGGACCAGGTTTATTTGGATTGATTTATTAATTCATGAAATTATTCTTTAAAAACTGTGTTTTGTGTTTAGTCAGGTTCTATTCTTCTGATATTAAGGTTTGTCTGATAAGCTGAACAATTTACGTATGACAAAAACACAAAAACCAAAGACTCTAGCCTGGATATGAGATACTAAGATACTGTACGATTTGAGCATGATGGTGGTTTTTCCATTTACTCCCATGATGCCAATGCCAACTAAGCAAAATGTCTTCGAGTGCATTGTAGAGGCTTGTCCACCACTAGCCAATGCCATCTTGTGGTATGTTCTAGTTGCTAGTCAGATCACACCTGTAGTCATTTAGGTATTTGCTTGATTAAATCATGCTTCATTTATTTGCTTCAAAAATCACTTTTCGCAATTTCTTTGCATTTTTTTGCTATATAATTTGATTGGCATAGTGATGGCGTAGGAGGTATATATGCTGGTATATTTGCTGGTATATATATATATATTTATCCTGTGCACAGTTTCCCAGGGGTAGCGTCCACTGATGAAGGACTAGAGGATGATCAACATTCTAATAAAACTGTGCAGAAACAGATTCTGAAAACTGTTTATTTGGTTGAGTAAAGCGCTTCTGTTTATTTACAGTAGGCTTAGATTCTCCAGCACTGGACTGGAGTATTAGGATTAGCGGCTAACCACTCCAGCAGTGCTAGCCGGGGTTAGGAGCATGCTAGAAAGGTGTAAAATTGACTCTGGGTGTAGTAAAAAATGAGGTCCAGCATTTTTGTGCTTTTTGCCCAGCACACAAAATATTTTGCCCCTGCAGATAAATCTCTTTTCACACCGTTATTCAAGCTCAAAGTAGCTCCACACCACATTGGTAGAATCCGGAGAGCCCTGACATTTAAAACGAGGCATTAATAACTTTAAAACTGCACAAGAAGCATGACTTTTTTTTTTTTTTGCTTTAAGATGGTGGTGCCCGGAGATGTAGGTTACGCTATGGGATGTAAACAGTGTTTTTAATAAACTTCTTGTGCAGTTTTAAAGTTTTTAATGCCTCATTTTAAATGTCAGAGCTCTCCGGATTCTACCAATAAAGTGTGGAGCTACTTTGACTTTGACGTGACTGAATAACGGTGTAAAAAGCGATTTATCTGCAGGGGCAAAATATGCCCCATTAAAACCCATTCTAACGCATGTTTGGAGAAACTGCACACATTTACTGGATCTCAGAAAGCTGCATGATAGTGAAGGTGGGCTATTCAACAAAGGTTAGTACTCTTTATCATGTTTTACTACACTCAAACACAATTTCACACAGGAGTTCTCCTTTAATTAACTCTAAAAGCCACAGAGTGGTGCACAGTACAAATCAGACATGACTGCCAGCTTTGAAATCCCGATGGGGTACTCTTCATAATCAGAGACTGCAGTCTAACTGGCACAGCCATAAAGCAGTGCAGTTCTGAATACTTATTGAGGATAGTGGTGGGTGGCAGGCGACCTCAGCGCCCACGACTGTGCCGTTTGCATTGAGTTACTGTCATTCAGCGAGAGTTTGCGTATTCAAAGTGCGAAGTCTGATCTCGACTGAAGTTGTTCTGTTTCAGTAGAGCACTGTGGGTTGCGTTAAATGCTGCTCAAGTACAACGCATGCCTTTCATATTCTCCAAGACAGAAACTTCATATTTCTTCAGAGATTTAGACAGTGAATCACCTTTCCCGATTTGCATAGCCTTAGCGCAAATGTTGACTCAGCTAAGCTACATTCTGGCAAGACGGGAAGTAGACTATGTATGACTGTGCATTATGGATCATCTCTGAGGGTATTTGCATTCATTTTCCACAAGGACACCAGTATGACTTTTTTTTTTAAACACTACCCCAGGAGAAGAGAGAGCTGGTGAGTCATTGCGCTAATGCTAACGTAATGCTAGTGTAGGCACAGAGTGATACCAACAGATATGGTCAAACACTAGGGATGGGAATCACGATAATACCAGGAAACAAATACCAGGAATTATGGATTAATTACTTAAGTTTACCCTCATTTTCATTTGATTGTAGCGCCACCATGCATCATGTAGTCTCCTATTACAACCTGTCTTATCTTTTATCCCTATCTTGTACACTGTAAGCAAACAGATAGTGTTTTTTTTATCAAACTAACTGTTCCGTTTGAAGATGAATCAGATGGAGCGTACAAAAGGAAGAGGCTGAAGTATGCAGGCTTTTTGGCTGAGGTTGACTGTTAGAGGTAGATGGGTAGGGGTTTTGTGGCAAAATCTGCCACAAGACCCCTTGTCAGAGATAGCCGAAAGATCCAGTCAGTGGTTGTGGCTCAGAAGGGCTGAAGTTAGGTGGGAAAGGTACTTCAACATCAAGCTTAGATGAGGGTGTGTCTAGGACTCCAGACCTCAGTGTTGAGCCTTCAGGAGGTGTCGTGTTGCCTTAATTCAGCGAAACACTGAAGAAGGGAGGTGTCTACCTGATGACCCATGTGAAGAGCTTGCAATGAAGTTCGTGTTTAGACTATGAATAAAGGGAATTGGTTGGGTGTGGGTGCTAGGTGTGGATTTTTCTCACTGTTCTTGTAGTAATTTGTCACATATCTTTTTGTGTAGGTCTGAGTACTTGGCAATTGAGGTAATGAACCATAAACATAGTGCGATGTGCCTCTGGATCCTTGTTCAGCCAGTTCACTGAGCCCCATTTGTAACTCTGGTTGTTAGACGCAGGATTATCATCTTCCCGTAAATTACAATTAAAGCACAATGGGCCCTATTTTAGCTATCTATAGTGTACCGGTCAATTGTGTATATCGTGAAGCTGGATTTAGGACATGTCAGTGTGTCTTTGGTATGATTATGATGAAAACGCAAAAAGCATGCCTTGCACGTGCACGTGCACATGTTTTGGCCGTAACATGAAATAAACCACTCTGACTTTGGATCGTAACAGCGCAGTGCTTTTGCACGTCTCAGCATAGGATACTGACCTGATTGTTCACACTGTAAAGATACACCAGCAGGTCATTAAAGGGAACAGCAATGTTGTTTTATTCTTTATTCTGTTTATTGTTGAGTTAAAGGTCAGGTTAAAAGTCAGAGTTAAAACAGTAGACAATTCAGCCTGTAATTTTCTCAGAGGACGTCTGAGAAACACACATACATGGTTGTTCCGGACAGGAATAAAATTACAGAGGACCCCCTATAAAAGAGAGTATTACCCCAGGACCCCTTGACAAACTAATACCATCCGGATAGGGCTTTTGTCACATCAGTCTAAAAACTAGTGTTTTTATATTCATGAAGTCTTTTGTGAACAGTAGATTATGATATCTTCACTCCTGCCCTCTAGAGGTTGTTGCTGATGTGTCTAACAGTTGTTTAAGAGTCTTTCTTTACAGAACTCACAATGTTTCTGTCATCGACTGCTGTGGTTTTCCTTGCGCTACCTGTTCCTCCCACTGTTACCTAGTACACCAGTGATGACTTTCGTCTTTAGTGCATTTCAAATGGCTGTACTTACTATGGCCAATATTTGTGCTCTAATGGCATGGTTCTGACTGATTTTTTATTTTTGTCTCAAATTCAAAATTGGTTGGTTAGCTCTCTGGTTTTCATGTTGGTTACTCCTTTACCTTCATATACAAAGTCTGCATTGGGAAAACTCAAATATGAAACTGAACGCAGTTTATATATGTATATATATAGATACAGCTTTGGAAAAATGAAGAGAACACTTCAGTTTCTGAATCAGTTTCTCTTATTTTGCTATTTATCGGTTTATGTTTGAGTAAAATGAACACTGTTGTTTTATTCTATAAACTACGGACAACATTTTTCCCTAATTCCAAATTCATATTTATAAAGTTTTAAGAGTTCAGAATCCATATTTGGTGGAATAACCCTGGTTTTTAATCACAATTTTTTTCATGCATCTTGGCCTCATGTTCTCCTCCACCAGTCTTACACACTGCTTTTGGATAACTTTATGCCTTTACTCCTGGTGCTAAAAATTCAAGCAGTTCAGTTTGGTTTGATGATCAGCTTGTAATCATCCATCTTCCTCTAAAAAGGCCTTTGTGGCAAAATTTTTATTACACTGTCCAAAACTCTTTAATAAAAAATTCCCTGAAGCCCATGTTTGCCTTTAGCCATGATTTGCAGACAATTTTGCCTGTGGCCAGTGCCATCAGCACTTCAGTGAAGCAAGATCATATTTTAAATGCAAGTCATGAAGTTTCTCAGACAAATAACCACCAAGACTTATTGTCTGCTTTCTTTGTGTTCACCACTCAAGGTGACAGGAATTGTCAAAACAAATGTGGACCTGGTTGCTAATCAGCCAGGGGGAGAATAGCAATGGGCTAAAGACTGGTCTCCCATCCAACAACTAGTTTCAAGTCAATTTCACAGTGCAGATGTGAAAATCTGTCCACAGGTGCACTCCAGAAAAATCTGTCTTTTAATGGAAGAGTAGCAAGAAGAAAAACATTTTTGAAAGAAAGACACAAGAAGTGCCGTTTGCAGTTTGCCACAAGCAATGTAAAACACAGTCTCCTCTGTGAAACATGGTGGTGGCGGCATCACGCTGTGGGGATGCTTTTCCTCAGCAAACATTTAAGTTCTTTTAAAAATTTTGTACTTGAAAATTCCAAAGATTGTTGTGAGAACTGATTTGCAAACATTTGATGAAAACCCAGAGACTAGTTTAAATTTGATTATTTTTCTATCTTTAATAAACTGCAATAAATCACTTATCAAAAGGGCCAGAGATGTTTTTTTTTTGTTTGTTTTTTTCATTTTAGATGCAACAGTTGCTGAGATATTAATGCAAAACCTTGCTCTATAGCACCACCATCAGGCCAACTGAATTGTTTTTTTACTGAGTAGTGGATAAGTTACTCTATCTATCTATCTATCTATCTATCTATCTATCTATCTATCTATCTATCTATCTATCTATCTATCTATCTATCTATCTATCTATCCCCCTCCCCTTCTCTCCTCCCTATCTTTCTTCCTGTTTCTCCTCTATCTATCTATTTGTACCACTTTAAAATAAGACTACCTTTATAAAGGGTTTATAAATGGTTTACAATTAGTTTATTAATGGTTACTAATTAGGTTGTAAATGCCTTAAAATCATTAATAATAAGTTATAACACATACATAGAAATCTATATTGTTGCCCTTTCTATGTATGTGTTCTATCTATCTATCTATCTATCTATCTATCTATCTATCTATCTATCTATCTATCTATCTATCTATCTATCTAATACCCTTGTAAAAAAGCAGCAAAAAATTAGACTTGAAATTAGTTTTTTTATAGCCCTATCTGGAAGGTATTAGTTTCTCAGGGGGATGTCTGTGAAAAATATTTCACACTTCTAGTCAGTGACAAAACTCCAGCATCCGGTCCGCAATTTAAAAAACAGGAGGACCAGTGAGTTTTTTTGGTTTTCTCGGTCACGTGACATCACGTTCAGTAGCTCCTCCATTTCCAGTCGCTGTTGTGTTTACTTGGATCTCCGTGGAAGCGTGTTCAGAGTTCAGTTCAGAGGAAAAACAGTAGATAATTCAGCCTGTAATTTTCTCACAGGATGTCTGAGAAACTAATCCCATCCGGATAGGTCTTTAGATTTAAAGAGCTTTTAAGTGTAGTACAATAGTTATTTTTCCATGTACATCATGTTTGCTACAAAACAGGATATGAAACCTTTGATTTGGGGCTAGTTTAAGCTTTTAAAGGAAGGGTTTTAGACAGACTTGGCTTGGATATTTTTGCCAGTCATGGCAACCCTGACCTGTGCCAACCTTTGACCGTATCAGTCAGCCACTGCTAACAGTTTAAACTGGATTGAGAGAAGCTAGCCTGATATTACTTGATATTAAAGCCGAGGTGCTAAAATAGTAATGTAATAGTAATAGTAACATTTCCAAGAAATTGTTAAAGGTCTCATTCCATCGTTGATTCATTAATTTTAAAATTTCTAGTTGTGGTCTCTAGTATGTCTAATACCACACAAACATTATATGTTTGCATGGTTTTATTGAACACAACATGTTAACATTCACAGTGCAGGGTGAAAAAATTATGTGAACCCTTTGGGATTACTTGGATTTCTGCATTAATTGGTCATTAAATGTGTTCTGATCTTCATCTAAGTCCCAATAACAGACAAACACAGTCTGTTGCAACTGTATATCACCTCTGATTGGCTAAAAGCACTGCAGCAGAGAACGCCTACCTGCCTTCTTCCCACAGTCAGTTTTACAGCTCTAAAACTCAAAGGACAAAATGTTTTCAGAGATACAGCCTTAGTTACAAAGATACAGCAGTGAGTGCTATATAAAGTTAACCCTTAAACTTTTAACCCTTAAACTCCCGCAATTTCACCACATTGAAGCCCCAGAGTCCGCTCTCTGTCATAAAATCAGACGTGAACGGCGCCCACTTTGACCGGTGTTCTGTCGAGTTGTTCTACCATGTCAAACCTTGCTTCGCTAGTGTGTATTTAAGGACTCAGTAAAATGCAGAATCAACCGGAGATCCCATTTAAACCTGTAGTTACTTACACACAAGATAGCTAACGCTATCTAACTAGATAAACATAAGCTGTAAACAGAGTAAACAGAGCTGTTAGCTCCTCCTTATCTATGAACTCACTTGTTGATGTAGACACCCTAAAGTCTCAGATCAACTCGTATTTCTGAGGGTTTTCTTTTACTAACTACTGCAGACAATAGAGGTTGAGGAAGAGTTTCATATGCAGCATTCATATACAACTCAGAGAGACCTATAGTATTTCACAAACAACAAGAAAAAGTGTATTTTTTAGCGGAAGGAGACCAATAATTGTGAAAAAAGGTAATTTTATGAAAAATTATTATTTTTCAGTCAGGATTTTTTTGAAGGTTGCTTTTTTCATTTTTATTTTTCAGAGTGAGAGTATGCTTCTGCAGTAAAAAAACAAATATTTTAAGGCTTTTAACACATTTTATCTAAGGGTGCCAATAATTATAGAGAGTACTGTAGATGTTGACCATCATTTTTTGCTGTGATGTAACAGATTATTTTAGTAATGTTAAAAGTACTCCACCACAAGATTACTTAATCATCACCCATCACTGCTTTCATGGTGGTTCAGCAAATGTGTGTGTGTGATGACTCATAAAGGAAGAGACAGAGATGCTGCATTGAGGAAAGACGTGTAAGTTATAAATAATATGAGTCATATTTCTCTGGAGCCCTGTTATTGAATATATGATGGTGAAATTGAACGTCAATTTTCAGAACTTTATTCAGCTCTCGGTGTGGACGTACGTCATTCACTTCTTTAGAATGAATGGAGCACAAGATCTCTCTCTCTCTCTTTCTCGTGCTTTCTCTCTCTCTTTCTCTCTCTAGGTACATCCAAGGACTACTTAGTCTTGCTGAAAATAGCCAAGTTACCCCACGAGTACACACACAAACACTAAGTGGCCAGAGGTGCCTTATCCCTGTGTTAACTCCAGTAATTGGATTGGTTGATCTTAGAGCTTCAGTCACATTAAAGTACGATTCATACATGTGACTTTAAACCTGCTCGAAAACAAGCTTCCAACAGTCATTCGGAGTGTGTGTTTACGTTTATGCAACTTTTTTTTACATGTTTACTACAGGGACAAACAAACTTTAGTCATACATTTACCTCAGCAGTGCATTACTATTCATGAATGTACCTCAACTTCACATCGGCACCTATGGAGCTTTTATTTCTCCTGCAACTGTGTCTGGCGCTGATGGAGCTTCTATTCTATTTGCAACTGTCATTTTTAGTCTTTTTAGTCTAGAATTTACCTCAGCAGTGCATTTTTAGTCAGGAATTTACCTCAGCAGTGCATGTTTAGTCAGAAATCTACCTTATCAGGGCAATTTTATTCAGAAACTACCTCAGCAGTGCGTGTTTAGTCAGAATTCTACCTCAGCACTGCATTTTTAGTCAGAAATTTACCTCAGGAGCGCAAATTTAGTCAGAAATCTATCTTAGCACTGCATTTTTAGTCAGAAATTTATCTCAGCACTGCATTTTTAGTCAGAAATTTACATGAGCACTGCATTTTTAGTCAAAAATTTACCTCAGCAGTGCATTTTTAGTCAGAAATTTACCTTGGCAGTGCATTTTTTGTCGGATATTTACCTTATCAGTGCAATTTTATTCAGAAATGACCTCAGCAGTGCAATTTCAGTCAGAAATTTACCTCAGCAGTGCATTTTTAGTCAGAAATGTTCCCTGGCAGTGCAATTTTACTCAGAAATCTACCTCAGCATTGCAATTTTACTCAAAATATTTCCCTAGCAGAGCAATTTTAGTCAGGAATTTAGATCAGTAGTGCAATTTTAGTCAGAAATTTAGCTCATTAAATCAATTTTAGTCAGAAATTTACCAGTGCATTTTTAGTCAGTAATTTACCTCAGCAGTGCAATTTCAGTCAGAAATTTACCTCAGCAGTGCATTTTCAGTCAGAAATATACCTAAGCAATGCAATTTAAGTCAGAAATTGACAGGTCTAATATCAAGGTGTGTTTTTGGAATTGGTCATACTTGATTAAAGTGAGAATAATATTATTTATTAATTATTAATCAACATCTGTCTTTTTCCTCAGGTTGAGAAAGCACCTGGCCGATCAGGGAGTCGATCTAGCAACATTTCTAAGGTAAAACACACACACACACACTCTCACTCACATGCTCACACAATCTGATTATGTGCTCCAAAAGCTTAATACAGTTTGATAAGCTTAATTTTAGGACGTTGTACCATTTAATCAGGCAGTGATTTGCAGACATCAAATTAGGTTACTGTATGCTGCAGTAAATCACTACTATATTCTTTTTTTTTTTAGACAAAATGCTCTTTAATTATATCATTTGTATAAATGTAAACATATTTGCATATCTCGTATTCCAACAAACTGTGTTTGTCCCACACAGTGACTGTTTAAAAGCCACATCAGGTCTAGTGCCTCTGCTGGCTGGTTGCAGTATGTTGTGCAGCTCCGCCCATCCCCATATGTTTCAATGACAAAAAAGCTCCGCCCATTTCCATATCTCATTTTTCTCCTTTAAAATATTAGTTGTGTCTGTGATAATGATGCCACATGCTCATTTTCCCCCTAAAATCAGTTTTAAAGGAGAACTCTGGTGTAAAATGGACACTTTGACAGTGGTTGTGTATTGATGGCACGGGTTCGATCCCGTGTGAGGAGCGGTGTGTATATTTATTTATTTATTTATTTTTTTCCTTTCTTCTTGGGTTTACCTGCTTCGAGATCAACTGTTCTGTAATTGGGTTCAACAACCCTCCGGGCTGGAGAGCTACTAGTCTGTAGCAGCACTCCATCCCATTAGATAGATAGATAGATAGATAGATAGATAGATAGATAGATAGATAGATAGATAGATACTTTATTGATCCCCAGGGGGAAATTCACTTCATTTTACAAAACAGAATTTGTTTTTGTGGCCCGCCAACGTAATGGCTTGAAAAAAATCTGGCCTGTGGCCAAACGTAATTGCCGACCCCCGGTCTGAACTATTTACAATAAAAAACATTGATCAGACAATTACTGGATTTCTAACTATATGATAACAATGAATACGTCTGTATGTTTTCAGGCGAGCAGCTCCGCCCAGGCGGCGGTACTAAACGGTGCCCCTCGGACATCGGCCACTCCCTCCTGTCAGGATATCTGCAGGTGGGTTTAGGGAGGATGATTGCGCTCGATGTGTGTGTGTGTGTGTGTTCCAGAATCAAAAGTAATTCAAAGTATTCAGTTACTGCAGTTCAAAATGTATTCAATAGGTGACAACAGTATATTAATATGGTATACCAGTGATAGCCAAATTCTTGGCCACACTCCTCAGGAGTGACCAGCCTACTGAAATTACTTCAAAAGGGCATGGGCAGCTCATACAGGAGGTGGGCTTAGTCTTAAATTAGATTAGCGCGTCTATTTTTCAATACAAATATAGCTAAAATTATTTCACGCTCTGTATTGATAGTGTAGTGCAAACAAAAACAATATATATATATACAGCTCTGGAAAAAAAAATAGGAGACCACTTAAAAATGATGAGTTTCTTTGATTTGACCAAATTGAAAACATCCGGAATATAATCAAGATGAAGATGGATGAACACAAGCCACCAAAACAAGCTGAACT
Organism: Astyanax mexicanus; assembly: GCF_023375975.1. Lineage (NCBI taxonomy): Eukaryota > Metazoa > Chordata > Actinopteri > Characiformes > Acestrorhamphidae > Astyanax > Astyanax mexicanus. The sequence continues at coordinate 9,722,995 of NC_064432.1, read as the reverse complement.
TCTTGATTTTTTGCACCAGGAGTAAAGGCATAAAGTTATCCAAAAGCAGCGTGTAAGACTGGTGGAGAAGAACAAGCCAGAATGTGCCAAATGGGATTAAAAACAAGGGTTATTCCACCAAATATTGATTTCTGAACTCTTAAAACTTTGTGAATATGAACTTGTTTTCTTTGCATTATCTGCATCTTTTTTGTTATTTTGGCCATTTTTTCCACCTTTAGTCTCTATATTCATCACATATTCCTTCATGTTACATATATTATGATGTTCTGCCTTGTACATTTACCTTACTTTCATTTCACACCTTGTCTTGTCCTCTCCACCTCCCTTTTTTTTTTCTTTTTGCATGTGTGTAAATGTGTGTGTGATGTGTGTATGGCCAGTACTTCCGCTCCAGTCAAGACTAAAAAGGATGGCTCAGGTCAGGCCGCCATGCCAGTAAACCACGCCTCCGATTCGGTACCCGTCGGCAGGCGGCAGGTGAAGCGCCGCCACCGTCGGCGGCGGGAGTGTAGCGGTGGGGGAGGGGCGGCGGGTTGCGTTGGGGAGTGCGTAGACCAGTCGAAACGCTCGCGAGCGCAAACGCACGGACAAACGCACTCAAACTCGTCTTCGGACGATGACCTGCAGCGTTGGAGGGAAGCTCGCTCATGGAGCCGCGAGAAGGCTCGGCGCCGGCGCAGCAGCGGCCGCAGCATTCCCAAACTCACGACGGAAAAGGACGGCATGGAGCTCGTCCCCTTGGACGCGGACGAGGGACAGAAAGAGAACCGCTCACCTCGGATCGGAGGACCCTCCCTCAAGAGCCGCAAGAGGTCGTCTGTGAAGAGGGAAGAGCCGGAGGCCAAGGCGACGAGTCATGTCAGGGCGAGTGGGTGTGGCAGTGGGAGGGCCAGTGAGGAGGAGGAGGAGCAGCAGCAGCCAATCACAAAGTCGTATGAAGAGGAAGGGGCGGGGGACGCCAACATGGACGCACCAACCGCTCAGAAATACGCAAACGTGGCCGATCAAAACGGCACCACTCAGCAAGCGTGCAGTGACGATGAGCTGGAGGTGTGCAGGTAAGAGATAGATTAAAGTGATAGTAGTGATAGTGATAGTATATAGTCATGTGTGGGTGAAGTAGCAGTACATAGTGGAATATACACAGCCAAAAAAGTACAAGAGTTGCACAATGAAACTGAAACACCTGTCATTTTAGTGTGGGAGGTTTAAGGGCTAAATTGGAGCAGCCTGGTGGCCAATCTTCATTAATTGCACATTGCACCAGTAAGAGCAGAGTGTGAAGGTTCAATTAGCAGGGTAAGAGCACAGTTTTGCTCAAAATATTGCAATGCACACAACATTATGGGTGACCTACCAGAGTTCAACAGATTTTTTTTTTATTAATTCACTATATTTAGGATGAGACAGGAATTGTTTACATATGATAATCCTTTAAAGTACTAACAATAAGGTTAAATAATGCTAAAGCTAGGGAGGGAACGTTTTTTCTAGCTGATGGTCTCTGAATGAGCGTGTTGTGTTGTGTTGTTGTGTGTTTTGTAGGATCTGCCACTGCGAGGGCGACGAGGACTGTCCGCTCATCACTCCGTGCAGATGTACGGGAAGTTTGCGCTTCGTGCACCAGGCCTGCCTGCACCAGTGGATCAAAAGCTCAGACACGCGATGCTGCGAGCTCTGCAAATACGACTTCATCATGGAGACGCACCTCAAACCCCTGCGCAAGGTACCTAAACACACACACACACTTCCAGATATTCCTGTAAATTCTTGATTACTGACAAATCTGGCAAACAGGCTAATGAAATGCTGAAAAATATCATTGAGCTGTTGGCGTCCCTTGCAATGGGATGTGGAATAGTAAGGAAAACATACTTAATAGGAAAATGTTCCCTAATAATGCAACTTCAGCCACATGCAAACCTACTAAAAGAGTAAAAACTAAAAGTAAAAGAGTATCTTTCCAAAAGCCTTAGAGATCATAAATATGTTTTCTGGAGAAATTAAGATGAGTCTTAATGTTCTTTTTGGTCAGCAGTGGTTTTTATCTTGCCGCTCTGCCATGGAGGCCATTTTTCCCAATTTCTTTCTTATGCTGGAGGCCTAAAGTTCTTTGGTTCTTGTTGTTTTGGGGTCTTTTGTGACCTCTTGGATGAGTCATCGCTGCGTTTTAGGGTGATTTTGGTTCGCCAGCCACTCCCGGCAAGGTTCACCACTGTTCACCACTGTTCTGACACTTGGCTGAGTGTTGCAATCTGGTGGAGACATGTTCACAGGATGTCCCTTGTATCACTTCTAGGGGTGGGTTCTTTTGTGACCTCTTATATAAGTCGTCGCTGCACTCTTGGGGTAATTTTGGTCAGCCTACCTCTTCTGGGAAGGTTCGTCACTTTTCATATTTTAACCATTTGTTGATGGTTGATGGTTACTCAGACTGTGGTTCGCTCGAGTGGCTTTATAACCTTTTTCTGTCTGATAGATCTTGATTAACTTTTTTCTTGAATTCATTTGTTCCTGAATTTCTTTGGATATTGGCATGTTGTCTAGCTTTTGAGTATATTTGGGTCTACTTGATTAAGATTGCATTTTCCCCCCCAAAATGCATAGTTTAGGTGGTATTTAACTGTGTTTTTTTGTCTAATCACACCCAAGCCTGATTACTACCACACCTGTTCTCAACCAAGAAATCACTTTAAAGGAGAACTCCAGAGTAAAATGGTCTTTTGCTGTAGTAAAACATACTAAAAAGGACTTACCTTTGATGAATAGCACACCTCCGTTTTGCCACAGCGTTCCGAGATCCAGAAATTTTAACAGTTTTAACAATTTTAACACCCTTCAGACTGGGTGACACGGGCATCATTTTCCCAGATACATTGTTTTTTACACCGTTATCCAGATTCAAAGTAGCTCCACACCTCCTCGCTAGAATCCGGAGAGCCCTGACGTTTAAAACGAGGCATTAATTAACTTTAAAAGTTATTAAAAGGCTTTTAATAACTTTAAAAGTGCACAAGAACCCTATTAAAAAACTTTGTTTACATTCTATAACGCTAGCTTCAGCTCCGAGCGCCGCCATTACTCCTGGCGCCGGCTGCTACGCTGTGCGGAGTCTATGTATATATACCGGAAGTGATGGCGGCGCTCAGAGCTGAAGCCCGTGTTATAGGATGTAAACAGAGGTATGGAGCTACTTTGACCTGGATAAAGCGGTTTATCGGGCAATTTATGCCCCGTGTCGCCCAGTCTAAAGGGTGTTTGGTCAAACTGTTAAAATTTCTGGATCTCGGAACTCTGTGGGAGAACGGAGGTGTGCTATTCACCAAAGGTAAGTACTATTTATCATGCTTTACTACAACAACAAAAATCCATTTTACACCAATGTTTTAACCACTGTATAACCTAAACTATGGATTTGGGGGGCATAAAAAAAAAGTTCTCCCCCATAATTAAAGAATCGCCCAATCAGCGCAATCTTAATCAAAGGCATCCCATCATGAGCGTTAAGACAAATACAGCCAAACGGCAGCATCCTCACAGCCCCTTAAATTCACAGCACACAGCTAAATATGATTATTACTAATTTACTATGATTACTGCTGTCGACTGTCGAGTCTGATTCATGCTGTGCTGTTTCCATAGTAACCCTCATTTTTTGCTGCTCAACAGAGTGTGCGAAAATGTATTCTCACACACTACAGAGACACATCAAAGCCCAAAAAAATAAAAGTGCATTAGCGCTACCGATAATAATGTTTTGATATGACCATCTAATGGCCTGAACAAATAGTACTGTTTCCATCTTGTGTCTGTTTGGGGAATTACACTGTAGGTTTGTAGACTAAAGCTTCATGGACTCTTTCTTATACCTATGATTCATTGCTACCTTACACCTCTCCAACAGTCTATATTCAGTGTTGTTTAAATAGCAACGGAGCTTCTGAATATACATAAACCATTCACTTATGGTGCGCCACTGACTAAAAACAACCTAGACAGGCGTCAACCGTCAGACGTCTATTGCTATCTTGGCAGTGAATTGTCAACACAGAGGCTCATAGATAGGGTAGATATGTTTTAAAATCATCTGCAGGGGGGCGGTGGTAGTCCTGTCATTACTAGCCCACCGCGCTCTGCAAAACCAGCAAGCTGATTGGCTGGACTTGTTTTGCTCACATGAAAATGCAACAGTCCACAAACCCATAGTATGAACCTGTTGGCAGCTATGCAAACTTTTACATCGTCAGTAAAAAATGTTAACGAGTGTGATTGAGCAGGTCAGGTAGCTGCACTCTTAACATAGCAATGCGCCAAAGTCATAGCTCACCTGACTCTTAAAGGGAATGGAAATTGACATTCTGGTTGGTTTATTTTACTTAACACCAAAAACACACCCATGATTAATTAAGAGAATTATCGTATTTTCGCACTATAGGACGCACCTAACATTCTTTCATTTTCCCAAAACCATTGGTGCACTTTGTAATCCGGTGGACCTTACGTATGAAGTTCTGAGGAGGTTTTTCATTGTGAAGGAAGAAACCTTCATGTGAAACGCTGTGTGAAAAGTTGTTTTTAATCAAGGAATCAGTTAAATAAAATCTGCCTGACAAAGCGAAGTAGAACCAACTATACTCAAATGCTAAAAATCACGCCAATATTCAAATAAATTCAGAAATAAATGAAAAAAGAAAGTAATTGAGATCTATCAGTCTGGAAAAGGTTATAAAGCCATTTCTAAAGTTTTGAGACTAAGAGCTGTTATCCACAAATAGAGAAAACCTGAAACAGTGGTAAACATTCTCAGGAGTGACCGGTCGACCAAAATTACCCCAAGAGTGCAGCGACGACTCATCCAAGAGGTCACAATAGTCCCCACAACAACATCCGATGAACTGCAGGCCTCACATGCCTCCACCATCAGAAAGAGACTAAAGAGAAAATTTACCAGCATGGCAGAGTGCCAATATCCAAACCACTGATGAGCAAAAAGAACATTAAGGCTCGTCTCAATTATGCCAGAAAACATCTTGATGACCCTCAACACTTCTGGAAAAATGCGCGAAAAAAAGTGTGTCCGATCACATCTGGTGTAAAACTAACACCACATTTCAGAAACTGCTGAAATCATAAAACCTACAGTAAAACATGGTGGTGGTTTTCCTGCTTCCTACTGGGATTGTTTTGCTGCTTCAGGATCTGGAAGACTTTCTGTGATAAATGGAACCATGAATTCTGCTGTCTACCAAAAAATAGTGTTTGTGAACTTAAGCTAAAACGAACTTGGGTTCTGCAGCAGGACAATGACCCAAAACACACCAGCAAAATCAGTCCAACACTGAGTGAAAGCACATTAGGAAGTGGGGAGCAGGACATACAGTATCGTGTATTAAGGGTTTTGTATCTTCTTTTATTGTGTTCTCTAAAAGTGGGAGAAGCTGCAGATGTCCACCAGTGAGCGCAGGAAGATCTTCTGCTCGGTGACTTTTCATCTGGTAGCGGTGGTGTGTGTTATCTGGTCGCTGTACATCCTCATCAACCGCACTGCTGAGGAGCTACGGCTGGGCAAGACCAACAATGGTAAAATCACACACACACACACACATGTTGTAAATACTGGTAATTGATAATGAATTATGAATATTTTGATTAATAATGTTATGACTAGTGTTTGAACGAAAATGTGCTAAAAAAAAAAAGTAGTCCTGGACCAGGATTGAGAACTTTCGTTCCAATAATATACTGTAATATACATTGGGTTGCCAGTTATTATTAGGTTGTTGGTGCACAAATTGTAGAAGCGCATGTGGGAACACCACTGCCCATCTAGTGCAGGGGTGTCCAAACTTTTTTTGTTGGGGGCCAGAAGGAGAAATATATTTGAAGTCACGGGCCAGGGGCCACAGACTCTGTAATAAAACAAATAATGAAATATACCACTTTAAATAATATATTTTCCTGATTACTTTCATTTACACACCATTTTACTTGACTTAGTATCTTTATCTATCTTTGACAGTGTTGTGTAAACTAAGATTTTTTTTTTACGATTGATGTTTAATTTCATGATGCCTCTTAATATTAAACTCCTTAATTACGACAACTTTTAGACTTTTTTGCCCTTTTTCTGTGCACCAACAACTGCGTACCCTCTCCGCTTTTAGCTCTTTGGCCCGTTTTTCTGCCCTACAACTGCGCACCCTCACCGCTTATAGACTCTTTGGCCCGTTTTTCTGCGCTACAACTGCGCACCCTTTCCGCTTTTAGACTCTTTGGCTTGTTTTCTGCGCTACAACTGCGCACCCTCTCCGCTTTTAGACTCTTTGGCCTGTTTTTCTGCGCTACAACTGCGCACCCTCTCCGCTTTTAGACTCTTTGGCCTGTTTTTCTGCGCTACAACTGCGCACTCTCTCCGCTTTTAGACTCTTTGGCCCGTTTTTCTGCGCTACAACTGCACACTCTCTCCGCGTTTAGACTCTCTGGCCCGTTTTTCTGCGCTACAACTTCACTCTCTCCACTTTTAGACTCTCTGGCCCGTTTCTGACACCTAGCATTCAAACTTTAAATCTCACATTATAAAAACCTGCTTAACAGCGGGCAAAATTTTATTTCTAAAATACCTCGCGGGCCACTCCAAAAAAGGAAACGGGCCGTAGTTTGGACACCCTGATTTAAATCAAAGAATATTCATGTGTTAGAATGACCCAAGGTCTTAAAGACCTAAATTCTAGTGAACATCTGTGGCAAAACATGAAAATAGCTGTTAAACTCACTTAAAATCTCAATACAATTCATACAAGTTTGTGGTCGTAAGTTGACGACATGTTAAAATGTTGAAGGGTTATGAATAAGTAACTTCTACAGCGGTCAGAGTAGAATGTAATGCTATAATACTGCGGCACGCTCTTATTGCACACACAGCGTTGCTGCGTTTGTCCCCTCTCAATGCCGTAGGGGTGCTGGAGTGGCCGTTCTGGACCAAGCTCATCGTCGTGGCCATCGGCTTCACCGGCGGCCTCATCTTCATGTACATCCAGTGCAAAGTCTACCTGCAGCTGTGGAGGCGGCTGAAGGCCTTCAATCGCGTCATCTTTGTGCAGAACTGCCCCGACTCTGCCCGCATCACTGACGAGAAGGCCCCGCCCCCTCCGGTCACCCACAGCAACGGCAGGCACGAGCCTCCGCCTGTCCCCGCCCCCCAGATGCAGACGCAAACGAACACTTCATGCCTCGCCCCGTCAGGAAGTGCAGAGGTGGCGCCAGTGTGAGGAACTGAAGTGGACTGGGGTGGTGGGGAAGTGCAGAGCTGCCTCCTGTCCTTTTCCCAGAATTGGAGGCAGGACTTTTGGACAACTGTGTTCACTGTTCACAACTTAGTGTGCACTACAGCTGAAGAGCATTCTTCGTAGTGTCCGACTGGCAGTGTCTAAGTAAAGGGGCTGGTCGCAGTTGGGAAACTACAAGCTAAAGAATCATTTCTCACAGTTACCCAGTCAATTCAATAGGGAATAGTAAGGTTAAACTGTAATAATTTCCCTATTAATGCTTCAGACTTCGGACGCAAGCAAATGTGCAAGTTTGAAAATGGTTGGGGAAAAATGGGAGGGGATGATCCCAGAGGTTATACATCAGTTATCCAGGTCTAGACTAACTGACATTCCTAGAAATCTTCTCCGTGCTTTGGGTGGGTAAGCACTGTCCTGCGGAAAAATGGCATTTGGAATCCCTACCATGGGACGCAACACATTACAGGTTACAGGATGTCTCTTGTATCAGTACTAGCGGTGACCAACTGTAGTATGCGATGATGTATGCACCCCAGGTAATCCCACCTACGACACCAGTCGATAAATTAGGCTACAAGAATTATGTCTAAATCACTTTCCTCTAATCTAATAGAATTTATCATGGTTTAAGAAAATATCAGGCATCGAGTCGGGCCAAGGCTCGGGCAAAGAATCTAAACTCTTAACACCTGTATAGGAATCAAGCGTAGTTCTGGACTGGTTCTGAATTTTTCTTTACAGTGTGAACTTTTCAGTCCACATAATGTGTAGTCCAGGGCTAGGCTTAATCCCTGCAGAAACTGACCATATATCACTATGCCAAAAGTTTTCACTCTTCGTACACTTATGAAATTGGGTGACACCCCATTGTTAATGTACAGGGTTTAAATTTATGTTGGCCTGCCTTTTTTTACAGCTATAACGGCTCTTTCTGAAAAGGCCTTCCACAAGGTTTAGGAGTGTGTTTATGGGAATGTCAGACACTGATGTTACACAAGAAGTCCTGGTACACAGTATCCTCTCCAATTCATCCTAAAGGTTTTTTTTTATCAGGTTGACATCAAGACTCTGTGCAGGCCAGTCAAGTTCTTCCTCTACACCAAAATCGCTCATCTTTGTCCTTATGGAGCTTGTTATGGGCACTGGTGCATGCTGGTCATTTTGGAAATGGAAGGGGCCGTCCCCAAACTGTTGCCGCAAAGTTGGGAGAATGCTGAAGCATTAAAGGTTCCTTTCACTGGAATTAAGAGGTTACAAGCCCAACTCTTTTTAAAAAACAACCCCAAACCATCATAATAATTATCCCCCCTCTACCAAACCTTGAAGCATTAAAGGTTCCTTTCACTGGAATTAAAAGGCTAAAAGCCCAACTCTTCAAAAAAACAACCCCAAACCATCATAATAATGATCCCCCCTCTACCAAACTTTGCACACTTGGCTCAATGCAGACTCATCCGTTAGATTTCAGTCCAGTGGCTTTATATTAACGATTTGAGCTATATAGTGTATTACATTATAAAGCCAAATAGAATGCTCAATCATCATTTTTATTATATATTTTCCATTGTGTACAATACAGAACATATTTATACAGCATTAAACATTCAACAGAACCTCACTAAAGTCCTTGCACTTTTCAAAATAAGGGTGCTTCAATGGTTTGTTAGGCAATGCCATAGAAGAACCACTTTTGTTTTCATGAAAAAAAACGTTAATAAAAGAAAAAAAAGCAAGTGTGAAGAACCTTTTAAAGGTATAAAACAGGGGTTTCAGACCTGGTTGAACCAATGGAATCAGGTGAGCTGCTGTAGGGTTTAGACATCCAACATGGACAGGTTTGAGCCCCCTGACCTACAGTGTGTCATTTAAACTCCTTTATACACTACCGGTCAAAAGTTTAAGAACACACCTATTTTTCACCCGTTATTTTAAACATTTAAATTGTTCAGGTCCAGTCAATAAACAAATCATTAGTTAAATAAGTTTGCAGCTGGTATGTAGGAATGGAAAAAAAAAATGGGCTTTGTAAATAGATTTACACACAGCACAGTCTCACTTATCTTCATAATAATTAAAAAAAGACACAGAAACAAAGAAAACTCTGTAACTATTAAAAGTTGATGTATTTTTTTTGTTTATAGAGAAATTACAGATGAAGCCAAAGAGCACCGAGTACTGTTTCCTACACCTTCAAAAACGTCTGGCTGACCCAGATGGCAACAGCTTTAGCCTTTAGCTCAACTCAACATTCACTGAGTCTCAGTTTCAGCAATAAAGAGAAGAATTAGAGGTCTGACAGGTGAAGTTCAGTAATAAAATCATTGATAAGATGATAAAACATCTTATTAAAAACTGCTTCTGGACTACTAAACAATAGGGGTGTTCTAAAACTTTTGATTGGTAGCTCATATGAAATTGAGTATGTCTTCTGTTCTGTACATAGATATCTGTGGGCGGTGATTCTTTTAAATGGGATGTATCCATTTTCATACCGTGGTGTGAAAAAGTGTTTGCCCCCTTCGTGATTTTTTTTTTTTGCATGTTTTCACTCCTAAATGTTTCAGATCATAAAACAATTTTAAATATTAGCTTAAGACAACACAAGTAAACACAGAATTGTTGTAATTCAGCCACATTGGAGGGTTTTCCAGCTTGAACCTCCTTTTTAAGATCATGCCACAGCATCTCGATCGGATTCAGGTCCGGACTTTGACTAGATCACTCCAAAGTCTTCACTTGTTTTTTCTTCAGCCATTCAGAGGTTACAGGATTAACTGTGGACGCTGGAAGAGGAAACTTAAAACCACGGCTGATCAAATCACGGCAAAATTCACTGTGCACCTAAACTCTCCTGTTTCCACCAGAACTGTCCGTCGGAACAATAAATTATTGTGGTCTAAAACCGGGTGTTTCATTGTCCAACCCCTGTAGGTTTCGATTTTTTCCTCCCTTAATAATAAAAACCTCCATTTAAAAACTGCATTTTGTGTTTACTTGTGTTGTTCTCAACTTATAATTTAAACGTCTTTGATGATCTGAAACATTTAAAAGTGACAAACGCGCAAAAAAATAAGAAATCACGAAGGGGCAAACACTTTTTCATACCACTGTTTATATATAAAAGGAGTATAAATGCACGTTTACACCGACAAAATCCACAGTAGATCCTATTTAAACCACTGAAAATATGAATCTAATCTAATGTAATACAACAGCAACAGACTTTTATGCTTTTATAAAGAAACGTCTGTAGATGGTGCTTCAAGGATGTTTGTTTTGTAGTCAAGTTTTATTTTTTTTTTTTCCTAATCCATGATTATAGATTTCAGTGACTGTATGAGATGTACAATAATTGTATAAGAAATCCTGTGTTGCTGTGTATAATTATATGATTCATGAAAGCATCTATTTTGGAAAGTTATTACAATCCTAGAGATATTTATTTTTTTCTGTATTATTTCTGTATTATATTTGATCATTAAATTTGTGTAATATTCAGTTGTCTTGGTGTAGTGCATATGATTGGTAAATATGGAGTGTATTTATTACATTTAATAATTAAAACAAAACACAGACATAAAATCAACTGTATTAACGCTTATTAAAAAAACAGTACAGTACAGGGTAGACCTATCTATCTATCTATCTATCTATCTATCTATCTATCTATCTATCTTACCAGTTAAAAGTTTGGACACACCTTAAATTCAGTGTTTTTTAATTATTTTTCATTGTAGATTAATGCTAAACTCATCCAAACGATGAAGAAAATGATATAGAATTATTTAAGAAACAGAAAAAAATGTTAAAAATATGATTTATATTTTAGATTTTTCAAAGTAGCACCTCTTGCTTAGATAGACAGTTTTGCACATCTTGTAGAGAATTTTCTTAGTCAGTTTTATAAGGTAGAGTCACCTGGAATTCAGTTAGAATTTCAGTTAACAGCTGTGCTGAACTCACCAAGAGTTCATTACTTTAAATATAGCGGTACCACTTTAAAACAAGACTACCTTTATAAAGGGTTTAGAAATGGTTTACAATTAGTTTATTAATGGTTACTAATTAGGTTGTAAATGCCTTAAAAATCATTAATAATCAGTTATAACACATACGTAGGAAGGGCAACAATACAAATGGCTATGGGTTCACTCTTTGGCAAAAAACAGGTCATTGTTGCCCTTTCTACGCATGTTATAACTGATTATTAATGATTTTTAAGGCATTTACAACCTAATTAGTAACTATTACTGAACTGATTATAAACCATTTATAAAGCCTATATAAAGTTAGTCTTATTTTAAAGTGGTACTATTTCTTGTCTCTTAATGTTGATGTTTGAGAGCATCAGTTGTAAAGTCGTGAAGAGGTAGAGTTACAGGTATACAGTGAATAGTGAATATTTGATGATCAAAGTTGACTGTGAGGGGAAGGCAGGTAGGTGTTCTTTGCTGCAGTGCTGTTAGCCAATCAGAGGTGATATATTTGCATGTATGAATATTCACGAGCAAGAGCCGAAACCCTGTCCTTCTTCAGAGACCAGTAATCCAGTGAACTAAAGCAGGGCTAAATAGAAACACCAGAGCACTTTTTTTTCACAATTTTTATATATATATATATATATATATATATATATATATATATATATTTTTTTTTTTTTTTTTTTTTTTTTTTTTCTTTTTTTTTTCATATATTAAAGACCACAACGCTTAAAAGTTTTCATTTTAAATGTATATGTGATATGGGCAATATATTGTATGAGCAGGTTTTGGACTAATGACAATATATGGTCTGTAAATGTAAATTCTGTGGTATGAAAAATTAGGGGTGAGCAAAATCTGTAAAATCAGGAGGAAAAAAAAAAACGCTAAATAAGGGGTCAGTCTTTTATTGGAGTATAAACAGGGCAGAACCTTGGCAACCCTCTCGTGCCAGACATACAAACCTGCAAACATTCTCTCAATGTTTCACACTCATTCACACTTTTCACTGTGTTTCAAAGTCTCTCTGTGGGCAACACACACCCTGTAACTGCAGACAGTTCTTCACGAGAAACAGAAGCATTAAAGTCATGTGACCTCAATGCTTGTGCTGCATCAAAGATCATCATCCAGAAGTTCATCAGAGTCCTGACAGGCATCTTCCTCACTGTCCACAGGCTCCTCCTCCTCTTCCTCTTCCTCGATGCGCTGCTCTGTGGTGGGTTTGCTGTCAGTCCCTTTAGCTGAAACCTTCCTCATCTTGATGTTGGGCAGTTTCTTCAGATCACCGTTCCACTCTCTATTCAACCACAAATAAATTAACTGTCATTAACTGTCACGAGATGCGATTTTAACGATTATATAACTCTGGAAAAAATTAAGAGAGCATTTTAGTTTCTGAATCAGTTTCTCCGATTTTGCTATTTATAGGTTTATGTTTGAGTAAAATGAACATTGTTGTTTTATTCTATAAACTACAGACAACATTTCTCTCAAATTTCAAATAAAAATATTGTAATTTAGAGCATTAATTGGCAGAAACTGAGAAATGGCTGAAATAAAAAAAAGATGCAGAGCTTTCAGACCCCAAATAATGCAAAGAAAACAAGTTCATATTCATAAAGTTTTAAGAGTTCAAAAAAATATCGATATTCAGTGGAATAACCCTGTTTTTTAATCACAGTTTTCATGCATCTTGGCATCATGTTCTCCTCCACCAGTCTTACACGCTGCTTTTTAATAACTTAAATGATATGCCTTTACTACTGGTACAAAAATTCAAGCTTTAAGTTGAATGGCTTGTGAATCTAAGAAACTAAACTAAATTTTTATATTTTTTTTCCCCAGAACTGTATATTTGAAATAGATGATTAAAAATATTTTATTTGACTGAAACCCCAAAATGCAAAACTGCAAGTGAATCTTCTTTTAATCATCTTATAGTGGATGTTTATCAGTTTTTACTGTAATCATGAATTACATATGATTTGCCATATGCATTAAAAAATAGAATATTTTTTTTATATGTATTGCAGCTGGTTTTACCATAGACCCAACAACTTCTTCGCTTCTGTATGATCTCACATCCGTCACAATTGGCCAGTGAGGGTTCTGTATTCAACTCGCAATCCTCCTCATTCTATACAGACCTGGCAACCTATGACCAGATCTTTATGGTTTATTATTTTTTACACGTCACGTCAATGTGATGACAATTTAACCACCTAACAGTCCAGCATTTTTGTCAAATTTCTGCCTGATATTATAGGCAGCTCTGGAAAAAAATTAAAAGAGCACTTAAACATGATGAGTTTCTTTGATTTTACCAAACTGAAAACCTCTGGAATATAATCAAGAGGAAGATGGATGATCACAAGCTGATCATCAAACCAAACTGAACTGCTTGAATTTGTGCACCAGGAGTAAAGGCATAAAGTTATCCAAAAGCAGTGTGTAAGACTGGTGGAGGAGAACATGCCAAGATACATGAAAACTGTGATTATTAAACAGGATTATTCTTTGCATTATTTGAGGTCTGAAAGCTCTGCATCTTTTTTGTTATTTCAGCCATTTCTCATTTTCTGCAAATAAAAGCTCTAAATGACAGTATTTGTATATGGAATTTGGGAGAAATCTTGTCTGTAGTTTATAGAATAAAACAACAATGTTCATTTTACTCTAACATAAACCTATAAATAGCAAAATCAGAGAAACCGATTCAGAAACTGAAGTGAAAACTTAATGCATCACACGACCTTATAAAACTTTATTCTTATTAAAGCTCAGAGTTCAGATTCTCACCTGAAAGTCTTCAAATGTTTGGAGTTGATTATATCCGGGATCTCTGTTGAGGTAAGTGAGATATACATATATATATATATCATCAGTCAATCAAAGGTCTTTTTTTTATACAGAAGATAATAAAAAAAATGTAAAATAAAAGCACTGCACCCACCAAACCCATTACCCTCAAACTCCGCCCGCTCTCGCTCGATGCTCTGCTTTAGAACAGCCTCTCTGGAGCCGTGCAGTCGACCCTGCCGGCCTTTGATGCTGTTGGCCAGCTCGATCTGCTGCAGCTCGCCATCGAAACGGTGCAGATACCTTAGAGAGACACAAGAACACAAGCTTTACATCACCTCATTTAATTATCCTCCAGTGTCAGGAGCACTACGATACACAGAACACTATATTACAGTTTTGTTACACCAAAGCGACTTACAATAGTCAAGTACAAAAGTAATAGAAGATAAAGATTAAAACATCTTTAGATAGGGCCTAAAGGAGTTCAAAGGGAAATAGTGGGAAAGAGGAGTGAAGGAGGGGAAGAAGGAAATGAGGTTAGAATTAGTTAGTTTGTTAGAGGTGTTAGGAGAGTAGGAGCTCTTTGAAGAGCTCTGTCTTCAGGAGTTTATTAAAGATAGCGAGAGATTCTCCTGATCTGGTAGTGGAAGGTAGTTTGTCAGAGGTGTTAGGAGAGTAAGTGCTCTTTGAAGAGCTCTGTCTTCAGGAGTTTATTAAAGATAGCGAGAGATTCTCCTGATCTGGTAGTAGAAGGTAGTTACACTGTAAAAAGTGTAGCCCTGCTCAAATTAAAAAAATTGATGTCCATTTGTTGCATCTAAACTATTTGACTTCACTCAATCTAAATAAAATCAATTGTTACAACCTGATTATTTTATTTTGACATAAACCATATTACTTCACTCGACCCAATATTAATTATTCACCTTGATCCAAGTTAAATTCTTTACATTTCAGTTTCGGAACCAAACTAATACATTTAAATTGAACCGAACTTAAAAAAAAAAAAAACATGGCAGCATATTCAGAAGTTCCAGAAGTTACTGTGGCGTGGAAGAGGACGGATTACCAGCGAGATTCGTTTCAGTGCTCTCTTACTCTCTTTATTTTGCTCTGAGGAGGACACTAAGAGCTGGATTTACATGGGATTCCACTTTTGAAAGTGAAACTAACTACAGGTCCAACGCAGCTAACCCCACTCCCACACACAGAAAACACACAAAGGGTGAGGCACTTACACAAAACAACCACATAACTGATAACTACATGAATAATACTAGAACAGTGATAATAAAACATGACATGAAACTCTGGGATAAACAGTAACATAAACATGCAGAAAAACACCCACTTCCCCCAACAGGGTGAGCTCCCATAATTCCTTCCGCCCCCCCCTCCAGTCCCGACGCCACAATACCATAAGCATGCGTTGCTATCTCGCGAGCGCGTTCAGGCACTTTCTCCCTCTCTCCCTCAGTGCTCTGAAGCACTTCTCTACAACTTCTCCCGTGCTCCACAGTGCGCATGCGCAATTCATGTTTGATTCAAATTAAAAATATTACATCCTTATCTCTTTTCTTCGAGTATGATTTCAGTGGAACCAAAACATTTGGTTTATTTCCTTCAGAATTGTAATTAATTTAGTCTGAATCAAAATTGACACATCAAAATTCAAAAAGGTTGAGTTTCACAATAAAGTCAATAATTGTACTATGTGTTCAATCATATTTATTAGCTTGAATGAACAGCTCCATGCTTCACTTTTTACAGTGTAGTTAGAGGTGTTAGGAGAGTAAGTGCTCTTTGAAGAGCTCTGTCTTCAGGAGTTTATTAAAGATAGCGAGAGATTCTCCTGATCTGGTAGTAGAAGGTAGTTAGTTAGAGGTGTTAGGAGAGTAAGTGCTCTTTGAAGAGCTCTGTCTTCAGGAGTTTATTAAAGATAGTGAGAGATTCTCCTGATCTGGTAGTGGAAGATAGTTTGTTCCACCATTGGGGAACTCTGTATGAGAACAGTCTGGTTTGCTTTGTGTGAATGTTTGTTTGGTAAAGCGAGGCGACGTTCATTGGAGGAGCGCAGCGGCCGGGAGGTAGCGTAAGCCTTCAGGAGTGATCAGTGCAGGTAGGAAGGAGCCTGTTCTGTCATCACCTTGTAGGCGATTGTAAGGGCTTCTCAAGATATTAAGGGGATTGTTGGACTTCCCAAATTATCGCAACCAAAGTACTGTATTTTTGCACTTAAAATACTTCAATTTTCCCAAAAATTGTCAGTGCACCTTATGTATAAATTTTACCAGTCAGGTATTAAGGAGCAGTAAAGCCACTCTGTTGAAGTACTGAGTTATACAGGAGTTTCAGTTAAGTTCTCCAGTAGTTTATTAGCATTAGCTGCTAAACGCTAGCCATTTGGCAATTCAGAGGGGAGTATTATTAGCCTGTAGTCTGCTGCTAACCCCGACTAGCTAGCACTGCTGTTGCAACATTAGCAATACCCACTAACTGTGTTAGCCATTTGGCTGTTCAGAGGTAAGTATATCTCACACTGTAGTCTGCGTTTTTACTGTTACCCTGTCTTACCAAAACACTCAGGGTTCCTCGGTGTATCGCTGTCGAATAGCAGTTTGGTGGCATTAGCAGTTAGCTTACCTCTCAATCATTTCACAAGCTTCCTGTTTGGAGTATTCTAGCTTCCCTGAGTCCAGCTGATTCTGGAACCACAAAAGTTTCTCCCCTGAAAAAAAGAACAGAGACAAGATCCTTAACACACTGTGCTCTCTTCTCTCACCTAAACAGTCCATTCAGTCCTCTATTTTTTCTCTTCACTTTAATGTTAAGCTAAGCTAAAGGCTAAAGCTGTTGCCATGTGGGTCAGCCAGACGTGACTCTTCCTGAAGTGTCAGTTTTCTCCAGTTTATAAGAGTCTTTTGAAAGTGTAGGAAACAGTACTCATTCCTCTCTGGCTTCACCTCTAAACTCTCGAAAACACTGAAACTTTTAATAGTTAGAATAATAATAGAATAATACAATAGTAAGAGAGTTCTCTGTGTTTCTTTTCCTGTCTTTCTGTCTTTTTCTAGTTATTATGATGGAAGTGGATAGTGGATAGTGCGAAAAATACGGTAGGTAAATAGAGGAATTACTCACCTATTAAATTTAAACGTCTGGCTTTATCACTTTTCACTCTGCAAAAAAAAAAAAAAAAAAAAAAAAAACAATCAACATATTATTCAAATACTTTTCAAAACAACATTATTATAGATTTCACTCACTGTTCAGCCAAAGTCAGTGCAGTGTTTTTCCCGATAATCTTACAGCACTTCATGCTTCCCTCTGCTGACAACTTTTTTTGGAGATGTGGATTTCATTTTCCAGCAGAACTTGGAACACTGTCCACACTGCCAAAAGTACCATCATTTTTTTTCAGGATGACCTGCTGGTCTTGAGCTGGATTTTTTAAGCAGTGTTATTAAAATGTGCTCCCACTCTAAGCAGGACTATGGAGGTCCATGCCCTGCTCTATAGTTAGAATAATAACATTATCTAAATTAGTGAGGGTAGAAAAAAAAAAAAGAACACAGAGGTCTTACTTCTCTTTGCGGGTGAGTTTGGCCTCAGCTCTGGCCATGTAGGCCGCTTTCCTGCTGTAGGGGTGGACCACCTTCTTCTCCTGCGCGCCCCCCCTCGCCCTCCCTGCTTTAGGCTGAACGCAGAGAGAGAGAGAACACAGCACAGGGGGGTTACACAGCAACAGAGATGGATAGAGCGAGAGAACACATCACATCACAGGGGGGTTATACAGCAGCACAGGTAGATAGAGAGAGAGAACAGCAGAGAGGGGTCATACAGCAGCACAGGTAGATAGAGACAGAGAGAACACAGCACAGAGGGGTTATACAGCAGCAGAGATAAATAGAGAACACAGCACAGGAGGGTTTACAGCTGCAAAGATAGAGAACACAGCATGAGGGTTATACGGCAGCAGAGAGAGAGAACACAGCACAGGGGGTTTATACAGCAACCGAGATGGATAGAGACAGAGAGAACACAGCACATCACAGGGGGTTAAGTTATACAGCAGCAGTGAAAGAGAACACGGCACAGAGGGGTTATACTGCAGCAGAGAGAGAGAGAACACAGCAGCACAGGTAGATAGAGAGAACATAGCAGAGAGGGGTTATACAGCAGCACACGTAGATAGAGAGAGAGAGAGAACACAGCACAGAGGGGTTATACATCAGCACAGGTAGATAGAGAGATAGAGAACACAGCACAGGGGTTATTTTGCAGCAGAGAGAGCGAACACAGCACAGGGGGGTTATACAGCAGCAGAGTGAGAGAACACAGCACAGGGAGTTAGCGTTATAGAGCAGAAAGAACACAGCACAGTGGGGTTATACAGCAGAGAGAGCGAGGACACAGCACAGGGGGTTATACAGCAGCAGAGAGAGAGAACACAGCACAGAGGGGTTATATAGCAGCAGAGAGAGAGAGAGAGAGAGAGAGAGAGAGAGAGAGAGAGAGAGAGAGAGAGAGAGAGAGAACAGAACAGGGGGGTTAACGATATACAGCAGAAGGAGAGAGAACACAGCACAGGGGGTTAAGTTATACAGCAGCACAGGTAGATAGAGAGAGAGAAGACAGCACAGGGGAGGTATACAGCAGAAGAGATAGAAAAAACAGCACAGGGGGGTTAACGTTATACAGCAGAAAGAGAGAGAACACAGCACAGGGGGGTTATACAGCAGCACCAACCTTACAGCAGTGTGTGTTTGTGTGTAAGTGAGTAAATATGTAATGTATACTGACCATATTTCTGCTGCTGCTGGTCGGCGGCGCTGCGCTCCTGGACAAACACGTGTTGAACAGAAACGCGCTTCGGTCCGCCTGTATTTTTGTTCCCCCGCTCACAAACTCAACTATAACCCCACAAACATGGTTCCGCTTCCCGATAGTGAACACTAAACAGATCCTTAGCGCTGAGAGAGGAGCGTTTATATTAACATTGTAATAAATAAATGTATAAATAAATACATATACAAATAAGTAAATGTATAAATAAATACATACACAAATAAGTAAATGTATAAATAAACAGATTAAAAAATAAATTAATAAAATAATTAATAATTAAATGCATGTATATATGAATTAATACATGAATAAGTAAATTAAAAATCGAATTAATCAAAGAGTAAATAACTCGCGGACTATCGGTTATCAGTCATTATTCTGTGAGAGAAAAGGTAGAGGGAGCCCACGAGAGCGAACGGCTAAAAACTCAAATAAACATATTAATAAAGTACTTCTACGATATTCCTTTAATTTTATAAAGTATAATAAAATATTTTACTTAAAGAATAAATTCTATAAATTCTATCCTGCATATTTAATTTTTTTTAGGCAGTAAAGGCGCTGCATTACCGAGATTGATTAAAAACATATTCTGATTTGTAAAACTCTTTTTTTTTTACATAATAATTATGCAAATGTTCCTGTAAAATGTTAATGATTTAAATATATTAAATCAATATATATAAAATTTGCATTGTAAAATTGATTTTGAAATTATAATAAGAAAGAAAACACTGAATGAGAAGAGGTGTTTCAAAACTTTTGACAGGACTATATAAAATCATGTGTGCACAGTGTTTTTATTTTCTCTTTTAAATAATAAAAAATATTCTTCATGTTATTATTATTTTTATTTAATGTTTGCTAGATTTGTACAGATAAATATTCAGACACAATTTTAACAATGTTTGGTAATGACATATGTGACTGTAAGACTAATACGGTCTAATTACTTCAGTAATTGGCCTCCATAATGTTATTTATAGAAATATTATAAAACAGAAACGTTTCAGGATCATGGAGTCAAAGGCACAGCAACTTTCGTACAGTATAAATAGCCTTTTATTGATACACACTGGTACAGTATATGAGTAACTATAGATGAAAAAATGCATTAAATAACCAGATAGCAAAAAAACAAGCAATGACAGATTTCAGATTTTTTTCTATTTTTAAACTTAAGAAACTCTTACATTTAAAAATAGGCTAAAATCTAGACAAACAGGAAATGTTCAATTTGTATTCTGGAAAATATTGATTTGAAAATAAAGTTAAGGAAAGCACCATTTATATAATTTAAATTTATTCTATTTTTACCGTTGCAGATTTACTTATAAATATTTTAAATATTTTCTATTAAAATTACAATAAACATTTAATAATTAAAATGAAGAATAGAGAGACTCATGTAGCTGATGATGACGACAGGATGTAGTAAAGTTCTTTATTCCGTCACTAAACTGCAGTGTGAAACCGAAACTAACCGGATCAAATATACAGAATACTATGAAGCCAATAAATAAATAAAGTAATTAAATTAAGTAAACTGCTATCTCATTATTTTTTAGATAGTTTCTCATTTTTTGAGATACTAAATCATTATTTTGATATACTATCTCATTTTTATGAGATAGTAAGTCACTATTTTGAGGAACCATCTCATTATTTTGAGATACTATCTCATAATTTTGTGATAGTAATTCATTATTTTGAAAGATTTTTTTTTTCAAAAGCAAACACACTTGCTATCTCAAAATAACGACTTATTATGTCTAAATAATGAAATAGTATCAAAATAATGACTAAGTATCTTAAAATAATGACTAAATATCTCAAAATAATGATTTGCTATCTCAAAACAATGACTTAGTATCTCAAAAAATGACTTATCTCAAAAAATGACTTATCTCAAAATAATTACTTGATATCTCAAAATAATGACTTGCTATCTTAAAACAATGACATAGTATCTCAAAATATTGAGATAGTATCCCAAAATAATGACTTGTTTTCTCTAAATAATGACTTGCTATCTCAAAATAATGAGATTGCAGTTTACTTAATAATAAGCAGCTAGAACTCCAGTACTGTGAGTGTATGGAGCAGCTATGGGATAAAACAGCATTAGGTCAAAAGTTTGGACACCCCGGCCCCCCAGTACTGTGTGTAATGGAGCCACTGGTCAAAAGTTTGGACACCCCAGAGCTCCAGTACTGTGTATAATGGAGCCACTGGTCAAAAGTTTGGACACCCCAGAGCTCCAGTACTGTGTGTAATGGAGCCACTGGCCAAATGTTTGGACACCCCGGCCCCCCAGTACTGTGTGTAATAGAGCTACTGGTCAACATTTTGGGGACCCCGGCCAGCACTGCAATCACACTCGCAGTTTCTGTAGGAACTGCAATCTAGTTCAGCCTTTAATTTTCTCAGAGGACGTCTGAGAAAAACACATGCATGAGCACAATCCGAACAGGATTAGTTTCTCAGGGGGTCCTGGGGTAATTTTCTCTTTTATCTTTTATTCCTCTGTGATTTTGTTCCTGTTGGGAACCACCATGTACGTGTTTTTCTTAGACGAAAATTATAGTCCTTGGGTAATTTTAGTCCCATCCGGACGCACAT
Organism: Astyanax mexicanus; assembly: GCF_023375975.1. Lineage (NCBI taxonomy): Eukaryota > Metazoa > Chordata > Actinopteri > Characiformes > Acestrorhamphidae > Astyanax > Astyanax mexicanus. Next base: position 9,701,451 of record NC_064432.1, on the reverse strand, counting down.
CTCTGAGTTTCGTCTGCTCACGTTTAATAAAATAGTCCACTGCCACGCACCGTAATTACACTTTGGGTGCGCATTTCCACGGAGATCCATGTAAAACACAACAGTGCGTGGAAATGGAGAACACGATGTCACTGTTCCTCCTGTTTTTTCAATAGGAGTCCGGATGCAAGAGTTTTATTACTGAGTAGAAGTGCCCCTAAAAAAACGAATCCCGTCCGGACAGGGCTTAAGATGCTTCGAGAGAAACTAGGCCTTGGTTATTAAAGCTTTTTATTTAGTACCGGAGTACAGCAGAGACGTCAGACTCCTGTTCGATCCTGTCCATCTTTGCTCCCTTTATGAAGGCGCAGATGTTTCTTAAGTGAACCATTCTCTCTAAATGTCTTCCCACAGTCTGAACACTGAAACGGTTTCTCCCCAGAGTGAATACGCTGGTGCACGTTCAGATTTCCTTTGTTAGCGAAAGTCTTCTCACAGACTGGACAGGAATACGGTTTCTCCCCCGTGTGAACGCGCTGGTGTACCGTGAGATGACTCTGTACAGTAAAACTCTTCCCACATTCTGGGCAACAGTACGGTTTCTCTCCAGTGTGAATGCGCTGATGAGCGAGAAGATTGCGTCGGTCAGTAAAACTCTTCCCACACTCTAAACACTGGTGTGGCTTCTCACCGGTGTGAAGACGCTGGTGTTTCTGAAGGCCGCACTTCACAGCAAAGCTTTTCCCGCACTCTGAACAGAGATATGGTTTCTCTCCAGTGTGAATGCGCTGGTGGTTTTGGAAATGGGATTGTTGTTGAAAACTTTTCCCACATTCCGAGCAGTAATACGGTTTCTCCCCGGTGTGAACGCGCTGGTGTATTTGGAAGTGGCCTTGTTGACTGAAACTCTTCCCACAAATTGAGCAATTATATGGTTTCTGTCCAGTGTGAATGCGCTGGTGAACTTGGAGACAGCGCCTGTCCATAAAACTCCTCCCACACTCTGAGCACTGGTGAAGTGGTTCACCTCCAGTGTGAACACGCAGGTGGACCTGGAGCCGACTCTGCTGAGAAAAGCTCCTCCCACATACGAAACAGGAATACGGTTTCTCCCCAGTGTGAACGCGTTGGTGTAGCTGGAGGTGACTCTGTTGAGTAAACCTCTTCCCGCACTCTGAACACTGATACGGTTTCTCTCCAGTGTGAATGCGCTGGTGTCTCTTAAGGTTAGTCTGCACAGAAAAACTGCTTCCACACTCAGAGCACTGATACAGCTTTGTTCTAGAGTGAATAAGCTGGTGTATCTGAAGATCATTACTGTCAGAAAAAAAATTACTGTTTCCACACTCAGCGCTGTAGTGAATTCTATCTTCGCCTGACATTTCCTGCATTACTCTGGGAGATGTGTTGATGTGGGAAGAATCAAATGAAGTTTGCAGAGTATCAGAGCTTTCAGATTCCATATTCTCACATTAATTCTAATTAATTTGAAGAGTTTGAAGCTGATCGTTCCTGCAGAGGAAAAATACATAAAAAATCGGATTTAGTATTATTAAAAAAATACTACAAACATGCTACAGCATTTTTTTGCAGCGAGCGCAAATGTCTTCTCTACAGATATTTTGGGCTAGTTTAAGCTTCTGAAGGACGGGGTTTAGACTGACTTTGGGCTGGATATACTGTTAGACCTGGCAACCCTGCTGACACATGTGATGCTGCTAATGCAGTATTGCAGAGTAGCATTACAGTGCACTCGGAGGAAAGCGCAGTGACTCGGTTCTGATACATCAGCTCACAGATGCCTTGTCCTGATGAACATCACCCTTTAGAGTGACGATTGGAAAGAGCGTCATCTACCCACCCCATGAGAGCAAGACCAATATTGCCCCCCCTTTAGGGCTCCTGCAGCTGATGGCAAGCTGCATGACTGGGATTCGAACCAACCAACAATATCCTGGTCATAGTGGCACCACCTAACCTGCTGGACCACTCTGAGCCCACATATCTGTTATTAATTACTTAAAATTCAATAGCTGATATTACAGTTCTAATCAGTAAAAACTGATTTAGGGCTAAAAATTGGCTTTCCATAAAAGAATGTTTTACTGCATCTATACAGAACCTAATTTATGCAAGCCTAATCACATTACAGACACTATAAACCGGACTGTGTACTAAAACGACTGCACACACTCTCCAAACATCATCAAACACCTTCACACAGTTATAAACTCACTGTTTCAGATCCACACAGGAGGATTAGGAGAGTAAATAAACGCACAGTTCATGGAGAGCCAGTTCATAGAGAGACTGCCCACTCCCAAATAATATTTACTGCTTACCGCTAGAGGGAGCCCGCGAGGGAGACCTGAATGAATGAGGGTGAATAGAGCTAAACGGCTAAAACATGTAATTAAAAATATTACCTAACTTCACATGTAGGATATTCTTTCAATTTTCAAAAACACATTAAAGTATTTATTTAAAAAAGCAAAGAAAAGTAACCTGTATGTTTCGGCTTCTCTACAGTAAACAGATTTTATTCATTAAACACGCTAGCATTTACGCTTCTGTGAGCAGACTGCGTTCTGAACTTGAGTTTAACTCGAGTTTAAAACCTATAAAAATTATCTTTTCGGTGTTGAAACACGTGACATTGTTCTGTGTTGAGGAAATTTGTAGAGTTTCCATAAAAGAAATCTTAAAACATTAATAAACACTGATTTTTATCCTTTGCTCCATAGGAACCCATTCATTTTGAACTCCCTCGGCAGCGCACCTGGTGTCTGACAAACGCAAAACACCTTCCCGAGTGGTTATTCTCCTCTATACAGTTGCTCTGGTGTTCTCTGGCCGCAGGTCCACAGTGTGAGCTGTTCAGAAACGCGCCTGAGCAAATTAATAAAATTAATAAATTAATAAATATTAAACAGTAAAGTAAGTAACAGTAAGTAACAAAAGGTTTTATCACAATAAAGGTCGTTTAATATATAGAGGAAGATAGATAGTCATACCAATACCGATACATTTTAATATATTTAAGCTTTATAAAGGAGCCAAAGGATCCAAAAGACCTAGGATAGAATTTCGCCAAACATTGCACGTGACAGCAAAATACTTTATTATCACAGTCACACACTATCACACTTTTGTTTAAAAACAATGAAACAGTTACAAAGAAAAGTTTGCCTTTAATATTAGAACATTTTTTTTGAGGTAGAAATAGAGAAACCACAATGCAAAAAAAAAATCTTCCCTCACAAGACATCTTTTCTAGTTTTTTCTTTCTTTGTTTTTTTTTTTTTTTTTTCAAATATAATTGTTCTTAGGAAAAATAATAAAAAAGAAGGAATTTTCCTCCTTTCAGTCTTTCAGTTCAAATTGTGTTTTTTTGTGTGCAAAAAAAAAAAATATATATATATATATATAGCTTAAGTATCAATCTTTTTCCACAAGTATAGCTCAATACCAATACCAGCGTTGGTATTTATAGTATCGATATTTGGATTGATCCGACTGGTGGAGGAGAATACGCCAAGATGCATGAAAACTGTGATTAAAAACCAATGTTATGCAACAAAATATTGATTTCTGAACTCTTAAAACTTTATGAATATGAACTTGTTTTGTGCATTATTTGAAGAAAAGCTCTGTATCTTTATTGGTATTTTAGCCATTTCTCATTTTCTGCAAATAAATGCTCTAAACGACAATATTTTATTTGGAAGTTGGAAGAAATGTTGTCCTTAGTTTATAGAATAAAACAGCTATGTTCATTTTACTCAAACATATGCCTATAAATAGCAAAATCAGAGAAACTGATTCAGGCAGAAACTGAAGTGGCGTATCTACCTGAAATTATTTTTGGGATGTCTTTAATTATAAAATAGTAATTATTTTGAGATTAAAAGTTATTATTATGAGATAAATAAGTAATTATTGAAAACATAACATAAGAGTATTATATTTGCTGTATCTGAACGGTGTGTTTTTGTTCAGGCGCATCGCAGGGCAGCTCATTCTGGGGTGCAGAGTTTAAACAGCTGGTAGTTTTCGGCGCTGCTGCTCCTCCTCCGGTGTCTCTGTGCGTGTTTATCTCAGCTCTGCTCGGTGGGTCTGTGTATCAGAGTGAGTATAAGCGGAGGTTTATTCGGAGTCCCGGCTGTTCTATTTATCTTATGCTAAGCTAATTTTAAAACAGTAAATTAGCATTAGCTTTAGCCCTGCTTGAGCTGCACTGTCAGTGAGCCTGTGTTTATTATATTTAATGACCACTGATATACAGGTTACAACCACAGTAAAAAAAAAAAAAAAGAAACTTACATATTTAGAGGAAAAAATGGTAAAATGGTAACCATAATTAAAATATGAGGAACATTTAGCATAAACAACAGTGTTTTGAACACAACACAGAAATATCTGAGTCTTACGTAGTTCCATTTAACTTTTATCCACCTCTTTCCACAGAAGAGGTGATGATAAATTAGCTAGTTAGCTAATTAATAAATATTAAGAGCTTTTCATTGTCTCAGTGTTTTATTATTTACTCAAAAATTACTGAAACTATTCTCTTTTACTCTAGCAAACCTAGAGCTCTGGGAAAGAAAATTGAGACCACTTCAGTTTCTGAATCAGTTTCTCTGATGTTGCTATTTATAGGTATATGTCTGAGTAAACTGAACACTGATGTTTTATTCTATAAACTACAGACAACATTTCTCCCAAATTTTTAATAAAAATATTGTCATTTAGAGCAGTTATTTGCAGAAAATGAGAAATGGATAAAATAACAAAAAAAGATGCAGAGCTTTCAGACCTCATATAATGCAAATAAAACAAGTTCATATTCATAAAGTTTTGAGAGTTTTGAAAACAATATTTGGTGGAATAACCCTGGGTTTTAATCACAGTTTTCATATATCTTGGGATGTTCTCCTCCACCAGTCTTACACACTGCTTTTGGACAACTTTATGTCTTTGCACCTGGTGCAAAAATGCATGTAGTTCAGCTTGGTTTGATGGCGTGTGATCATCCGTCTTCCTCTTGATTATATTCCAGGGTAAAAAACAAAGAAACCCATCATTTTTGAGTGGTCTCTCACTTTTTCCATGTATAGGGCCATCTCAAAAATTAGAATACCTTTGAAAAGGTACTTTATTTCAGTAATTGCAAAATTAATTCTGTGGGAATGCATTAAATCCAGCTGTTGCTAAAAATTCTGCCTATTAATGGTGTTAAACCAGCTATTTTTTTGCATGGTTATTGCTATGCCCCATATCGCTAGCATTGTATGCCAGTTTGGAGCATCAGCTAAATGCGCTGTATTGCAGAATGCTGGGGGTGAACGGAGGTGGGCAGTTTAACCAAAGAATGTACTTTTTACTGTGTTTCACTACAACCCAAGTCCATTTCACACTGGAGTTCTCCTTTAAACAGAGAAAATTCAGTGTCATGATATGGCACAGCACTATTGGCTAATGTATTGCTTTAAAAAAAAAAACTGCGCTATTGAACCACACATTTGTTTCACATGCACAATTTGTAAATGTGTTTTCCACACTGTTCCTAACTCTTTTTTTTTTCTCACATTGAATTTGTTGATAATTTTTCCCTTCTTTTTTTCCTGCAGGATGAACAGATTACTCTTAAACGTCCTCACTCGCACCTGCTGTCAACTCCTTAAGCACAACAGTTGGTGCAACCGAGTGAAATCACAAGTACAGATTAATTGTTAGATCATGGCATCCGGAGAAAGCATTTGTACCTCACAAGTGACCGTGGATACTCTCCCTATTCACACAACTTGCAGCCAAAATCAAGAAAATCTAGACAAAGACAGAACTTTGCCTAGGTGTTTTGAGTGTGGGAGGAGTTTTAATGACTTCCGCAGTCTCCAAATACACGAGCGCATTCACACTGGAGAGAAACCGCATCAGTGCTCAGAGTGTGGGAAAAGTTTTAGTGATCTCCGTAACCTTAGAGTTCACGAGCGCATTCACACTGGAGAGAAACCGTATCAATGCTCTGAGTGTGGGAGAAGTTTTGCCTGCCAGAGTAATCTCCGAGCTCACAAGCGAATTCACACAGGAGAGAAACGGTATCAGTGCTCAGAATGCGGTAAGACGTTTGCAGTTCACGATCATCTCCGAACGCACCAGCGCGTTCACACTGGTGAGAAACCGTTTCAGTGTGTAGTCTGCAGGAGGAGTTTTGCTCTTCACCGGAATCTTAAATCGCACCAGCGCACTCACACAGGAGAGAAACCGTTTCAGTGCTCAGTGTGTAAAAAGTCTTTCGCCGCTCACCGCAATCTCAAAGCGCACCAGTACACTCACGCAGAAGAGAAACCGTATCAGTGCTCAGAGTGTGGACAGGGTTTTAGTTCTTTGGTTAATCTGCAAGGTCACCAGTACTCCCACACCGGAGAGAAACCGTTTCAGTGCCCAGAGTGCGGCAAGAGCTTTACTGCTCACCGTAATCTCCAGTCACACCAGCGCTTCCACACTGGAGAGAAACTACACCAGTGTTCAGAGTGTGGAAAGAGTTTTACTCAACCGAGTCGCCTCCGAAGACACCAGCGCGTTCACACTGGAAAGAAACCGTATCGGTGCTCTGAGTGTGGAAAAAGTTTTTCCCAACAGAGTCACCTCCAAAGGCATGAGCGCATTCATACAGGAGAGAAACCGTATCATTGTTCAGACTGTGGAAAGAATTTTACTGATCTACGCGATCTCCGAACACACCAGCGCGTTCACACTGGAGACAAACCGCATCAATGCACAGAGTGTGGAAAGAGTTTTTACCAAAAGAACCACCTCACAGTTCACCAGCGCATTCACACGGGAGAGAAACCCTTCCAGTGTTCGCAGTGTGGATCGAGTTTCAACGAGAACAGTGCCCTCACACGACACTGGCGCATTCACATTGGGGATAAACCATATTACTGTTCAGAGTGTGGGAAGAGTTTCACCCAGCAAAGTCATCTCCTAAAACACCAGCTCACCCACACTGGGGAGAAACCGTATTCTTGCTCAGAGTGTGGGAAAAGCTTTTCTGTACAGAGTCGCCTCAGGATACACCAGCGCATTCACACTGGAGAGAAACCGTATGAGTGTTTAGAGTGTGGGAAGAGTTTTAGACATAGTAGTACACTCAAAGATCACCAGTATCCTCATACAGAGAAGAAAGCATGATGGGTTGCCTGAATCTGATTTTGATCTCTTTCCCAGTTTTCTGTATTTTGTATATTTGGGAATTGGTGTATTGCCTTGGGAAGGTGACCATTAAAAACTTCTGATTCCGATTTGGAAGGCTGTGTGAACGGGCCAAATCCATTTTCTTGCAAATCAGATTTGAGTCACTTTCATATGTGGTCCTAATAAACATGTTGGATTCATGCTTAATAGCAGGTGTCTGCTACAGGGGTATAAAACCTCCTAGCCCTGAGCTGTGGTTACCAAAACACACAGAAAAAAAGCATTCCACAAACAGTAGAGACAGTTACTCCAACAAAAGCAGTGCTACAGTTGGTGCACTAATATCAGTGTCTCAAATATACGTTCTCTATACATTCAAAGTAATTTAGTAAATATTGTTTCAATAAATATTCTTTTTTGCAAAAAAAAAAAAGATTCTGTGCATTTGTTTGCATCTGTTCTGGGTTGCACAGCCAGATCTTAGGTGTGAATGGGGAAACGGTCTGTTAAATAAAAAAAAAAGTTTTTTTGGGGTACAATTCTCTTATACTGGCCACTAGATATTCAACATGGCACTTCTTGGCAAGAAGAAACACTTAGAGGATGTGAGAAACAAAATGGTTGCTGTCCACAAAGATAGTCTGGGCTATAAGAAACTTTTCACTTTGAGAATTAAGTAGTAATATTACAAGATTAAAGTCATAACATTTACGAGAATAAAGTAGTATTTTGAGGGAAATGTAGTTCTAACTGCTTGGGCTACAGTTTAGGAGCAGAGCACGGAGGGAGGGGAAGGAGCATTTTCCACTCATGATCTGTTACAAGGGCTGCTGTGATTACCATCAGTTAACTACATTTCTAACCTGCTGCTTATTAATGCTTTATTGTGACAGTTAGATAATACAGTGTCCAGATTTTGCCAGTGGCATCGCTACCGGTAGCCTACCCTTTGTCTCGCCCGCCGTGAGATACCTCCCGTGGCCTCTAGGAAAATAAAAGAAGTATAATTGTATTAATATACAGTTATAAGACTTGGGTCCAACTGTACACTATAAAAATAAGGAAATAAAGATAATATAAAAATTGATATAATGGAATGTGTGACAGTTGTCAATGAATGGGTCAAATGGGGGAGGGGTGCTTAAAATCTGTAAAACTATATCAAATTAAATATATCAAATCGGCCTAAAATAATAATGATAATAATAATAATACAATGTTTTTAGATGTTTATTTGAGTAGGCATTAGCTACATTATTTTACATGTTTGTAAATTTCAAAAAGCTTTTTACTAGTTTTACAATTTTTTAGCAATTTACAAACTTTTTATATAGAAACCTTAGCACGCTTTTCCAAACCAAATTTTAAGTTTGTTATTGAACTTTCCCCTCTAGTTATTATGATTATTCTTGTGTCCCTTTTTTTTTTAACACTACTGGATTACATTGCTTGTGCTTTTTGAAATTATACATTGTACGGTTTTCGTACAACGAACGTTTTTAAGGCTTCTTCTACTGCTTCTCTTCCTTCAAACACATCTCTAAAGTATTTTAATATTTATATTTCATGATAAAAGATAACAAATGTTATCTTTTCATATTTCTTTTCACATTTCACTGCTTCTCCTCCTTTTTCTCTTTCTCGAACTTCAACCTGCTTCACCCGCTCCTCATCCAGGTTCTACTGGTCCTCAAAAGCATGTCTGACAGTAGCTGCACCAGCTCTGTAACTTTCAGCACCAGCTCCTTACCCATCTGCACCATCTCCGTAACTTTCAGCTCCAGGTACTCAGGGCGCATCATCTTCCCAAACTCCTCAATCTGCTTCTCCCACTCATCAACCAGCTTCTTCTTCCACTCATCAACCAGCTTCTTCTTCCACTCATCAACCTGCTTCACCCGCTCATCGACCTGCTCCACACACTTCTTATCAATCCGCTTCTTCCCATCCTTATCAACCAGCTTCTTCCACTTATCAATCAGCTTCTCCCACTCTTCGACCAGCTTCTCCCACTTTTTGACCAGCTTCTTCCACTCGTTGACCAGCTTCTGCCACTCTTTAACACGCTTCTCCCACTCATAAACCGTCTTCTCCCACTCATCCACCAGCTTCTCCGACTCACCCATCTGCTTGTCCAACTCATTCACCACCTTCTCCCACTCATTGAGTGTCATGGCTCTTTTTATGATCTCCTCCTCCTCCATGTTCTTACTGCTGAGCCGCAACTGAAGCACCTTCTCTTTTCGTTTCTTTTTCTGCAGCAGATCTCGACTGTTCTGCTCCTGCTTCATAACCTTGCACTTCTTATCCAGCTCCTTAAACTTCTCATCCAGCTCCTTGAACTTCTCATCCAGCTCCTCAGACGTCTTCTTCCACTTCCCACGGAGCTTAAGCCTCAGCCGCTTAAGCAACATCTTGGCTTTTTTCAGCATCTTCTTAAACATGTTTTTTCCAACGTGGTGCTGCTGCCGCTAACCTGCGACTAACCCTGCGTTCACACTGGAAAGCGACAGGCGACCATTCATTTCCTATGGCAGGGCGCGATTTGTTGGCGCGACACGCGAGAGGCGACAAAGCGACAGAGCGACAAGCGACACGGAGATGAATTTTTCTCAACTTTATGCAAATGAGTTATGACGCGGTGAAGCGACATTCTAACCCGATTGGCTCCTAGCTTTTCTTTGGACCAATCACAAACAAGGCGGTTCGACGTCCTCAAGCTCCTGCTCTCTGAATTTCTAGTTTCTTTCCCGGTTCTTTCTGTTGAACGGGGTGGACCCACATCAGTCTGTGGGAACGGCTGCGTTTCCAGCGCAGTTAAATCACAGAAACGCACAAGAGTCCAGCAAGTTTGGGAGTTATAGCTGGAGAATAAAGTGGCCAAGTGATTCCTTTTTTGTGCCTTTTTTCTTGTCGGAGGCTGGACCATGATAAACGCAGGCGTTGAGCTTGACACGCCCACAAGCGACAAACGCTGGGCGACACAAGCGACTCGTCGCGTTCCAGTGTGAACGCAGGGTAACGCGGCACCGCGATCTGTGTTCCGTTTGTAATCGCCACCCTATGACGACATCGAGGGAAGCGCGCGCGGCTTCGTAATGCAGCCAATCGTAATGCAGTTGAGCAACTGAACGCAGGAGCCGTATAGAGAGTCGGGTTCACCGCGTTTTTATTTCAGTGGTTGACATTTTTAACAGAAAAGGAGCCTTAGAAATTGTTTAGAAAATAATATAAGAAAAAAAAATATAAGAAATAAATGAATAAGTACAGTTGCTGTGCATTTAGAGCACCATTGTCCCTCTGTACAGGGACTAGAAAATCTGAATTAAAAGTAGCTCAATGTAGCAGTTTAAAGTACCTCAGTGTGTTTATTAGAAGGGATTTCCAAAACATTTGAACATAATGGGTTGGTTTCCCAGACAGGGATTTAGCCTAGTCTTGTACTATGCTGAATTTTAAATTAAGATTTTCCACTAAAAGTGAAAAACTGTCTATGACTAGGATTAATCAGGTTTAAAAATAGTGAAACAAATCTTTATAAAAACACTCCTGTAAAAAGAGAAGTTATTGAAATGTAACAAAAAAGTAATATAATTACACACTTCTCACACAATATCAACTCTTTATATTCTCTTTTCACAGATCCAAACCAACTGACTATTACAGGGATAATCGTTCCAGGTCTTCACAGGATCAGACCAATAGCCAGTTATAACACAGTCCTCATCTTCGTAATTGTTAGGTTGTCCAGGGTTCCAGAACCTATCAGAGAGAAGGAGAGTATCAGAGTGTTTATCAGAGCAGTGAGGAGTGAGAGTCAGTAACTGCATCATGATCAGAGTTCAGTTCAGGAGTCTCTTACCCAGTGATCAGTTCTGATCCGTCCACCCATTTCCAGACCCCTTCTTTTTCAATGTCACTCAGACCAATCCAAACCGCCTGATATTTCATCAATGTGTTAATGAAGTCCTGTTGAAATACAATAACTGCTTACACATTTCCAACAAGCCACCTCACTCTCTCACACACATGATCATTTGAGCATTTTAAACTATTCCACAAGAACCAGAACTCTTCCACCTGTGAAATCAACAGGACTGGACTGGACTGGACTGTCTTTTAACATATTCTTAAAACTCTTCTGACTGGACTCTTCAACACAGTCCACTCAGAATATTATGTCCAGCTCCTTGTTTTTACACACACAGTTCACTACACTGGAGTTCAGTAATTACAGACTGTAGCGGACTGTAGTGTGCCATTACTACCGCGTACGCAGAGAACGCTCGGCTGCAGCAGCAAACATCGGAGGGTGACGACCGCGGAGAACGCTCGGCTGCAGCAGCAAACATCGGAGGGTCACGGCCGCGGAGAACGCTCGGCTGCAGCAGCAAACATCGGAGGGTGACGACCGCGGAGAACGCTCGGCCGCAGCAGCAGACATCGGAGGGTCACGACCGCGGAGAACGCTCGGCTGCAGCAGCAGACATCGGAGGGTCACGACCGCGGAGAACGCTCGGCTGCAGCAGCAGACATCGGAGGGTGACGACCGCAGAGAACGCTCGGCTGCAGCAGCAAACATCGGAGGGTGACGACCGCGGAGAGCGCTCGGCTGCAGCAGCAGACATCGGATGGTCACGACCGCGGAGAACGCACCGTTGCACCACAGACTGTGCAGGAGCTCCCTGATGCTCTGATCCAGGTCTGGGAGGACATCCCCCAGGACACCATCAGTAATCCCATCAGGAGCATGCTCAGAAGATGCTAGCAGTGCATACCGGAACATAGGGGCCGGCCGGACACTACTAATAGTAACAGTGAAATTGACAGAAAGTGGATAAGCCTATGATTTCAGTGGGTTAATGATTTTGGTTTCCATTCACTGTTATGTCATTTTTCTCAACTAATTACACAATTTATATCAGTAAAGATTTCCAACTTCTCTTCTCAACCTTTCTTTTATTGAGATCCAATGTGTGATTTATGTTTTCCCCAGTGTATATGATCAGTGGAGCTAATAAAATGAACAGTGAGTGTAGAAACAATGTACAATCCTACTGCTGAGATAAACAGTATTAAACAGTTTTAAAGCTATGATTATTCACAGATATTCCACCAGCAGAAATATTTAATCATGTAGATCTCTCTCTCTCTCTCTCTCTCTCTCTCTCTCTCTCTCTCTCTCTCTCTCTCTCTCTCTCTCTCACCTGTTCCTCTCTGCTGTTGATGATCACCAGGTCTGCCCCTCTCTTTCTGCAGTCGTTTCTGCTCTCAGTCCAGTTCTTCCTCTCTGTAGAGACGTAGTAAAGACTCGAGTTTAAGTAGATCCACCCATCCTTAACTGCTTTATCTATGGATAAAACACCTGTGGTCACTTCTGGGTCATGACTGCTTGACTCTCTTCACAGTAAAAGACACTTATCTCTGGTCTATATGATCACGATTCTAAGAGATGTGAAACAGAGCTGCCAGAACTCGTAAAATAATAAGAGGCAAACGTCTGAGTTAACCTGAAAGAACGTATCTACAATTCAGATTTTACAGGTAAGACTCAGATTTAATAGAACACTTTACGGTTGTGATGTACGGTTATGGTTTCAGTGCAACAACACTGATAAACGTTTGGAAGTAAGAAAATAAAAGTTGATCAGAATAAATGAAAAGTGCAGCGTAGACAAAATGCAAATTGCTGTGTCTGGATATGGAACTAAATGCACTTACACTGTTTTTATATTTGTACTTGATGAACACCTTCAAATAGCTCTTTACGAGTACAACACATTGTGGCTTAAGTGTAACTCCATAGTGTAACGATGTGGAATGTTTTAATGGCACAACTCTGTACCAGTTTAACCTCAAACCAGTGTTAGAATGATGTTCCTAATAAACTGATTAAAAACTGTAAGAATAACTAACCCAGTTCAGAACACCTTCTCGGGAGCTCGTTTCTCTCTGCCTTTAACTGGTCTCTCTCTGCAGCCAGGTTGGTGTAACTGGTCTCTCACTGCAGTCAGGTTGGTGTAACTGGTCTGTAACTGGTCTCTCTCTGCAGTCAGGTGGTTGAACTGGATCCACAGCACTGTGATGGCAGTCAGCAGAAGAACACACAGCAGACCCAGACCCACTGCAGCCAGTCTGTAGCTTCTGCTTCCTGCATAGCGACTCTCTAAGAGGAAACACAGATACATGAACTTTACTCATTTAAACAATAAGGACACTGAGGTGCCAAGGGCCATGGGATATCATTATATAAATTAATCATAAAGGGTTGCCTCAGGGAACACCCACACTGTATAAGTGGTAAAACTGAACACTGGTCATTGTGCTCATGGCAAGGTGATGTGAATTATGGGTTATTTTTACACTAAAGAATGATCAGATACAAAGTTCAGTTTGTTTACAGACTAAGTCAAATCTGCACACACAGTTAATTTCGTCATCCAGTAAATGTTAAACATGTTTTAATAATCAGACTGATGGTTTAACACAGAGATTTGGAGGAATTATCTTAGCTAACATAAGAAGTAACATTCTGTTCACCACAGAACATACTCTCGTCTCTCTAACTGGAACTCCATTCATAAACTTTTTTTAGACTTTTAGAATGATGGAGAGACTGGACGGACAGAACACAGAAGTAGCTGCCAACTCCTGGCTAAAACATTCATTTATCTGTCCTGTGGTTGTGACGTGGGTCTCTGCAGCTCGGAGTAATGGGTGTGTCGAAAGGTGTGGGCGTGTACACATACATATACACAATTTAATGCAATTACTGCAATAAAGGAAAAAAAACACGACGAGTGCCATTCCAGAAAAACGAGTATTTTAACCTTTGATTTAAAAATATCTAAAGTCAGGGCTTTTCTAACGTTTTCATTCAGGTACTTCTGTTTAAGAGCGGCATATAGGCAGGACTAACTACAATTGCACATAAATGTGTTTAAACTGTTAATATAGTATTTTGTAAAACACTTATACACATTCAGCTTCACCGCTGTTCAGAAGTTTAAATCGCGCTACGTTTAACCGGTAGCACCGCAGTTTCCGCCTTCTTTTGACAGATCTGTGGAGGTGATTGACTGCAGTAAAAAATGATGGACAGCTTGGTCTGTCTGATTATTGGCTTAATAAAAAGTGATTGACAACAAAATGTAGTACCTGATTGGCTGCAGTCGAAAATGATTGACACATGCTCCGCCCTTTAGTCACGCCAACTGTTTTTTTTTATTTTTGTTCTTTTTTTGACAAACAGCAGAGATGTAGTAATGATTCAGGATGCTGTGACACGTTACAAATACATGCTTTCATGCTTAAATACTTTATATTATGCTCTTTAACAAAGACAGACATATGGTATGGCATAGTAATAAGTGCATAAATTAATAATTAAAGAACATAATATAAAGTATTTCAGCACGTATTTGTAAGGTGTGACAGCGTCCTGAATCATTACTACATCTCTGCTGTTTGTATCAAATGAAACGGTGTGAAAATCAGGTAGAAATTGGTGGAGTTGTGATTATTATAAGTGTATTAATCCTTTTCGGGAGTAAAGTTTTGACACGCCCACTCTATTGCGTACACCACATTTAGACACGCCCATACCTTTCAACACGCCCACCTTTCGACACGCCCACACCTTTTGACACGCCCACTACTAAGATAACAGGAAACATGGTTCCCCACTATGTATGAATGAGGAATATGAGTAATATTGAACATAGGCTCATAGCAACTACATATCAAATACATAGTTTCAATGTTTTTAATAGATTTAAATATTTTTTTAACCGCACCCTGTCACCTGTAAAATGACAGATTCAGTCAGACTCCATGTTTGTTTTGTACATTTCTGTCTCACAGCCAGAAAATACATTCAGACAGTGCAAAGATACATTACCTCAATATATGTTTGTGTGTAAATAGGTCACATTATATGTCATACATATATATAAATATATATTATATATTATTATTATTATTATTATTATTACTTTGTTTTTATTTATTATTATCACCATATATATTTTTTTATACAGTACAATACATACAATTTAATAAGTGCTAAATGCTACAAACAAAATACCTCGTTGGCTGCTTGTTGAGAAAAGAGGTTCTTGAGTCTTTGAGAACTTTTGGAAAGTCACCCTTTACACAGTATTTTAAACACAAAAAACTATGAATTTACAGTATATTAAATTAATGCAATTTTAATCTAACATTAAAAACTGAGCATCTTATTTATTAATTATTTACTTAATGAAAATAAATTAATTATGAAATGAAATAAAATATGCTTTATGCATGAACATCAGCACTTACACTAGCAGTGACACTGGTGTCTGATACACTTGTTCCAGCACCACACACACACACTCTTACTCCACTACCATACATGTGTCACTGCTGTCAAGTACACTTTTATCAGTATGAGATACCTGAGTTTACTGAGAACTTCCCAAGAACCTGTAATTTACTGATATTCTCTACAACCCAATACAGTGGTGATCTGATAGCTACAGTGTAGTAATTCTGCTGCTTGTTCTTTATTATCACAAGAAAAACAGTTCAAATTGCATAAAGAGTTGAGTTTATACAGAGTACAGCTCAGTCTTTTACTATTATACAAAATTCAATTAGTAACGGTACCTGCTTTTTGTCTCTTCAGGATCCTCATCATGTTGGCGTCCTCCACCTCAGTGTCGGGGTCGAGGCCTCTAACAGCGTCTGAACTCTCATATATAACCACCGTTATCTCGTCTCGATCTGCTCTGTTCAGCTCCTCAAAGTAGATCAGATCCTCATAAACACTCAGAGACATGTCTAATCTCTAAAAGACTGAAACACTGAATTACTGCGTCTCTGTAGATACACTACAGCAGTGCTGCACCGGTCGCCTACTTTAACTACAACAGTGGTTTTAATAAAGGAAGTGCCCAAGTGCCATCAAATATATACAGTTTCCTGTCTGAGCTGAAGGTGAAGCTGATCTTAATCTCTCATACACTACTACATTTATGAGATTACAATATAATCTGAATAGAAGTTCTTTATGTATGTTTACATGTGTTTATATTTCCATGCACGGTTCTAAACATCCAGGTGACTGGAATGGAAAAAACTGGAGGCAACGAGAGGTTCCGTCCCAAGGCTATTAAAGCAGTCCAGGTCAGCAGAGCTTTCCCTATGGTGGAGTTGGCAGGAACTGAAGGACCTCTGCTGGTCAATCGGTACTGGACTGATAATGACATTATGGATGCAGCCTCTGGCCAATCCGACCCAACAATTTGGAGAAAGAAAGTTTAGAGAACTTGAGGACTTTATGTCATGTCTTGTCGCCCAACCTTGAACGAAATGCGGGCAGACATGTTGGATTACACCATGTTGACGATGGTGGAGCAAGGGGTCAAGGCAGTGGCAGAGGCCCTGGGAGAGATAGATTTGCTGGCAATGGGCCAGCTTCCCAGCCAAGCCAGCAGCAGCAACAAGTCTTTGAAGAAGGAGAAGACTGGACTAACCAATGCTACACCTGTGGAAAATATGGACATTTTGCTTGGAACTGCCAAGATCAGGCCCAGGGCTCCGGAAAGACAACCGACCAGTATGTCAAGTGATCTCCCTGGCCAGAAGTAGATGCACCGTCCCATGGAAGGACCTTGGTCCATGGGCTTAACGGAGTGCCCTGACATGCAGTACAGGGCCTCCACCAGAACATGGAGGCACCCCTTTAATTACCATTTGAGGGCAGAGCCCACTGTGGAGCTTTTTTGGCCAGCTCCACTCGTGCAGGCAGCCTCACTCACAGAAGAAGAGGAACAAGACCTAGTTTCACTTCCTCCTCAGCGGTGGGCCACTAGCAAGCATGATGTGGGTCTAATAAAAGATTGTGAACCAGTGTCTATTTCACCAAAGTCTTCCTATAGGACTAGACAAGCTCAGTATCCTTTAAAACCTGAGGCAATCGAAGGCATTGGACCCGTGTTTCCAGCTCTCCTTGAGGCAGGGGTCATAGTGCCATGCCCAGATTCACCAATCCGAACACCAATCTTCCCAGTAATAAAACCCGGCTATCTAAGGCTTATGCACCTGGAATCTATAATCTCACTCAAAATATTTCTAAAATCTATAATCTCACTCAAATTTTTTGTTCATCCTGCCTGATTTCTGCCCAAAACACACACAGACAGACCAAACCACGGTCTGACATACCAGTGGGACACCCCCCACCCACAGAACCAGTTCAACACTGGCAGATAAACTTCATAGAGCTTACACCAGCTGATAGGAAAAAAAGTTTCTCTTGGTCTTGCAGGTGTATGTTCAGCAAATGGATTGAAGCTTTCCTTACAGGTACACAGAATGGAGTAGCAGTAGCCAAGCTGTTCCTACAGGAAACTATCCCAAGATGGGGTCTGCCTTAACGAATCTCAAGCTAAAGTGGCACGACAAACTGGGTTAAATTGGGTTAAGGTATTGCCTTTGGTTTTGAGGTAGAGCAGGACCAAAATCCAAGCCAGAACATGCCTGAGCGCTCTTGAGATTGTTTTTGGCAGACCACCAAATTTAGAGATAGGGCCCCCGCCCCTCGATAATCACCTCCTTGACCACCCACTTGTAACACATTTTGTCGATCTCCACGACACACTCTCTTTTGTGTCTAAACAGGTGGAAGCAGCACTTCCGGAAGCAGCCGACCAGGCTTTCCACGAGATCCCGCCAGGGGAGCTGGGTGCTGGTGAAGGACCACACCAAGTCCTCCTAACCACCCACACGGCGGTAAAAGACAAAGGGAAGAGGCGTTCACCACACACTCCAAGTGACCTAGTATAGGGACCACACTCGTTTAAGGTATCCTCAAGCCTGACAGGTGTAGGACGAGTGCGATAGGGCGTGCTCGCACTCCAAATACCGAAGGGTCAAGAAAAGGCTAAGGTTACCTGCCCCGAGGTATGGAAACCAGGGATTCTAGGCGAGTCTGTATGGCCTGGATCACACCCTAAGAAACAGCTCCAGCATGCGGATCATCATACTTCGTGCCTGCCTGGGTTCCTCGCTAGGAGCCTGGGAGGCCGCTGAAATGCAAGGTGACAGTGGCGACGGCAAACACCGTCCACCCAGACAGACACTGCTTGGTGTCTCATTCATTGCTATCCCATGGATTCCATTCCACACCACCCCCCCCCCCCCCCCCCAGATAACACCACAGCTGTTCTACTGATATAGAATAGGTCAGACTGTGAATTGAATCTGGGGATAGAACATATGTTGAATTTTTCCCAAGAATATTTTCTAACAGGACAGCTGCCCCGATGGTACAGAAGCTTTCAAGCCTCTAAGCCCTATCGCCCGGATTGTGACCCATCGGGACCCAGGTTTAATCCAAAGTTAAGCAATATGTATTTAACTGTAGTTTCTCCATCAGGATCTACTATGTGCTTGGTTCCTTGTATTTTTAACTGCATTTCGGCAATACTTACACGTTCATTCACTGCTCAGTACCAGCTGTTACAGGTGAATTATAAAGATGAGAGCTTCCTCTCTGTGGAAAGAGGAAGTGAGAGTAGTGGCAGACAGCCTAGGCCCTTTTCTTAGACAGGAAAAAAATTGTTGTTGAACTCAAACTATGTGTTGTGGTAGAAATAGTTAATGTGTTAAGTGCAATTGCCATATAAGGGAAGTCTATGATATATCTCTGAATGCTGATTCATGTTTGTAACCATGAAAGGATGCTGAGGGAAGATATAAAAAAACTGCTACAGAGCTAGGAATCACAGACCTTTGTATCTCTGTGTATATAACTCTCAATAAAGCTTGTTACTCATTTCGACATACGACTCAGAGGTTTGATTTTATTCTGTCTATCAACAATTTTCACCACAAGTGTAAATAATATTAAACTAGAATTATATACATACTGTACTATATATACTATATAGAGTTTTATATACTGGTCTAAGCTAGGGTGACCAGATGTCCTCTTTTTCCCGGACATGTCCTACTTATGAGACCTACAAAAATGTTCCGGGGGGGATTTCAAAATCGTCCGGGATTTTGTTTGACTGCCCACTGTACAGTGCATTGTGATTAGAATTGCCACACTCCATTCCAGGTTTCTCTGTATCGCAAATTAGTCACGCCCTTCTCCTCAAATCTATCTACTTTGCATTGTGTGTGTGAAGAAGAAAGCGTGGGTTGCCATTCTACCCCTTAGTGTTTACAAGCGAAAGCACGTCTGTGTCCAATGGTTCTACACCTTTTCTCTGGGTGGTACTTTCAGTGTTGAGCATCAGACCAAGAGAGCAGGCTTGTGACAGAGAAACCGAGGGACTGAGCAGGAATGTGTAGCACATAAACAGGTAGTAACGTTAGTAAAGTTAGTTACACAGAGACTTTGAGGTGATGGAGGTAATGTTAGCTCTATTACATGAGAATGATGAGCAATGGTTGATGAAACAGCAAACGGTCAAGACTGAGAAGTGTTGGATGAGCAGCAAGTGTGTATTTTAGGCTACATCATTTTATTTTAGATATTTAGGTTAAAGGTGTGTTAAAAGGCTGCATAGTTTCAGTTTTGTAGCCTCTATGCTGTGGATCAACATGTTTTAAAAAGCACTGAAACAAGTGAAATAACAGATTTTAAAACTGATAAATGATCAGTTAACTTAAAAAGTAAGTGTAAAAAATATAAAAGTAATATTAGCAAAAGGTATGCCCACACTGAATAGGAGTAAAACAGTGTCAAATGCTTTTAAGACATAGTTGCATTGCATGAATTCATAAAGCAGCCCTGTTTGTAGCCTGATACAAATACATGTTATAGCTGTTTAAAGGAAGAAGTACCTTTAAGCTGAAGAATTAGAATTGAACTGTTATATTAGAGAAATTCAAAAAATACCAAAAAAAAAGGTGTCCTCCTTTTCAGAAACCCAAATCTGATCACCCTAATCTGAGCTAAATCATTAAAGAAATCCACAGTTATGATCAGTATTTGCTCAGAGTTTCATAATCCTGTCAGGATCTTCAGTCAGGATTAGAAACAGGTTGAGTTTGGGTGTGACGTCATGATAAATCCACTAGAGGGAGCCAATCAGCAGCTTAAATGCTGGATCTGAGGCTGTGAGGCTGATCAGTGATTTACAGTCTGCAGTAAAATTACAGATTAAAATATTTTATTATTCTTTGTGGTGTCTCTGGACAGGTCTGGATAAAAATAAAAATAAAGGAGTAATTTATTGTAAAAAATAATTAAATATGTAAAAAAAAACAGTAAAATATCGTAGAATTAAATAGAGTAGAGGGTGAATAAGGGTTTCTGCTGGTGGAGCCGCCACGATTCTCTGTGTAACAGTGAGAAAAACACAGTCTCAGATACGTCTCAGCTCCATCCTCTAACCAGCGCTGTTTACTCAGAAACTGAAAACTTCATAAAGCTTTGTCTCGATCGTTCAGTCTGAGACGCTTCATCTGAAAGAGGGTTCTCTGCTCTGCGTCTCTGAAAACCTGTTTATTATTATAACCACACATCCAGCACATGAGCACAGTTACAGTTTGTACAGTTTGGATATTGATGCTCTAATGAAGGTTTTCAGAAGCTCCACCCTGAGATAAAGGCTGGGTTTGGGGTTTAGTGAGGACCTGGACCAGTTCAGCTGCAGAGAGACGGTAGGAGAATGGTTTGTGCTGCTGCTGTGCTGAGTGTGTGGCTCCATGTTAATTAGCTTGTGTATAATTGGATGCTAATTTACTTGTTGTTGGAAGTTATACAGGTTTAAAGGGTTTAAACTAAAGCAGAGCGCTAAAGAATGCATTTACATTCAGTAGCTGCATCATCATCAGCAGCCGGAGTCAGAGCGAGGCCAGTTGGCTGTGTGTGTGTCAGCACAGCTGTTTCTTGGCTGATGTATAAGAGCTGGTGCTGTTTTCTGAGTGTGTTGACTGCCTAGTGATTGTTTTAAAAAAATTGGGTAAAATTTAGAATACATTTTTCTAAATCTACAAGTTCTGTTGTTGTGCACTTAGAGTGTGTGCCTTTGCACGTCTGTGTCAGCAGTTTAAAGTAACTGAATGCATACATTAATGCATTACATTACAATACAGACTCTTTATATTCTCTTTTCACAGATCCAAATCAACTGCTGATTACAGACATAATCAGCCCAGTTCTTAACAGGATCAGACAAAAAGCCGTAAAAAACACAGTCCGCATTTCCGTGATTATCGGGTTGTCCAGCTCCCCAGAACCTATCAGAGAGAAGGAGAGTATCAGAGTGTTTATTAGAGCAGTGAGGAGTGAGAGTCAGTAACTGCATCATGATCAGAGTTCAGTTCAGGAGTCTCTTACCCAGTGATCAGTTCTGATCCGTCCACCCATTTCCAGACCCCCTCTGTTTCAGCGTCACTCAGACCAATCCAAATCCACTGACGTTTTATCAATGTGTTAATGAAGTCCTGTTGAAGTACAATAACTGCTTACTCATTTCCAACAACCCAGACGTCTCTCACACAACCAAACACACACACACACGATGATTTCAGCATTTTAGATTATTCCATAAGAACCAGAACTGTTCCACATATTTCTATGATTATTGCACAGATATTTCACTAACAGAAATATTTAAACAATGTAGACCCCCCCTCTCTCTCTCTCTCTCTCTCTCTCTCTCTCACCTGTTCTTCTCTGCTGTTGATGATCACCAGGTCTGATCCTCTCTCTCTGCAGTCGTTTCTGCTCTCAGTCCAGATCTTCTTCTCAGAAGAGACGTAGTAAAGACTGGAGCTGAAGTAGATCCACCCGTCTCTAACTGCTTTATCTATGGATGAAACACAAAAGCAATGCATTATGAGAAAACACCTGTGGTCACGTCTGGGTCACAAGTGTTTGATGCTCTTCACAGTAAAACATTTTAACTCTCTTCTCTGGTTTATATGATTACAATTCTGAGAGATGTGAAACAGAGCTGCCAGAAAGAAATGAGACACAAATGTGTGAGTTAACCTGAAAGAACGTACAATTCAGACTTTACAGGTAAGATACAGATTTAATGGAACACTTAAGAATTAAGGCAAATTACTGCATCTGAATATGGAACTGAATGCACTTAGACTGTTTTATATTTGCGCTTGATGAACACCTTCAAATAGCTCTTTGTGAGTACAACAGGTTGTGGCTTAAATGTAACTCCATAGTGTAACGATGTGGAATTATTTAGTGGCACAACTCTGTACCAGTTTAACCTCAAACCAGTGTTAGAATGATGTTCCTAATAAAGTGATTAAGAACTGCAATTAATCACTAACCCAGTTCAGAACACCTTCTCTGGAGCCCGTCTCTCTCTGCCTGTAACTGGTCTCTCTCTGCAGTCAGGATGGGGTTACTGGTCTGTAACTGGTCTCTCTCTGCAGTCAGGTGGTTGAACTGGATCCAGAGCACTGTGATGGCAGTCAGCAGGAGAATACACAGCAGACCCAGACCCACTGCAGCCAGTCTGTAGCGTCTGCTTCCTGCAGAGCGACTCTCTATGAGGAAACACAGATACATGAACTTTAATCATAGAAATAATAAGTACACTGAGTTGACAAAAGTCATGGGACAGCAGTATGTAAATTGATAATGAAGGGTTGCCTCAGGGAAGAGCTTAGGTACACCCACACTTGTATAAGTTGTAAAGCTGAACACTGATCAGTGTGCTCATGGCAAGGTGAAATTAATTATGGGAGTTCAGATGAAGTCTGATAGTAGTGCAGATGGACGAAAACAACATTCAGTTTCTGAAACTGTATGCAGATATTTAACATTCTTCAGTCCACAGTGTCACGTGTATAAATTAAAAGGTCCAATATAACCACAAAGTCGAGGTGAGGGGAGTCTGGAAAGGACAAGGGATGGATAGAACTGGAGGAGGGACAAGTATGGAATCACATCAGTGTCAAAAGTTATCTCGAACTTCATTTTACTCCTTTTCAAGTGTTTTTTTTTCATCTTGAATTTACAGCTGTCCTTTACATTATGTGCATTGCCTGGGGCTGCTCTTTTTGCTCCAGTGAAAGTTTCGCGTCTAAGTGTAGAAAAGGGGGGACAGTTTAGTGGCGGGGTCAGGGTCATCTCCCTCATCAAATGCTGTTGGCTGATAGCTCCAGGTTTTGTGATAGACGGCTTACTACCAATAGTCTGTTTCAGAAAGTAAAGATGGAGGAGGGTGAAAAAAGGACAACAGTAGAGTTAATTTCTGTGATGGTCAATAAATGAAAGTTCAACGAGACTTTTATTCGAATCCCCCTCAAGCGGGACCCTCACAGCCAGGTTTGTGATTCCTGCAACCAACAAAATATGAACCCTCAGCAACCAGGAAGCAGAGTTTCAGTCCAGAAAAATCCAGAAAAAAAAGGATTCCTTTGGTTTTAATAAAGGTGGCATGTCTTTTCTACCATGATAATCTTTCCACCAAATGGAAGGTAGAAATAACCTCTGATAATTAAGGGCATTATATAACAGCTGTTCACTTTCTTCAAATCATTAGGTGTGTCTGTCTAATTTGCAAACTGCAGAAGGTTTAAGTCTGTTATGTTTTTGCTTGGGGCATCCAAATGCCTTGAAACAACCCTGGATGGAGACCGCACTGAGAACATGGGGGCCAGTCAGGTGGTTGAACTGGATCCACAGCACTGTGATTGTAGTCAGCAGGAGAACACACAGCAGATCCAGACCATCTGCAGTCAGCCAGGTCTTGCGGCCCTGCAGCACCATCAGTCTTGGTGGAGATAGGGCTGTTTGAAGGGCAACAACTGCTGCCCCAAGTGCCTGCGCAATGCCATTGGCCACATGTGCAACCATTTTTCTGCCCCCCAACAGCCTCTGTGAACATGTGGCCGCATCCCAGTATGCACAGGAGAGTGGACCAGGACAGGACATTCATTACCTCATCACATTTGCCTCTAGCTTTCAGCTCCAGAGACCAGACACCAGGCTGAAATCTAAGAAGAGGGTAGTGCAACAGGGAAAAGCGAGAGATTTCACAGTACATATTGGAGTGCATGTGTCCCTCAATGAAATGTAACTCCCCAACAACCGCTGCACTCATGCAGCCCCAGACCATGGCATTCCCACCACCATGCTTGACTGTAGGCTTGAGATACTTATCTTTGTACTCCTTACTTGATTGCAGCCACACATGCTTGAGACCATTTGGCCAACCAAATTAATCTTGGTCTCATCAGACCACAGGATATGGTTCCAGTAATCCATGTCCTTTGTTGACATGTATTCAGCAAACTGTTTGCAAGCTTTCTTCTGTACAGACTTCAGAAGAGGTTTTCTTCTGGGGTGACAACCAATTTGATGTACTGTGCAGCGTAAGATCTGAGCACTGACAGGCTGAACCCCCACTTCTTCAATCTCTGCAGCAAAGCTGACAGCACTCCTACACACCTATCTTTCAAAGATGGATCTTTCATCCATGTTAACTCTCCAGACTCTAGCTTCACAAAGGACTTTTTAGCAATTCTTGAATGCTTTCATGTTGCACAGCATGTAAATTTCCCCAACCATGACAAAGGTCACACCCTTGACTTGGTCTATTCTTCCTCCTTGTCTGTTATTAATCCACATCCTCTACTGTTCCCACTCTCTGATCATAAGTCGATACTGTTTACTGCTCCTCTGCCTGTGCCACGCCACTCTACTCAAAATAAGAGTATTTCCTTCCGTAAAACTCTGTCTGTTGATCCTCTTCTCCTCATCCAGTCTATTTCTTCTGCCTTTCCTGTTGACGCTGCTCCTTCTTCTCCTGAAGTTCATGCTATGTTGTTAAATGAGGCTCTCTCTGAAGCTTTAAATGCACTAGCTCCTCTAAAAACCAAAACTGTGTCCTTTTCCACCCCTGCTCCCTGGTATACCCGTGAGCTTCGTAGTATGAAGCAGGTTGGTCGCCGTCTGGAGCGACTTTATAAGAAGTCAAAGCTCACCGTTCATGGTGAGGCTTATAAACAACATACATCTAAATACAGAGACGCCTTACATACAGCTAAGTCAACTTATCTTTCCAGCCTCATCAATAAACAACATAGCACTAACTCCCGTCATCTTTTTTCAACAGTCACCAAGCTCTTTAAACCCCCTGATGAGACTGTAGCCGCTTCCTCTGAACTTTGCAACACATTCTTACATTTCTTTGAATCCAAAATTGCAACGATTAATAGCTCTCTGACAACTGCTACTTCTGCTACCCCTCTTCAATCTTCTCCTTCTACTCTTCCTTCTGGCTCTAAATCATTCACTTCCTCTCTTTCTGCCTTTAACACTGTCAACTCTTCCTTCATTGCTAATATCATAACTACTTCCAAGAACATAACCTGTTCTCTTGATCCACTTCCTACATCCTTAACTAAAGCCAGTCTACCTGTCGTGGTCCCTCACCTCACCATCCTTATTAATCAATCTCTGCTCCTCGGCCAGGTTCCTTCAATCTATAAGATTGCCGCAGTAACTCCTATCCTTAAAAAACCGGGCCTCGACAGATCTGATCTAAATAATTATCGTCCTATCTCTAACCTTCCCTTTCTGTGTAAAGTTCTTGAACGTACTGTTGTCAGCCAGCTACAGGAGTACCTTTCTCTTAATAGTCTTTTTGAACCCTTCCAGTCTGGTTTTCGTCCATTCCACAGCACAGAAACAGCTCTAATCAAGGTCACTAATGATCTCCTTGTGTCTGCAGATGCTGGTGCTTTAAACATTCTGTTACTTCTTGACTTAAGTGCCGCCTTTGACACAGTGAGTCATTCCATTCTCCTGTCTAGGCTGCACAAACTGGGAATTGATGGTACTGCCCTCGATTGGTTTACATCCTACCTGACCAATAGGCAGCAGTTTATCACCCTCTCTGGTCACACTTCCTCTACCTCTGTGGTCTCTCAAGGTGTCCCTCAAGGATCTGTCCTTGGACCTCTCCTCTTCATTGTTTATATCCTTCCCCTTGGGCACATACTTCGTCATTACAACCTGCATTTTCACTGCTATGCTGATGACACACAGATTTACCTTAACACCAAATCACTTAAAAACCCCTTTCTCACTTAGAGGCCTGCTTGACTGAAATCAAGAGTTGGATGAATCAGAACTTTCTTATGTTAAATAGCTCCAAAACTGAACTCATTCTCATTGGATCCAAGTCTATCCTTAAGAAAACTCCCACTCTTACTCTTTGTATCGATGGTGTAGCCATATCTCCCTCCTCACTTGTCCGTAATCTAGGTGTTATCCTTGATGCAACCCTCTCATTTAATGCTCATATTAACTCTATTGTCAAAATTTCATTTTTCCACCTGCGCAATATTGCTAAAATCAGATCAGCTCTCTCTCAGTCAGCTGCTGAAATCCTTATTCATGCTTTCATTTCCAGCCGTCTAGACTACTGTAACTCTCTCCTTTTAGGTGTCAACTCTTCCTCCATTCACAAACTTCAAATGGTTCAGAACTCTGCTGCCCGTCTTCTCACACACACTCGTGCACATCACCACATCACCCCTGTCCTCCAGTGTCTCCATTGGCTTCCTGTGCAATATCGCATTCAGTTCAAAATTCTTCTGCTCACCTATAAAGCCCTGAATAACCTCACCCCTTCTTACCTGTCTGATCTTCTTTCTCCCTATACACCCTCTCGCTCTCTCAGGTCATCCTCAGCTGGACTTCTCACCATCCCTCCATCTACCTTCCGAGGCTTTGGTGACAGAGCCTTCTCAACATCTGCCCCTAGACTTTGGAACTCTCTCCCATTAGTGGTTAAACAAACCACCTCACTCTCCATATTCAAATCTAATCTGAAATCTTATCTCTTCTCACTTGCCTACAATCTCCCTCATGCTTTCAATGTCTGACTGCCATTGTACAGTGTTCACTCTGTAAATCGCTCTCTTATCTCAGTCTGTTTGTTCTTCTATTTAATCTGTCCACATACTCTCTTGTATTCTTGTGTTTTTGTTGCTCTTGTTGATTGTAGTGTGTGTTCTATGTACCCTGTGCTGTAAGCATCTTTGAGTTCTTGATAAAGCGCTATAAAAAAAAAATAAAAAAAAAGATGACAACATTAGGACATGACGCTGAGCATGTGCTTCTTTGGATGACCAACGCGAGGTCTGTTCTGAGTGGACCTTGCTCTTTTAAAATGCTGGATGATTTTGGCCACTGGGCTGCAGCTCAGCTTCAGGTTAGCCTTGGCTATCTTTAGTGCAACAATTTGTCTTTTAAGATCCTCAGAGAGTTCTTTGCCATGAGGTGCCATGTTGAAACTTTCAGTGACCAGTATGAGAGAGTGTGAGAGCTGTACTACCAAATTGAACACACCTGCTCCCTGTGCACACCTGAGACCTAGTAACACTAATGAGTCAAATGATTTTTTGGAGGGAAAATGACAATTAGTGCTAAATTTGGACATTTCTGGTGTAGTCTCTTAGGGGTGTACTCACTTGTGTTGCCGGTACTTTAGACTTGCTATAGAATGGCTGTATATTGAGTTATTTTGGAAGTATAAATTAACACTGTTATATAAGCTACCCACAGCTACCCATTTTTCACTGTTTCAAAGAGTCCTTTTGTCAGTGTTGTCCCATTAAAAGATATATTTAAATGTCTGCAGAAATGTGAGGAGTGTACTCACTTTCCTGATACACAGTATAAGCTAGGACTATTTCATTTTCACTGCAGCGCCCTCTCAGGTTCAACTGTGCTATAGGTGAGGATGATGTGTCAGCATACTTTGGTACACAGATACATCATAATGTGCAGATCAGTCAATCAATAATTCAACCCCCTGCATCTCACCGCTATCAGAGGCAAACTGCTGCAGCTCTGCCAATCAGCTCTCCCTCCTGCCCTGTCTCTAAACCCATACATCAGCCAGTACCCCTCCCAAACGACCCCTTACATTTTTTAGCCTTTTCCAAATTTGAGTCACCTAAAATCAGGGGGTTTAGCCCTGTAAGTTTATTTGGGTGTGGTGGAGGGCAACTTAACTTAATGCAATAAATGTACATTTGAGTTTAGTGAGTCTCTGTGTTTGTGTCTCTCTCTACTACTTCCTGTTTATCAGGTCTAAAGGGGTGCATGCTTATCCCCATACAGTACAAAATAAACAATGCTAAAGTATATAATTTAACAAGTTAATAGAGTCCAACTTTCTCACACCCACATTTCACTGGTTTCTGACCTAAGAAGGCCTCTTGGTTGGAAACCTTTCTTTTGTAGGCTTTTCTTAACCAAGCAGTAACACTGGTGTCTGATACACTTGTTCCAGCACCACACACTCTTACACCACTACCATACATGTGTAACTGCTGTCAAGTACACTTATCAGTAATCAGTAATTAGTAATGGTACCTGCTTGTTGTGTCTTCAGGATCCTCATTGTGTTGGTGTCCTCCATCTCTGTGTTGGGGTCATGACCTCTAACAGCGTCTGCACTCTCGTAGATATCCACCACCATCTCCACTTTATCTCCTCTGTTCATCTCCTCAGATCCAATCACATCATCATAAACACTCAGAGACATGTCTAATCTCTAAAAGACTGAAACACTGAATTACTGCGTCTCTGTAGAAACACTACAGCAGTGCTGCACCGCTCGGCTACTTTAACTACAGTAGTGCTGTTAATAAAGGAAGTGTCCAAGTGCCATCAACAGTTTCCTGTATATAGCTGTCTGAGCTGAAGGTGTGAAAACAGCAGAGGTCTCATGCTCTTTATTAAAGCTGATCTTAATCTCTCATACACGACTACATTTATGAGATTAAAATATAAACTGAGTATAACTTCTTTATGTATGTTTATATGTTTATATTTCCATGCACAGTTCTGAACGTCTAGTTCATCCATCACTCCACATTTCTAATGAGTGTTTTATCAACTGTTTTTTTTATACACTGATCAGCAGCAGTTTCATCAACTGTTCCATTCAGAAAACTGAGAGAAACATATTCACTAAACTGAGCTCTGAAAATCCAGTATTTGCTCAGAGTTTCATAATCCTGTCAGGATCTTCAGTCAGGATTAGAAACAGGTTGAGTTTGGGTGTGATGTCATGATAAATCCACTAGAGGGAGCCAATCAGCAGCTTAAATGCTGGATCTGAGGCTTTCAGGCTGATCAGTGATTTACATTCTTCAGTAAAATTACAGATTAAAATTTTATTAATCTTTGTGGTGTCTATGGACAGTTTTAAATAATAAAAATAAAGGAGTAATTTATTGTAAAAAAAATTATTAACAGTAAAATATCGTAGCATTAAATACAGATTAGAGGGTGAATAAGGGTTTCTGCCGGTGGAGCCGCCACGATTCTCTGTGTAACAGTGAGAAAGACACAGTCTCAGATACGTCTCAGCTCCATCCTCTAACCAGCGCTGTTTACTCAGAAACTGAAAACTTCATAAAGCTTTGTCTCGATCGTTCAGTCTGAGACGCTTCATCTGAAAGAGGGTTCTCTGCTCTGCGTCTCTGAAAACCTGTTTATTATTATAATCACACATCCAGCACATGAGCACAGTCACAGTTTGCACAGTTTGGATATTGATGCTCTAATGAAGGTTTTCAGAAGCTCCACCCTGAGATAAAGGCTGGGTTTGGGGTTTAGTGAGGACCTGGACCAGTTCAGCTGCAGAGAGACGGTAGGAGAATGGTTTGTGCTGCTGCTAAATGTGTGTGTCTCCATGTTAATTAGCTTGTGTATAATTGGATGCTAATTTACTTGTTGTTGGAAGTTATACAGGTTTAAAGGGTTTAAACTAAAGCAGAGCGCTAAAGAGTGCATTTACATTCAGTAGCTGCATCATCATCAGCAGCCGGAGTCAGAGCGAGGCCAGTTGGCTGTGTGTGTCAGCACACCTGTCTCTTGGCTGATGTATAAGAGCTGGTGCTGTTTTCTGAGTGTGTTGACTGCCTAGTGATTGTTTTAAAAATGGGGTAAATTTTGGAATAAAGTTCTGTTGCTGTGCACTTAAGAGTGTGTGCATTTGCACGTTTATGTCAGCAGTTTAAAGGAACTGAATGCATTCATTAGGAGGGATGTCCAAAAAACATTTTAACATAATGGGTTGATTTCCCAAAAAAGGATTAAGCATATTCTTGTACTACACAGAATTTTGTAATTGAGATTTTCTACTAAAAGTAAATCTATGAATCTAGTAATCTATGAATAGGATGAATCAGGCTTAATAATAGTGAAATAAATCTTTATAGAACACTCCTGATTTTGTTTAATTAAACCATTTTAAAATGAGAATATATTCAAAAGTACCAAGAAAATTAATATAATTACACACAATACAGACTCTTTATATTCTCTTTTCACAGATCCAAATTAAATCACTATTACAGGGATAATCAGCCCAGTTCTTAACAGGATCAGACCCAAAGCCGTAAAAAACACAGTCCGCATTTCCGTAATTATTGGGTTGTCCAGCTCCCCAGAACCTATCAGAGAGAAGGAGAGTATCAGAGTGTTTATCAGAGCAGTGAGGAGTGAGAGTCAGTAACTGCATCATGATCAGAGTTCAGTTCAGGAGTCTCTTACCCAGTGATCAGTTCTGATCCGTCCACCCATTTCCAGACCCCCTCTGTTTCACCGTCACTCAGACCAATCCAAATCCACTGACCTTTTCTCAATGTGTTAATGAAGACCTGTTGAAGAACAATAACTGCTTACACATTTCCAACAACCCAGACGTCTCTCTCACAACCACACACACATGATGATTTCAGCATTTTAGATTATTCCATAAGAACCAGAACTGTTCCACAGATTTCTATGATTATTGCACAGATATTTCACTAACAGAAATATTTAAACAATGTAGACCCCCCCTCTCTCTCTCTCTCTCTCTCACCTGTTCTTTTCTGCTGTTGATGATCACCAGGTCTGATCCTCTCTCTCTGCAGTCGTTTCTGCTCTCAGTCCAGCTCTTCCTCTCAGTAGAGACGTAGTAAAGACTGGAGCTGAAGTACATCCACCCGTCTCTAACTGCTTTATCTATGGATGAAACACAAAAGAAATGCATTATGAGAAAACACCTGTGGTCACTTCTGGGTCACAAATGTTTGATGCTCTTCACAGTAAAACATTTTAACTCTCTTCTCTGGTTTATATGATTTCAATTCTGAGAGATGTGAAACAGAGCTGCCAGAAAGAAATGAGACACAAATGTGTGAGTTAACCTGAAAGAACGTACAATTCAGACTTTACAGGTAAGATACAGATTTAATGGAACACTTAAGATTTAAGGCAAATTACTGCATCTGAATATGGAACTGAATGCACTTAGACTGTTTTATATTTGCGCTTGATGAACACCTTCTAATAGCTCTTTGCAAGTACAACACGTTGTGGATTAAATGTAACTCCATAATGTAATAATGTGGAATGATTTAGTGGCACAACTCTGTACCAGTTTAACCTCAAACCAGTGTTAGAATGATGTTCCTAATAAAGTGATTAAAAACTGCAATTAATCACTAACCCAGTTCAGAAAACCTTCTCTGGAGCCCGTCTCTCTCTGCCTGTAACTGGTCTCTCTCTGCAGTCAGGTTGGTGTAACTGGTCTGTAACTGGTCTCTCTCTGCAGTCAGGTTGGTGTAACTGGTCTGTAACTGGTCTCTCTCTGCAGTCAGGTTGGTGTGACTGGTCTGTAACTGGTCTCTCTCTGCAGTCAGGTTGGTGTAACTGGTCTGTAACTGGTCTCTCTCTGCAGTCAGGTGGTTGAACTGGATCCACAGCACTGTGATGGCAGTCAGCAGGAGAACACACAGCAGACCCAGACCCACTGCAGCCAGTCTGTAGCGTCTGCTTCCTGCAGAGCGACTCTCTATGAGGAAACACAGATACAAGAACTTTACTCATAGAAATAATAAGTACACTGAGTTGACAAAAGTCATGGGAAGGCAGTATGTAAATTGATCATGAAGGGTTGTCTCAGGGAACAGCTTGGGAACGCCCACACCTGTATAAGTGGTGAAACTGAACACTGGTAAGTGTGCTCATGACAAGGTGATGTGAATTATGGGAGTTGGAGTGAGGTCTGATGGTAGTGCAGATGAATGGGACATTCCATATCTAAAGCTGTTTACAGACATTTAACACGTGTGTGCAGAGAATACATCATAGACGGCAGTAGGGTCAGCCAGTATCCATTTTATTTATATCGTCATAGCGTATCTCTTACAGATTTTCCATTTTTCCATTTTCCATTTTACTGGACCTTTTAATGTGCATGTCTGGGAGGGACTGACGACCAACACAGTCTAACACATGAGGACGAGAGCAGCTAACCAGGAACCAGGTGTTCACTTCACCCGGTCCAGCCTGAGACTCCTGCTAGCTTTAGAATCTGGGACAAATGGGACAATAGGCTCAACCTGTGCTGTTTCAGCCAACAGCTTCCTAAGTCACTGCCCCTAGTGACCAATGACTAATTGGAGGTGTGTTACGTGCACCTGCACGTAGCGCTCTCTCTCTCTCTCTTTCTCTTGCTCACTCTGACTACTAGGTCTGGTGGCGTCATGTTGGTGGGAGGAGCTTCGCCACGCTTTCCAGTCTGATGCCACGGCTGTCAGCCAATGACGTGCGGATGGGGCGGGCACTTCCGCTTAAAAGAGGCCCCATTCATTCAGTCGGCAGATGAGAGTCAGGAGAGAACTGATCAGAGTGTTTTGTTGTGCTGCTTCCCTGTGTGTGGAAATATATTGTCTGTTGGTTGTGTGATTGGTAAAGGCTGGGAGAAGTATAGAGTTGAAGTTATTGTTTGTTGTGAGCGTGAGGTGTGTGTGTGTGTGTGTTCCTCCCGTCACCCTCGCCTGCTGCTCCCTCCTTATAGTCCTCTGTCACTGGGTTTCTGGTGGACAGCTAGTTGGGCCCATCACATTTTGCACCACGTAGGTATTTTTGCTTGTATATACACACTAGGTTAGGGGCGGGTGCCACTTTTGTATGTTTGGTTAGTTTAGTTTGGGTTAGGCAGTTTAGTACACTTTTATTATTTTCCTTTCTTTGGCACCGTCCTTTGTCCACCTTAAACCTTTAAGTTAAAAGAGCAGCTGATTTATTTAATTATTGTTTTGTGGTTTTGTCATATTATTGTCCATTTGTGTTTGTAAATATGTTAATATATTGTTTTCTGAAAATTAAGTAAAAGCTCTGGCTTTTCTTTTCACCACATCCACTGTTTCCAGTCTTTCATTTTGTTTACGTCCTAATACTCCCTAGACCTAAAATATTTGGGAAATAATTGGGAACGTAACAAGGCTGTATTGAGAACATTGGAGCCTCTCCATGTGCAGCACCATTGGCCATTGGCCATCCAAGAGTCTCATCCATGTCCCTGGTGGGTAAAATCCTAGAAGAGGGGAGTGTCATGGGGCAAGGCGAGAGGGCTTACCCTGAAGCCACAGCCCTGGTCAGTGGTGCCCAGCAAAGCGAAATAGACTGAATAGCCGAACTGGGCTCATTTATAGGCCGGAACTGTTTTACTTTCTGGTTAAAAAACGCTGAAGAGCTATATTGCTCTTTTAAGTTTGTTTGGGTGTGGTGGAGGGCAACTTGTGTGCCTCTCTACTGCTTCCTGTTTATCAGATCCACAGGGGTGCACGCCTATCCCCTTACGGAACAAAATAAATAAAGTGTATAATTTAACAAGTTATCAAGTTCACCTTCCTCACACCAACATGTCACTGGTTTCTGACACAAGAAACCCTATTGGCTGGAATTCTTTCTTTTGTAGGCTTTTCTTAACCATGCACTGACACTGACACTGGTGTCTGATACACTTGTTCCAGCACCACACACACACACACACATTCTTACACCACTACCATACATGTGTCACTGCTGTCAAGTACACTTTTATCAGTATGAGATACCGGAGTTTACTGAGAACTTCCCAAGAACCTGTGATTTACTGATATTCTCTACAACACAATACAGTGGTGATCTGATAGCTACAGTGTAGTAATTATGCTGCTTGTTCTTTATTATCACCAGTAAAACAGTTAAACTTTCTCTAAGAGTAGAGTTTCTACAGAGTACAGCTCAGTCTTTTACTATTATACAACAAATTTAGTTACAGTACCTGCTTGTTGTGTCTTCAGGATTCTCATCATGTTGGCGTCCTCCACCTCAGTGTCGGGGTCGAGGCCTCTAACAGCGTTTGAACTCTCATATATAACCACCGTTATCTCGTCTCGATCTGCTCTGTTCAGCTCCTCAAAGTAGATCAGATCCTCATAAACACTCAGAGACATGTCTAATCTCTAAAAGACTGAAACACTGAATTACTGCGTCTCTGTAGAAACACTACAGCAGTGCTGCACCGCTCACCTACTTTAACTAGAACAGTGCTGTTCATAAAATAAGTGTCCAAGGGTGATCAACTCTATACAGTTTCCTGTCTGAGCTGAAGGTGTAAAAACAGCAGAGCTCTCATGCTCTTTATTAAAGCTGATCTTAGTCTCTCAAACACTACTACATTTATGAGATTATTCTTTGTGTATGTTTATATGTTTATATTCCATGCACGGTTCTGAAAGTCCAGTTCATCTATCACTCCACATTTCTAATGAGTGTTTTATCCACTGTTTTTTTTATACACTGATCAGCAGCAGCAGTTTGATTCTCTCTCATAGATGAACTGAAGACATCAACTGTTCCATTCAGAAAACTGAGAGAAACATATTCACTAAACTGAGCTCTAAAAATCCAGTATTTGCTCAGAGTTTCATAATCCTGTCAGGATCTTCAGTCTGGATTAGAAACAGGTTGAGTTTGGGTGTGATGTCATGATAAATCCACTAGAGGGAGCCAATCAGCAGCTTAAATGCTGGATCTGAGGCTGTGAGTCAGTCCATGCCCTAGTGACATAATGCACCAAAGTTCTCCATCTATGTAATGCTGCAGGCCGGAGCCCAAGTGTTCGTGGCTAAAGGGCGGAGCATGTGTCAATCATTTTCGACTGCAGCCAATCAGATACTACACTTTCGTTGTCAATCACTTTTTATTAAGCCAATCCGCAGATAGACCAAGCTGTCCATCATTTTTTACTGCAGCCAATCACCTTAACAGATCTGTTAAGAGAAGGCGGAAACTGCGTTGCTACCGGTTAAACGTAGCGCGATTTAAACTTCTGAACAGCGGTGAAGCTGAATGTGTATAAGTATTTTACAAAATACATAAATAATAAACACATTTATGTGCTACTGTAGTTAGTCCTGCCTATATGCCGCTCTTAAACAGAAGTAACTGAATGAAAACGTTAGAAAAGCCCTGACTTTAGATATTTTTAAATCAAAGATTAAAATACTCGTTTTTCTGGAATGGCACTCGTGATTTTTTATCTTTATTGCAGTAATTCCAAAATTTCCCCTCGGGAATCAATAAAGTGTCTGTCTGTCTGTCTTGCATTAAATCGTGTATACGTATGTGTGTGTGTGTGTGTGTGTGTGTGTGTGTGTGTATATATATATATATATATACACACACACACACACACATACGTATACACGATTTAATGCAATTACTGCAATAAAGGAAAAAAATCACGAAAGTGCCATTCCAGAAAAACGAGTATTTTAATCTTTGATTTAAAAATATCTAAAGTCAGGGCTTTTCTAACGTTTTCATTCAGTTTCTGTTTAAGAGCGGCATATAGGCGGGACTAACTACAGTAGCACATAAATGTGTTTATTATTTATGTATTTTGTAAAATACTTATACACATTCAGCTTCACCGCTGTTCAGAAGTTTAAATCGCGCTACGTTTAACCAGTAGTAACGCAGTTTCCGCCTTCTTTTGACAGATCTGTGGAGGTGATTGGCTGCAGTAAAAAATGATGGACAGCTTGGTCTGTCTGAGGATTGGCTTAACAAAAAGTGATTGACAACGAAAGTGTAGTATCTGATTGGCTGCAGTCGAAAATGATTGACACATGCACCGCCCTTTAGCCACGCCCACTGGTGCTCCGGCCTGCAGCATTACGGTACGCGTCCACTGGCACTTAAGCCCCGACGCATCCCATTCATTTCAATGGAGAGAGCCGCCGCATGCCGCGGTGCATACTGGGTTGCGTTGCGTTGAGCACTGCCCCGCCCTCCGGCAGGAAAGTTGAACAGATCTCAACTTTATTCAAATGAATCCGGCCGCCGCGCTGCGTCCAGCCAATCAGGGAACAGCAGGCTGCCACACCACACACAGACGAGCCTCACACACACAGAACAGGCGCCTTTTAAACACAGAAGAGAGGCTTAAAATGGCGGAATATGGATTTATACAACTATAGATCACAGTGAAGTTGACTAAAAAGGTAAAATATTAAACTTATGATTGACTACATCTGTTGCTTCATTTGAATTCAAAAACGTTACGGACACGCCCACACGCGGCGAGCCAAGAGATCCGGCACGGCGACCTGCGTTGAAGAAAAGTGCCAGTGGACGCGTACCGTTAAGGTGCTTGCACACTGCACGCGGTAGGTGCGGCGCGGTACGCTGACCCCCATAGGATTCAATAGTGTCTAGAGCGGTAGAGCGGTGCGTCGCTGCCGCGGAGCAGAGCGGAAAGCGGCGCGTTTCCCCGCCCATAACCACGCCTCCACCGCGCTACCGCTTACCGCGGGCAAAGTTCAACATGGTTCAACTTTGACCTCGCGGCAAGCGGTACCTCGGCAGAAAACGCATGACGTGAACTCACGCGACTAGAGAGAAACTGTAGTCCAAACAACAATAAACGTGCGCGAGAGACTAATAATAGCGATTAGTGAATCCCCTCAGCTGTACATCACTTCCCTACACTCATATAGAGATAACAGGAGGAAGAGAAGAATCAGAGCTTTGTTCTGAGGCTGAGAAACATATACAGATGCACAGAGGCTGTAGAGACTCAAAACTACAAAACACCGCTCACAGAGGTGATGGGTTTTAGAAAACTCCGCCTATTATCAGCAGGAGACGCTTGGCGTCAGCAGCAGCGCAACGCACCCGCAACTGACCAGCGTAGAGCAGAGCGGCAGCACAGCGGAATGCCGCGCGGCATACCGCGTTCAGTGTGCAAGCACCTTTACCCTTCTCAAGTGCTCTACTGGCTGCATTATTGAGGGGAAACGTGTTAAAAATGCTGAGTGAAGATTGTTGCTAAGACAGAAATCACCCCTAGAAATCTCTGATTGAGTGGAGGTTTGATTTTTATATTCAGCAGGTTTATTTTAGGTTAAAACACTTAAGAATAGACAGGTCAAACTTCTGTTTTCTTTTTTCATAAATATCAATAAAAGCGTCTCCTGCTGATAAGGGCGTGGGAGCAGGTTTGATATTGGGGGGACACATGTCCTTATATGAATCAAAGCCCACCTTATAGTCTCTTAGAACAACATTTATGGGATTACCTTTAATCACAAATAAACTGTTCTATTCTGTACTTCTGTTTATTATTAGATACATCCAAGTAAAGGTCACTTTACAACCTAAACATGTTACTCCACTTTACATTTACTGTTGTTAGAAGAAAATATGCGTGCAATGTCTGAATTAAATACATATATGAAAAAAACTGATGAGGTATCAGTATTGGCATGTCAATTCTGTTGTATATTTGTATATTTACATTTACGCCACCTTTTTTCGACTAAAAGTACTTCTTATGACGGTGGTCTTTTAGGAAAAAGAATGTAACCTTATGTTTCATAGATATTTTTGGCAGAAGTGTATATAAGCGTGAGAAACTCGGATTTTTAGATAAGCCCCGAGTTTCCCAGTTGGGGGTGTTTTAGTAAAAAGAGGTCAATAAATGAATAGAATTTATTTTAATTGATAAA
This sequence comes from Astyanax mexicanus, assembly GCF_023375975.1. NCBI lineage: Eukaryota > Metazoa > Chordata > Actinopteri > Characiformes > Acestrorhamphidae > Astyanax > Astyanax mexicanus. The sequence goes on along the minus strand of NC_064432.1, from coordinate 9,663,435 downwards.
TAGGTTGTTATTAGCTGACTAATAAAATCACTAGCAATATGTGAAAAAAACGTAAAAGTCTAGAGCCATGTTCCCAATGACTACATTCTATTAGGTTTAGAAAAATGAATGAAAGATTCCCCTGGCGGTCCGGGGATACAGGTTGTTTCTGTCTCTTTTACCAGTTGACCAATCCTGCTTTAGAGGAGGATATGACCCCCTACCTAATTAACATACAAATGCAGAAATAAATAAATGCAGACATAGCTTTACATCAGGCCTGAAACGTATTTTACTTTCAGTTCATAAACATTTTAATAACAAAAGTAGCCCAGGTTTAAAATTGTAAAACGGTCCCAAGGACGCTCCGAAGCAACAGCGGGAATGTTCTTTGGAGGAGAGAAGAAAAAAAAAAGGTATATAAATCAATGCTAAAGAAAAAAAAACATAAAACAACGCAAGTGGAAGAAAAAAGAAGCAAAGGAAATCCAAGAATGGATGTAAAAGGAGAGAACTGTGCAGTGCTCAGCCTGTTTTTGCTGAGTTGTTTTATTTTTTGTTTATTTTGAGCTGAAAGCTGTCTTTTGTTTCTACGTGTCATTTTGTGTTTATATTAGCACTGTAAATAATATTAAACTAGAATAATATTAACATATTATCACACATCAAGTCCAGATTGTAGAGTTTTATATACTGGTCTGAGATAAATCATTATAGAAATCCACAGTTATGATCAGTATTTGCTCAGAGTTTCATAATCCTGTCAGGATCTTCAGTCAGGATTAGAAACAACTTGATTTTGGGTGTGACGTCATGATAAATCCACTAGAGGGAGCCAATCAGCAGCTTAAATGCTGGATCTGAGGCTGATCAGTGATTAACAGTCTGCAGTAAAATTGCAGATTAAAATATTTTATTAATCTTGGTGGTATCTCTGGACAGATCTGGATAATAAAAATAAAAATTTATTGTAAAAATAATTAACAGTTAAATATTGTAGCATTAAATACAGATTAGAGGGTGAATAAGTGTTTCTGCTGGTGGAGCCGCCACGATTCTCTGTGTAACAGTGAGAAAAAGACAGTCTCAGATACGTCTCAGCTCCATCCTCTAACCAGCGCTGTTTACTCAGAAACTGAAAACTTCATAAAGCTTTGTCTCGATCGTTCAGTCTGAGACGCTTCATCTGAAAGAGGGTTCTCTGCTCTGCGTCTCTGAAAACGTGTTTATTATTATAATCACACATCCAGCACATGAGCACAGTCACAGTTTGTACAGTTTGGATATTGATGCTCTAATGAAGGTTTTCAGAAGCTCCACCCTGAGATAAAGGCTGGGTTTGGGGTTTAGTGAGGACCTGGACCAGTTCAGCTGTAGAGAGACAGAGATACATAACTCTCTGCAGACAGAGATACATAACTCATTTAAACAATAAGGATACTAAAATGGCAAAAGTCATAGGACAGAAATATGTAAACTGATCATGAAGGTGTGCCTCAAGGAAAGGCTTCAGTACGCCCACACTTGTATAAGTTGTGAAGTTGAACACTGGTCAGTGTTCTCATGGCAAGGTGAAATGAATTTATGCGAGTTGGCATGAGGTCTGGTAGTAGTGCAGATGGATAGAAACATCCTTCCATTTCTGTAGCTCTCTATACAGATATTTAACATTCCTCAGTCCACAGTGTCACAAGTGTAAATTAAAAGGTCCAATAAAACTGAGTCGGGGGGAGTTTGGAAAGGACAAGAGAAGGATATAACCGGAGAAGGGACCAGTGTGGCATCACATCAATGTCAAATGTTGGGGGCGCAAAAAAGGTGAAAAAATCTATCCTGCGAAAAAATTATTGAAAAAAAAAATTGCCTGTGTAAATTTCTGGTGAACAGCTCGTTCCAGGCGCTAAAGCCGGTCTGACGATCCTGGCGAGTGGCTTGTTCCACTTGCTGAAGCTTGGCTGACAGTGTTTGGCTTTTAGCATAGCTAGCTAACTGTCCTGCTGTCCTTCTTCCTCGCCCTCCTCTGGCTTTGCTTCTAAAAGAGGTTATTCGTAGAAGGCAGTGACTCACAAAACCTGAAGATATCAATCAATAGTAATGGCTGAGGAAGTTGACCATGACCCTGCTCCCAAGCTGTCAAAACCACCCCTTTCTACACTTGTGCACAAAAGCTTCACTTGAAATTGTTCAGGTGTGCCTGTCTAATTCCCAAACAACAGAATGCTTAAATCTGCTGTGTTTTTTTGCTTGGGGCACCCACATGCCTAAAACCACCCTGGATAGAGGCTTGGTGGAAAGTGGGCTGTTTAAAAGGCAACAAATGCTGCCCCAAATGCCGGCTCAATGCCACTGGCCACATGTGCAACCACTTTTCCTCCACCCAACAGCCTCTGTGAACATGCAGTCAAATTAACGTCCCAGGCTGCACGGGAGAGTGGACCAGGACTAACGAATAGGAACAGGAATAACGAGAGAACCGCAGACCCACTTCCACACCACTCCACTAGCTAAGCAAAATGAACTGATTAACCCAGCTGGGCACATTTATAAGCTGTGATATTATGCAGATCAGTCAATCAACAAACTACCCCTGCTGACATTCAACCATCTGCATGCCCTGCCTCTATAACCATACATCACCCAGTGCCCGTCACAAACTACCCCTCCCATTTTTAGTCTTTTTCAAATATGAGCTTAGGGCGAAGTCAACTGAACTCAGGGAGGTTAGTTACCCTTTAAATTTGCTTGGGTGTGGTGGAGGGCAACTTTATTCAATAAACGTATGTTTTAGTCTACAGCTTCCTGTTTATCAGGTCCACAGGGGTGCACATCTATCCCCATAAGGTACAAAATAAACAATGCTAATGTATATAATTTAACAAGTTAATAGGGTCCAACTTTCTCACACCCACATTTCACTGGCTTCTGACCTAAGAAGGCCTCTTGGTTGGAAACCTTTCTTTTGTAGGCTTTTCTTAACCAAGCAGTAACACTGGTGTCTGACACACTTGTTCCAGCACCCTGCACACTCTTACACCACTACCATACATAACTGCTGTCAAGTACACTTATCAGTAATCAGTAATTAGTAATGGTACCTGCTTGTTGTGTCTTCAGGATCCTCATTGTGTTGGTGTCCTCCATCTCTGTGTTGGGGTCATGACCTCTAACAGCGTCTGCACTCTCGTAGATATCCACCACCATCTCCACTTTATCTCCTCTGTTCATCTCCTCAGATCCAATCACATCATCATAAACACTCAGAGACATGTCTAATCTCTAAAAGACTGAAACACTGAATTACTGCGTCTCTGTAGAAACACTACAGCAGTGCTGCACCTCTCGCCTACTTTAACTACAGTAGTGCTGTTAATAAAGGAAGTGTCCAAGTGCCATCAACTCTATACAGTTTCTTGTCTGAGCTGAAGGTGTGAAAACAGCAGAGCTCTCTTGCTGATTAAAGCTGATCTTAATCTCTCATACACGACTACATTTATGAGATTACAATATAAACTGAGTATAAATTATTTATGTATGTTTATATGTTTATTTGTCCATGCACAGTTCTGAACATCCATTTAATCTATTACTTCAACATTTCTAATGAGTGTTTTATCCACAGTTTTTATAAACTGATCAGCAGCAGCAGTTTGATTCTCTCTCACAGATGAACTGAGGACATCAACTGTTCCATTCAGAAAACTGAGAGAAACATATTCACTAAACTGAGCTCTGAAAATCCAGTATTTGCTCAGAGTTTCATAATCCTGTCAGGATCTTCAGTCAGGATTAGAAACAGGTTGAGTTTGGGTGTGACGTCATGATAAATCCACTAGAGGGAGCCAATCAGCAGCTTAAATGCTGGATCTGAGGCTGTGAGGCTGATCAGTGATTTACAGTCTGCAGTAAAATTACAGATTAAAATATTTTATTAATATTTGTGGTGTCTCTGGACAGGTCTAGATAATAAAAATAAAGGAGTAATTTATTGTAAAAATAATTAACAGTAAAATATCGTAGAATTAAATACAGATTAGAGGGTGAATAAGGGTTTCTGCCGGTGGAGCCGCCACGATTCTCTGTGTAACAGTGAGAAAAACACAGTCTCAGAAACGTCTCAGCTCCATCCTCTAACCAGCGCTGTTTACTCAGAAACTGAAAACTTCATAAAGCTTTGTCTCGATCGTTCAGTCTGAGACGCTTCATCTGAAAGAGGGTTCTCTGCTCTGCGTCTCTGAAAACCTGTTTATTATTATAATCACACATCCAGCACATGAGCACAGTCACAGTTTGTACAGTTTGGATATTGATGCACTAATGAAGGTTTTCAGAAGCTCCACCCTGAGATAAAGGCTGGGTTTGGGGTTTAGTGAGGACCTGGACCAGTTCAGCTGCAGAGAGACGGTAGGAGAATGGTTTGTGCTGCTGCTGTGCTGAGTGTGTGGCTCCATGTTAATTAGCTTGTGTATAATTGGATGCTAATTTACTTGTTGTTGGAAGTTATACAGATTTAAAGGGTTTAAACTAAAGCACAGCGCTAAAGAGTGCATTTACATTCAGTAGCTGCATCATCATCAGCAGCCGGAGTCAGAGCGAGGCCAGTTGGCTGTGTGTCTCTTGGCTGATGTATAAGAGCTGGTGCTGTTTTCTGAGTGTGTTGACTGCCTAGTGATTGTTTTAAAAATGGGATAAATTTTGGAATAAAGTTCTGTTGCTGTGCACTTAAGAGTGTGTGCATTTGCATGTTTATGTCAGCAGTTTAAAGGAATTGAATGCATTCATTAGGAGGGATGTCCAAAAAACATTTTAACATAATGGGTTGATTTCCCAAAAAAGGATTAAGCATATTCTTGTTCTACACAGAATTTTGTAATTGAGATTTTCTACTAAAAGTAAAAACTATCTATGAATAGGATGAATCAGGCTTAATAATAGTGAAATAAATCTTTATAGAACACTCCTGATTTTGTTTAATTAAACCATTTTAAAAAGAGAATATATTCAAAAGTACCAAGAAAATTAATATAATGACACAATACAGACTCTTTATATTCTCTTTTCACAGATCCAAATTAAATCACGATTACAGGGATAATCAGCCCAGTTCTTCACAGGATCAGACCCAAAGCCGTAAAAAACACAGTCCTCCTCTCCGTAATTATCGGGTTGTCCAGGGTACCAGAACCTATCAGAGAGAAGGAGAGTATCAGAGTGTTTATCAGAGCAGTGAGGAGTGAGAGTCAGTAACTGCATCATGATCAGAGTTCAGTTCAGGAGTCTCTTACCCAGTGATCAGTTCTGATCCGTCCACCCATTTCCAGACCCCCTCTGTTTCACCGTCACTCAGACCAATCCAAACCAGCTGACCTTTTCTCAATGTGTTAATGAAGACCTGTTGAAGTACAATAACTGCTTACACACTTCCAACAACCCAGATGTCTCTCTCACAACCACACACACACACACGTGATGATTTCAGCATTTTAGATTATTCCATAAGAACCAGAATTGTTCCACAGATTTCTATGATTATTGCACAGATATTTCACTAACAGAAATATTTAAACAATGTAGACCCCCCCCCCTCTCTCTCTCTCTCTCTCTCTCACCTGTTCTTCTCTGCTGTTGATGATCACCAGGTCTGATCCTCTCTTTCTGCAGTCGTTTCTGCTCTCAGTCCAGCTCTTCCTCTCAGTAGAGACGTAGTAAAGACTGGAGCTGAAGTAGATCCACCCGTCTCTAACTGCTTTATCTATGGATGAAACACAAAAGCAATGCATTATGAGAAAACACCTGTGGTCACTTCTGGGTCAAGATGTCTTAATGCTTTTCACAGAAAAATACTTTTTAACTCTCTTCTCTGGTTTATATGATTACAATTCTAAGAGATGTGAAACAGAGCTGCCAGAACTCGTAAAGAAATGAGACACAAACATGTGAGTTAACCTGAAAGAACGTATCTACAATTCAGACTTTACAGATAAGATACAGATTTAATGGAACATTTTACGGTAGTGATGTACGGTTATGGTTTCAGTGCAACAACACTGATAAAAGTTTGGAAGACTGGTGATAAACCTGTTAGACTGGTGTTCCTAATAAAGTGATTAAGAAGTGTAAGAATCACTAACCCAGTTCAGAACACCTTCTCGGGAGATCATCTCTCTCTGCCTGTAACTGGTCTCTCTCTGCAGTCAGGTTGGTGTAACTGGTCTGTAACTGGTCTCTCTCTGCAGTCAGGTTGGTGTTACTGGTCTGTAACTGGTCTCTCTCTGCAGTCAGGTTGGTGTAACTGGTCTGTAACTGGTCTCTCTCTGCAGTCAGGTTGGTGTAACTGGTCTGTAACTGGTCTCTCTCTGCAGCCAGGTTGGTGTAACTGGTCTGTAACTGGTCTCTCTCTGCAGTCAGGTGGTTGAACTGGATCCACAGCACTGTGATGGCAGTCAGCAGGAGAACACACAGCAGACCCAGACCCACTGCAGCCAGTCTGTAGCGTCTGCTTCCTGCAGAGCGACTCTCTATGAGGAAACACAGATACATGAACTTTACTCATAGAAATAATAAGTACACTGAGTTGACAAAAGTCATGGGAAGGCAGTATGTAAATTGATCATGAAGGGTTGCCTCAGGGAACAGTTTGGGAATGCCCACACCTGTATAAGTGGTGAAACTGAACACTGGTAAGTGTGCTTATGACAAGGTGATGTGAATTATGGGAGTTGGAGTGAAGTCTGATGGTAGTGCAGATGAATAGGACATTCCATATCTAAAGCTGTTTACAGACATTTAACACGTGTGTGCAGAGAATATATCATAGATGGCAGTAGGGTTGGCCAGTATCCATTTTATTTATATCGTCATAGCGTATCTCAGATTTTCCATTTTTCCATTTTACTGGACCTTTTAATGTGCATGTCTGGGAGAGACTGGCGACCAACACACTCCAACACATGAGGACGAGAGTAGCTAACCAGGAACCAGGTGTTCGCATCACCCGGTCCAACCTGAGACTCCTGCTAGCTTTAGAATCTGGGACAAATGGGACAATAGGCTCAACCTGTGCTGTTTCAGCCAACAGCTTCCTAAGTCACTGCCCCTAGTGACCAATGACTAATTGATGGACAGCTAGTTGGGCCCATCACATTTTGCACCACGTAGGTATTTTTGCTTGTATTAGTGATGGGCAGATGAAGCCTCATTGGGTGTATGGCACATTTCCCAAACTGTATTGACACTGTGTTGAAACTGTGTTGCTGTATCACTTAATGGCGACATCTGCTGGACTAAGAAAGTCATTGCAAGCAATTGCGCGAGGAAATGCATCGGTCACGTGGTTTTCCTTAAAATGATACGCGGTCCGACACAGGGGTTCGCTTGTTTGCTCGGTGCATGCGCTGAAGTTTCAGTGTCGTCAGACCCATCGCTACCAAACGATACAGGAAGTGTATCGGTCACGTGGTTTTCCTTAACTTGATACGCGCACCGACACGGGGTTTCGCCTTGACAGCTCGGCACATTTGTCGAGGTTTTAGGGTCGTCAGACCCATCACTAGCTTGTATATACACACTAGGTTAGGGGCGGGTGCCACTTTTGTATGTTTGGTTAGTTTAGTTTGGGTTAGGCAGTTTAGTACACTTTTATTTTTTTCCTTTCTTTGGCACCGTCCTTTGTCCACCTTAAACCTTTAAGTTAAAAGAGCAGCTGATTTATTTAATTATTGTTTTGTGGTTTTGTCATATTATTGTCCATTTGTGTTTGTAAATATGTTAATATATTGTTTTCTGAAAATTAAGTAAAAGCTCTGGCTTTTCTTTTCACCACATCCACTGTTTCCAGTCTTTCATTTTGTTTACGTCCTAATACTCCCTAGACCTAAAATATTTGGGAAATAATTGGGAACGTAACAAGGCTGTATTGAGAACATTGGAGCCTCTCCATGTGCAGCACCATTGGCCATTGGCCATCCAAGAGTCTCATCCATGTCCCTGGTGGGTAAAATCCTAGAAGAGGGGAGTGTCATGGGGCAAGGCGAGAGGGCTTACCCTGAAGCCACAGCCCTGGTCAGTGGTGCCCAGCAAAGCGAAATAGACTGAATAGCTGAACTGGGCTCATTTATAGGCCGGGACTGTTTTACTTTCTGGTTAAAAAACGCTGAAGAGCTATAATGCTGTTTTGAGTTTGATTGGGTGTGGTGGAGGGCATCTTGTGTGCCTCTCTACTGCTTCCTGATTATCAGATCCACAGGGATGCACGCCTATCCCCTTACAGAACAAAATAAATAAAGTGTATAATTTAACAAGTTATCAAGTTCACCTTCCTCACACCTCCGTAAACACCTCCGTAAAAAGTAAAGTTTCTACAGAGTTCAGCTCAGTTATTATACAACATTATACAACAAATTTAGTTACAGTACCTGCTTGTTGTGTCTTCATCATGTTGGCGTCCTCCACCTCAGTGTCGGGGTCGAGGCCTCTAACAGAGTCTGAACTCTCATATATAACCACCGTTATCTCGTCTCGATCTGCTCTGTTCAGCTCCTCAAAGTAGATCAGATCCTCATAAACACTCAGAGACATGTCTAATCTCTAAAAGACTGAAACACTGAATTACTGCGTCTCTGTAGAAACACTACAGCAGTGCTGCACCTCTCGGCTACTTTAACTAAAATAAAGGGAGTGCCCAAGTGTCTCGTATAGTTTCCTGTGTGAGCTGAAGGTGTGAAAACAGCAGAGCCCACCTGCTCTTTATTAAGCTGATCTTAATCTCTCATACACTACTACATTTATGAGATCACAACACATAACTTCTTTATGTATGTTTGTGTTTATATTTCCATACACAGTTCTGAACGTCCAGTTCATCCATCACTCCACATTTCTAATGAGTGTTTTATCCACTGTTTCTCACACTGATCAGCAGCAGCAGTTTGATTCTCTCTCATAGATGAACTGAAGACATCAACTGTTCCATTCAGAAAACTGAGAGAAACATATTCACTAAACTGAGCTCTGAAAATCCAGTATTTGCTTAAAGTTTCATAATCCTGTTAGGATCTTCAGTCTGGATTAGAAACAGGTTGAGTTTGGGTGTGATGTCATGATAAATCCACTAGAGGGAGCCAATCAGCAGCTTAAATGCTGGATCTGAGAATGTGAGTGCTAAAGAATGCATTTATATTTAGTAACTGCATCACCCTCACAAAATTTGTAATTGAGATTTTTCACTAAAAGTAAAAACTGTGTATGACTAAGATTAATCAGAATGAATAACAGTGAAATGAGTCTTTATAGAACACTCCTGTTTTCAGCAGATTCTTGTTTTTGTCTTTATTTAATTAAACACTTTTAAAAAGAGAAGTTATTCAGGAGTAACAAAAAGGTAATATTACACACTTCTCCCACAATATCTACTCTTTATATTCTCTTTTCACACATCCAAAAATACTGACGATTACAGGGATAATCATTCCAGTTATTCACAGGATCAGACCAATAGCCGTATAAACCACAGTCCTCCTCTCCATTACTGTTGGGTTCTCCAGGGTACCAGAACCTATCAGAGAGAATGAGAGTATCAGAGTGTTTATCAGAGCAGTGAGGAGTGAGAGTCAGTAACTGCATCATGATCAGAGTTCAGTTCAGGAGTCTCTTACCCAGTGATCAGTTCTGATCCGTCCACCCATTTCCAGACCCCCTCTGTTTCAGCGTCACTCAGACCAATCCAAATCCACTGACCTTTTCTCAATGTGTTAATGAAGTCCTGTTGAAGACATGTCATCATTTGAGCATTTAAAATTATTCTATAAGAACCAGCACTCTTCCACCTGTAGGAAACCTGTGAGATCAACAGCACTTAACTGTGCTCTTCTAACTGTGTTCAATTGTGTTCTTCTAATCATATTCTTCTAACTCAGTTCTTCTGACTGGACTCTTCTTCACTGAATTTGTGAAACACAGTCCACAGTCCGTCTTATTAGCTGCACTGATCATATAGGACACTGTAGTTCTATAATTACAGACAGTAGTCCCTCTATTTCTCTACATAATTTATTATCCTACTTTCACCCTGTTCTTCAATCTTCACAGAAAGTGGATGAGGCTATAATTTCAGTGGTTATTTTTATTTTGTTCTCAACTAATTAAACAATTTATATCAGTAAAGATTTTTAACTTCTCTTCTCAACCTTTCTTTCATCGAGATCCGATGTGTGATTTACGTTTTCCCAGTGTTTATGATCAGTGGAGATAAAAAAATGAACAGTGGGAGTAGAAACAAAAAACTGTCAGAAAATGTATGTAGTTTTACAGTGCTTTACAGGTAAATAAACTCTTACTGCTGCGATAAACATTACTAAACAGTTTAATACATCTCTCTCTCTCTCTCTCTCTCTCTCTCTCTCTCTCTCTCTCTCTCTCTCACCTGTTCTTCTCTGCTGTTGATGATCACCAGGTCTGATCCTCTCTCTCTGCAGTCGTCTCTGCTCTCACTCCAGCTCTTCCTCTCAGTAGAGGCGTAGTAAAGACTGGAGCTGAAGTAGATCCACCCGTCTCTAACTGCTTTATCTATGGATGAAACACAAAAGCAATGCATTATGAGAAAACACCTGTGGTCACTTCTGGTCACGATTGTTTGATGCTCTTCACAGAAAAATACTTTTTAACTCTCTTCTCTGGTTTATATGATTACGATTCTGAGAGATGTGAAACAGAGCTGCCAGAAAGAAATGAGATGTAACAGATGTAAAAAAAAAAAAAAAAAGATTCCTAAAATATTTTATTTGTTTATTATTATTATTTTATTTTATTTCATTTCATATAAATCTGCATCATGATTAGTAGTTCATAGTTTTTGTTCACAAATGTTTAAAAATGTCAAGGCAGAGAAAAAAAAAGAGAAATGTTAAAAACATTTAAAAACGGTGCTGCCCCTTTAAGAGAAGTGCGGGTAAAAAGAGCAGGGTCTCCGTTCCCTCCTTTAGTCTGCGCTGATGGCTGAAGTGAGAGGTACGTAGAGCAACTTGTGAAAAGCAAAACCCACATGAGGTCTAAAATAACGAGTGAAAGTGTTCTGTTTTAGTGTCAATTGATTATAGTAGTGCTGGAAAATATTAAAAATATGTTCTCTGTTGAGCTTGTAGTTGTAAAAGGGGATTTCTGTTGAGTGTTGGGGATGGGTGAAGCTAGTGTATTTGTAAGTCACAGCTAGCTAACTAAAGCACTGATTATATGGTCTAGCTACTGAAATGTTGAGATTTTTGCTCTCTTTATATTATTTTAGGAGTTTTGATGCTGTGTCCTCTCACTAACAAGAAATACTGATCTCTTTTGCAACTCAGGTATGTTGTAATTGTGCGTTACTAGTTTTGGACAGTAGGGGGTAGTGTTTAACTTATAATGTCACCTCTTTGTATAGTGCTTGTTTTATACACCAGCTGATGCTCTGACTGCATGGTCAGATGTACTAAATATGGCTCCGTATGAGCTTTTATGTATTTTTGGTTTGAATATAACTATTTGGGAATTTGTTTTATTATTTGTTATTTTGAGAAATTTGATTTTTTTTTTATATATGAACAGAATCACTGATTGTTTGGAAATATTGAAAAATAGTTTTGTTTTCTTTTTTATTTTGCTATATATATGTAAATATGTAAACTGAGTCTGCGCTGATGGCTGAAGTGAGAGGAGTTTTGATGCTGTGTCCTCTCACTAACAAGAAATACTGATCTCTTTTGCAACTCAGAAAAATAAAGAGAAAGAGGTGACAGTTCCGACTCCTGTGACGTTATTGGAACACAACGCAGGGGGGTAGCTGGATCGGCAGTCCAGGGGTGGCGCGGAACCGTTCCAGTTACAGAGACACAAATGTGTGAGTTAACCTGAAAGAACGTACCATTCAGACTTTACAGGTAAGATACAGATTTAATGGAACACTTGGAATGGAAGATTTAAGGCTGTGATTCTGGTTTCAGTGCAACAACACTGATAAAAGTTTGAACGTAGAAAACTAAAAAATGATCGGAATGAATAAAAAGTGCAAGTGTAGACAAAAAACAAATTACTGCATCTGGATATGGAACTGAATGCACTTAGACTGTTTTTATATTTGCACTTGATGAACACCTTCAAATAGCTCTTTACGAGTAGAACACACTGTGGCTTAAATGTAACTCCATAGTGTAACGATGTGGAATGATTTTGTGGCACAACTCTGTACCAGTTTAACCTCAAACCAGTGTTAGAATGATGTTCCTAATAAAATGATTAAAAACGGCAATTAATCACTAACCCAGTTCAGAAAACCTTCTCTGGAGCCCGTCTCTCTCTGCCTGTAACTGGTCTCTCTCTGCAGTCAGGTTGGTGTAACTGGTCTGTAACTGGTCTCTCTCTGCAGTCAGGTTGGTGTTACTGGTCTGTAACTGGTCTCTCTCTGCAGTCAGGTTGGTGTAACTGGTCTGTAACTGGTCTCTCTCTGCAGTCAGGTTGGTGTAACTGGTCTGTAACTGGTCTCTCTCTGCAGTCAGGTTGGTGTAACTGGTCTGTAACTGGTCTCTCTCTGCAGTCAGGTTGGTGTAACTGGTCTGTAACTGTTCTCTCTCTGCAGTCAGGTTGGGGTTACTGGTCTGTAACTGGTCTCTCTCTGCAGTCAGGTTGGTGTAACTGGTCTGTAACTGGTCTCTCTCTGCAGTCAGGTTGGTGTTACTGGTCTGTAACTGGTCTCTCTCTGCAGTCAGGTTGGTGTTACTGGTCTGTAACTGGTCTCTCTCTGCAGTCAGGTGGTTGAACTGGATCCACAGCACTGTGATGGCAGTCAGCAGGAGAACACACAGCAGACCCAGTCCCACTGCAGCCAGTCTGTAGCGTCTGCTCCCTGCAGAGCGACTCTCTATGAGGAAACACAGATACATGAACTTTACTCATAGAAACAATAAGTACACTGAGTTGACTAAAGTCATGGGACAGCAGTATGTAAATTGATCATGAAGGGTTGTCTCAGGGAACAGTTTGGGAATGCCCACACCTGTATAAGTGGTGAAACTGAACACTGCTCAGTGTGCTCATGACAAGCTGATGTGAATTATGGGAGTTGGAGTGAGGTCTGATGAGGAATGGGATATTCCATATCTGAAGCTGTTTACAGACATTTAACACGTGTGTGCAGAGAATACATCATAGATGGCAGTAGGGTTGGCCAGTATCCATTTTATTTATATCGTCACAGCGTATCTCAGATTTTCCATTTCCATTTTACTAGACCTTTTAATGTGCATGTCTGGGAGGGACTGGCGACCAACACACTCCAACACATGAGGACGAGAGTGGCTGGTCAGGAGTCAGGTGTTCGAGTCACCCGGTCCAGCCTGAGACTCCTGCTAGCTTCAGAATCTGGACGAGGCTGAAGTTGGTTTGATATTCGCAGCTCCAGATTCGTTTGGCTCGATATTCACAGCCTCGTATTCCCCGGCTGAAGTTGGTTTGATATTCGCAGCTCCCGCTTTACTGAACCACCGTGAACTAAAGGGAGCGTTCACAAACACCCGCTGTTTATATTAAACACCTCACAGATCAACACTGAAGGAGATAGAATGAAGAAAAGCAGTACAGCTGTTTATTAACAATGTAAATATACAATATCTTATTAAATGTAATTTTATATACACGACCTTTCATAACTTTTTTTCTCCAGTTTTACTTACAACATGAATTTGCTGTTCTAGTGTAATTCATTCATTTCCTGAGTCAAAAATATCTGAAATAGAGATTTAGCCTCCTACTTTCAAGAAAACCTGGCATTATCCTGTCCGGAGCTAATTGTATATTGTAAAATATTTACAGGATTAGAAACAGGTTGAGTTTGGGTGTGATGTCATGATAAATCCACTAGAGGGAGCCAATCAGCAGCTTAAATGCTGGATCTGAGAATGTGAGTGCTAAAGAATGCATTTATATTTAGTAACTGCATCACCCTCACAAAATTTGTAATTGAGATTTTTCACTAAAAGTAAAAACTGTGTATGACTAAGATTAATCAGAATGAATAACAGTGAAATGAGTCTTTATAGAACACTCCTGTTTTCAGCAGATTCTTGTTTTTGTCTTTATTTAATTAAACACTTTTAAAAAGAGAAGTTATTCAGGAGTAACAAAAAGGTAATATTACACACTTCTCACACAATATCTACTCTTTATATTCTCTTTTCACAGATCCAAACAAACTGACGATTACAAGGATAATCATTCCAGTTATTCACAGGATCAGAACTAATGTCAGTTGTAACACAGTCCTCCTCTCCGTAATTGTTGGGTTCTCCAGTTTTCCAGAACCTATCAGAGAGAAGGAGAGTATCAGAGTGTTTATCAGAGCAGTGAGGAGTGAGAGTCAGTAACTGCATCATGATCAGAGTTCAGTTCAGGAGTATCTTACCCAGTGATCTGTTCTGATCCGTCCACCCATTTCCAGACTCCCTCTGTTTCACCGTCACTCAGACCAATCCAAACCCACTGATCTTTTCTCAATGTGTTAATGAAGACCTGTTGAAGAACAATAACTGCTTACACATTTCCAACAACCCACCTCTCACAAACACACACACACACTTACAACACACGTGATCATTTGATGATTTTAAACTATTCCAGAACCAGAACTCTTCCACCTGCAGGAAGCCTGTGAGATCAACAGCACTGAACTGTGCTCTTCTAACATATTCTTACAACTCTGTTCTTCTGACTGGACTCTTCGACACAATACACTCAGTATATTATGACCAGCTCCTTGTCGCTGTCCACCCACTGATTATATAGGAACACTGTAATTCTATAACAGACTGTAGTCCTTCTGTTTCTCTTCATACTTTATTATACTACCTTGACCTTGTTCTTAAATGATCAGGACCACACAGGATAGACCACCACAGAGCAGCTATTGTTGGTTGGTGGGTCATTTATTCTCAGCACTGCAGTGACTGTGCTGGTATGGTGGTGGTGTATGAGGTGTGTGTTGTGTTGAGTTGATATGAAAGGATCAGACGCAGCAGTGCTGCTGGAGTTTTTAAACCCCTTAGTGTTACTTCTGCACTGAAAATAGTTCATCAACCAGAAACAGATGGACTATTCAGGTCTAAGGAGCAGCTGTTTGAGCTGTCCCCACTTGCCTAAAGATTGCCACCATCATCTCGATCCCCAAGAGCTCTGCAGTGGGGGTCTGAATGACTACCGGCCAGTAGCCCTCACTCCGATAGTCACAAAGTGCTTTTAAAGACTGGTTCAGATCCACATCAAAGCCACCATCAACATCACTGTGGATCCACACCAGTACGCATACAGGAAGAACCAATCCACAGAGGATGCCATTTCCTCCGTGGTCCACACTGCCCTCACCCACCTGGAGCAGAAGGATTCCTACGTCCGTGGACTTTACATCTGTTTCAACACAATGATTCCTCAGACCCTGATAACTAAACTCTCCTCACTTGGAATGAGCTCTTCTTCCCTGTGCAACTGGGTCCTAGACTTCCTGACCAACAGGCCGCGGTCTGTGAGGATTCACAACATCTCCTCCCCCACCATAATCCTCAGCACTGGCTCCCCTCAGGGCTGTGTGTTAAGCCCCCTCCTGTTCACACTGCTCACATATGACTGCTCATCTATCCATCCAGGCTGTCATATTGTGAATCTTGCAGACGACACGGCAGTGGTTGGATGTATCACGAACAGAGATGAGTCCAGCTAAAGGCAGGAGGTGGAACACCTGGAGGGTTGGTGCAGAGAGAACAACCTCTGCATGAATGTAAAGAAGACGAAGGAGATGATTGTGGACTTGAGAAGGGGCCAGCATGCCCACCTCCCCCTGCACACTGGAGGATCCGCGGTGGAAGTGGTAGACAGCTACAGGTACTTGGGTGTGCACCTGAGCAGCAACCTCACACTTCCACTCTGGTCAGGAAGGCACATCAGCGGCTCTACTTCCTCAGGAGGCTGAGACGAGCTGGACTCGGGAGCACAGTCCTCACCTCCTTCTATAGATGTGTGGTGGAGAGCGTTGTTCTCCGGCACCAACATGTAGCATGGAAGCTGCTCTGCTGCAGACAGGAAAGCTCTGCAGAGGGTGGTCAAGGCTGCAAAGAGGATTGTTGGAGTCAGCCTCCCCAGCACCATTGACATCTACACCTCCAGATGCAGGAAAAGGGCCACCTGTATGAGGAAGGACCCCACCCACCCAGCACATGCACTTTTTGCCCCTCTCCTATCAGGCTGGAGTCTGCGGAGCATCAAGTGCAAAACAACCAGACTGAGAAACAGCTTCATTCCAGAAGCTGTAAGACTCTTAAACTCCACCTAAACAACACACTGCACTGTCACTTTACGAGGACAATTACTTTTTTAAATAAAAAATTATATTCTCCATCTTAATTGGGACACGTTGTCATTTTACATCATAATAACAAACCCAACTGCACCATTAAGATAAAACTGCTTTGGTGAGGAAGCTGAAGATAAAGGTGATGGACTGGTCAAGTATGTCTCTGGATCTAAACCCAGTTGAGCACCCGTGGGACATCCTCAAACAGACGGAGGAGGAGTACATGGTCTCTAACATACACCAGCTCCATGATGTCATCATGGAGGAGAGAAAGAGAATTCCTGTGGCAACTCTCTCTCTCTCTCTCGCTCACTCTCACCTGTTCTTCTCTGCTGTTGATGATCACCAGGTCTGATCCTCTCTTTCTGCAGTCGTTTCTGCTCTCAGTCCAGATCTTATTCTCAGTAGAGACGTAGTAAAGACTGGAGCTGAAGTAGATCCACCCGTCTCTAACTGCTTTATCTATGGATGAAACACAAAAGCAATGCATTATGAGAAAACACCTGTGGTCACTTCTGGGTCACAAATGTTTGATGCTCTTCACAGTAAAACATTTTAACTCTTTTCTCTGGTTTATATGATTACGATTCTGAGAGATGTGAAACAGAGCTGGCAGAAAGAAATGAGACACAAATGTGTGAGTTAACCTGAAAGAACGTACAATTCAGACTTTACAGGTAAGATACAGATTTAATGGAACACGTAAGAATTAAGGCAAAATACTGCATCTGAATATGGAACTGAATGCACTGTTTTTATATTTGCACTTGATGAACACCTTCAAATAGCTCCTTACGAGTACAACACGTTGTAGCTTTAATGTAACTCCATAGTGTAACAATGTGGAATGATTTAGTGGCACAACTCTGTACCAGTTTAACCTGAAACCAGTGTTAGAATGATGTTCCTAATAAAGTGATTAAGAACTGCAATTAATCACTAACCCAGTTCAGAAAACCTTCTCTGGAGCCCGTCTCTCTCTGCAGTCAGGTTGGTGTAACTGGTCTGTAACTGGTCTCTCTCTGCAGTCAGGTTGGTGTAACTGGTCTGTAACTGGTCTCTCTCTGCAGTCAGCTTGGTGTAACTGGTCTGTAACTGGTCTCTCTCTGCAGTCAGGTGGTTGAACTGGATCCACAGCACTGTGATGGCAGTCAGCAGGAGAACACACAGCAGACCCAGACCCACTGCAGCCAGTCTGTAGCGTCTGCTTCCTGCAGAGCGACTCTCTATGAGGAAACACAGATACATGAACTTTACTCATAGAAACAGCAAGTACACTGTTATTGGATAGCATTATGTAAACTGATCATGAAGGGTTGTCTCAGGGAACAGCTTGGGCCCACACCTGTATAAGTGGTGAACCTGAACACTGGTCAGTGTGCTCATGACAAGGTGGTGTAAATTATGGGAGTTGGAGTGAGGTCTAATTGTAGTGCAGATGAATGGGACATTCCATATCTGAAGCTGTTTACAGACATTTAACATTCCTCAGTCCACAGTGTCACGTGTGTGCAGACAATACATCAAAAAACTGCTGAAGAGCTATAATGCTGTTTTGAGTTTGTTTGGGTGTGGTGGAGGGCAACTTGTGTGCCTCTCTACTGCTTCCTGATTATCAGATCCACAGGGGTGCACGCCTTTCCCCTTACAGAAAAAAAATAAATAAACTGTATAATTTAACAAGTTATCAAGTTCACCTTCCTCACACCAACATTTCACTGGTTTCTGACACAAGAACCCCTATTGGCTGAAATTCTTTCTTTTGTAGGCTTTTCTTAACCATGCACTGACACTGATACTGGTGTCTGATACACATGTTTCAGCACCACACACACACACACACACACACATACACACACATACACATTCTTACTCCACTACCATACATGTGTCACTGCTGTCAAGTACACTTTTATCAGTATGAGATACCTGAGTTTACTGAGAACTTCCCAAGAACCTGTGATTTACTGATATTCTCTACAACAGTGGTTCCCAACCTTTTTCTTCAGGGACCCATATTTTTACCATTGTAAGCTTTGGTGACCCAACATATCAAGCCCCAACCCCCCCCCCCCAAAAAAAAATATATATACACTTACGTCTTTTACATTTATTACTTTAATACATTTCAATAATTCACCCTAAAATGAACTTCATTATAACATTGCCTGCTCAGACAATACAGACCAATAAGAAAAACTTTGAAATTAGGCTTTTACATAAACTTAAGAAAATAGGCTATTTGTAAAACACATGTCTCTTCAAAAGTAATATAGGCCTACTTCCATATGAAAGAAGCAACAACAAAGAAAATGAGGAATAACTTATAAAATAAAATAAAAATAAATAAAATAAAAATAATATCAGAAAAACAGAATTTCACTGTTTTTCCTTCTTCACCTATTCATTTACCTATTGTAAACACTTCGGCAGGCAACAACACAAACTGAGTAGGCCTAATAATTTGTAATATTACCACAGTATTAATTTCACTGTTTTTTTTTTTTATCTCCTTGTTATTTGACTGTTGTAAACACAACTTAACCCAGGCAACAACACAAAAAATGAGGAACGTATGATATTACCAATTTCAGTTTTTTTTTTTTTTATCTCGTTTTCATTTGACTGTAAACACAACCTAAGCCAGGCAACCTAGCTTTTAATGAGAGCTCTGCCACTGTATTTCTTTAGCCAGTGATTCGATGTCTGGCGTGACTTTGGTAACAGCCAAACGAAAGTCGCTGTGCACATCCAGTCTGTTGCGTGCCTTTGTTTTGATGGTGACCAGAGCGCTGAAAGCCGTCTCTGACAGGTACGTTGTGGCGAATGGCAAGATTAATCTGGTGATCGCATGATTAGCAAGCCTAGGAGCGACACCTGGTCCTTTTGCCAACCAAAACTGCTTGAATCCATGCTCATCATAGAACCGCTTGCAGACGGAATTGGACTTTATATCCATGAGCTCATCCTCTGCCTGGAGGTGCTCCACATCATCTTCTTTTGCGAGAAATGGGTCCATCACCCATGCGTCTTTTGAGACAAGTTCATGAATATCCGAAAAGCGAGAGTGCATCTCTTCTTGAAGTCGATCCATGTGGCAGGCGAATTGTGTCGTCAAAGCATCAGGTAACACCCCGCCTGATTGTTGTAGTAACAAAGGAAAATGTTGTAGGTCCCCCTTTTTCAGTTTATTTCTTCTGAACTCCACTTTGCGCACAAACGCATCCACTGTTTCTTTGCACTCAATGACGGTTCCGTCTGCGCCCTGCATACGTTTGTTCGCCTCGTTGTACAGACTGAATATATCAGCAAGATATGCAGTCTTGATTAGAAACTCGTCTTTCATTTCGTCTGCTAATTTCTGGTTGTGAACGGCCAAGAATTCCTGTATTTGGTCTTTCAGTTCCATGAATCGCGTCAGCACTTTCCCCCGGGAAAGCCAGCGAACTTCGGTGTGAAGTAGGAGTGTCTGGTGCGTCTCGTCCTCACACAGCTGTGCAAAGATTCTTCTGTTGACCGGACGAGCTTTTATAAAGTTCACTATTTTGACCACAGTCTTTAATGTTTCGTTCAGGTCTTCGCAGAGATGTTTGCCTGCCAGTGCGTGCCTGTGTACCATGCAGTGAAACACCAAGCAGAGCGGGACCTTCTCTTTCAAGCGGCTATTGAAGCCCTTATTTTTCCCCCATCATTGAGGCAGCTCCATCAGTGCAGCATGCCACTATATTTTTGTAGGGTATGTTGTGGCTTGTGATGTACGTGTCAACTGCACTGAAAATATCCTCTCCTCTTGGGGTGGATTTCAGATTGACAGACATAAGAATGTCCTGTTTTACCTCGGTCCCCTCGATGTATTGTGCGTAAACAATGAGGATTGCTTCCTCGGCCACAGTGGTGGTTTCATCCAGCTGGATGGAAAAGGGACTGGTCTTCAGTTTTTCGACTAGTGTGTTCTCGACGTTCCCTGCCATTCTGTCGATTCTGTCTTTCACTGTGTTGTTGGACAGTGGAACAATCTTAAATTTGTTAGCCACCTGAGGTCCACACATTCTCTCGGCCATTTTAATGCACGCAGGTTTAATCAGTGTCTCGCCAATGGTGTGTGGCTTTTTGTCTTTGGCAATTAGAAGAGAACATTCAAAAGATGCAATCGTTGCCTGCTTGTGGTCGCTGCCAGCCCTCAACAAGCTGTCTTTAATGTTCTGTGGCCTGTTAGCAACAAGGCGCTTTTTTTTCTTAGAAAAAACTCCTTCGGTTTTCCCACCGTCTCCGGATGTTTTGTGGTCTGGTGTCGCTTTAACTTGCATGGCTTCAAACTTTCGTTCGCTAGTTTGTCACGGCAAAATATACATTCAGCTCGAACTTTATCCATTGCTTCTATGAATCCATACTCTATAAAACTTTCTTGGTACCCCCTCTTTGACCTTTTCTTTTTGACACATTCCTCCTCTGTCTCTCCTACCTGTGGGGTAGCCATCTTTCCCTCCCTCAGGCCTACTCAGTAAGTCACAATGCAACAGCGCCCGCACGAGAGGGAGTCACGTGGTACGCTCTGTTTCCTGCGAAAACTCATTTTAGTTATCATTTTATTTCTCCGACTCGGAGATGGAGTGCATATAGCGCCAGATTATGATTACTGCATTACTCCAGTGACAGATGCTTTAGCAAACAAGTACGAAGCACTGGAACACCATTAAAAATATAAATATATTATTTGAAACGGAAAAATTTAAAATACACTTAAAACTAAAAACATTATTTGAAAGGGAGGATTATAAAATGCACTTAAAACAAAAAATATATATTATTTGAAAGGGTGAATTATAAAAAACACATAAAACAAATTATATTATTTGAAGGGAGAATTAGAAAATGCACTAAAAACTAAACATATTATTTGAAAGGGAGAATTATAAAATGCACTTAAAACTAAAAATATTATTTGAAGGGAGAATTATAAAATGCACTTAAAACGAAAAATGTTATTTGAAAGGAGGGGTTTAAAATAGACTTAAAACGAAAAATATTATTTGAAAGGGGGAATTAGAAAATAGACTTTAAAAAATGTTATTTAAAAGAGAGAATTAGAAAATACACAAATTAAAAACAACGTTTATTATTAGACCAATAGGCATCCACATGCTGCAGCATTTCCCACCACCAGTGGAGTTTCATACAATGTTTTTATTTTTTTTTTTTACATGAGGAATGAATAATAATAACTATAATAATAATACATAATAATAATAACATCGTATGGAGCTCCAGCGGCCTGAAATGCTGTAGTGCGCGGCGTTATTCAGCGCGAAGATTCACAGATTCGATCTTGAAGCTCTTCTCTGGATTACTCCTGGGTGCTGCGGTGGAAGCTTGAATGATGTGCTGAATATTTATTATTATTTTATTGTTATTTTTTTAAATCCTGAAGACATCGCGTATAGAAAGCCATACTGCCTGCTGACCGGAGTCAGAAAGCAGAAATGCTTCTGCCATAGACGAAACCGGCAGCGTCGTCTTATACAACTATTAGTCTTCGTTCAAAAACAGAATAAATGTTTAATGTAGCACTTAAATTTTGTTGCTTCTATGCATATATTTAATTATTTATTAATTTTATAATTAAATGCTTTGTCATTTATTCAACATGGGCTATATATGGTATTAAAATTAAACCCCTCAAAATCAAGAGGTCTTCGCGACCCTCCGTGAATCTTTGGCGACCCATAGGTTGGGTCGAGACCCATAGGTTGGGAACCACTGCTATAGTGTATCTGTATTTCATACAATATCAGTAGTGCAATAAAAGAGAAGGTGTGTAGTTTGAGAAATGGGACGTAGCTGCCATCTCCTGGTTAAAATAAATAACTAAATGCACATATAAATAAATATCTAATTAAATAAATGAATAAATAAATAAATGTTGAAAAAAAATACATGCATAAATAATTGTATACAATTATTCATGCATGTATTTTTTATTTCAACATTTATTTATTTATTCATGTATTTATTTACCTATACAATTATTTATTTTTTCATTCATTTATTTTAACATTTCTACATTTATTTATTCATTTATTTCCACATTTCCACATATTTATTCATTTATTTATTTACCTATACAATTATTTATACGTGCATTTATTTATGTATATATTTATTTATTTCAACATTTATATATTTATTAATTCATTTATTTATTTCTACATTTATTGCATTTATTTATTTATACTTATGTCCTTTTTGGTTCTCCATAGTAAATACGCGTGCTTTCGTTTTTCACACTGCTAACCTGCCATGCAGTTACAGTGTCCGCTCACAACTTCTCCCTCCTTCTGAGCTACAAACCATGCAGAGTGCGTGTTGGATAGCGTTTGACTTGCTACAACTTCACCATACACTCTAGTGATGCCTTTTCTTCTATAGGAACAAATATTCCCAACTTTTCCACTAAGAAGGTAATTATATGCGTCCAAAGTGCGGTACGCTTTCACTGCCTCCCTGGTGTAAACACACTCCGTTTCAGCAAGGTAGTGATACACATCTGCGTAGGTCACTTCCCTCTTCAATCCTTATCAAAATGATCAGGAGAAGAGGTTTGATCATTAATTATTAATTTCTGACCATAGCGTGTTTGCTCTGTGTTCTGGAGATTTGCGAAATATGCGTTCGTCATTTTGACAGCTGAATATTTGAAAACAGCTCCACCGCAAGCATCGAAGGAACAGACATGTGCAGTAGCTTTGCTAGTGTTTTCCCTCATCGAAACGGTCTATAATAATCACAACTCTACCAAATTTTCACACGTTTTTTTTTTTTTTTTTTTTTTTTTTACAAACAGCAGAGATGTAGTAATGATTCAGGACGCTGTGACACATTACAAATACATGCTTTCATGCTTAAATACTTTATATTATGCTCTTTAACAAAGACAGACATATGGTATGGCATAGTAATAAGTGCATATATATATATATATATATATATATATATATATATATATATATATAGAGAGAGAGAGAGAGAGAGAGAGAGAGAGTTTCTATAGAGTACAGCTCAGTCTTTTACTATTATACAAAATTCAATTAGTAATGGTACCTGCTTTTTGTCTCTTCAGGATCCTCATCATGTTGGCGTCCTCCACCTCAGTGTCGGGGTCGAGGCCTCTAACAGTGTCTGAACTCTCATATATAACCACCGTTATCTCGTCTCGATCTGCTCTGTTCAGCTCCTCAAAATAGATCAGATCCTCATAAACACTCAGAGACATGTCTAATCTCTAAAAGACTGAAACACTGAATTACTGCGTCTCTGTAGAAACACTACAGCAGTGCTGCACCGCTCACCTACTTTAACTACAACAGTGGTTTTAATAAAGGAAGTGCCCAAGTGCCATCAAATATATACAGTTTCTTGTCTGAGCTGAAGGTGAAGCTGATCTTAATCTCTCATACACTACTACATTTATGAGATTACAATATAATCTGAATAGAAGTTATTTATGTATGTTTACATGTGTTTATATTTCCATGCATGGTTCTGAACATCCAGGTGACCGGAATGGAAAAAACTGGAGGCAACGAGAGGTTCCGTCCCAAGGCTATTAAAGCAGTCCAGGTCAGCAGAGCTTTCCCTATGGTGGAGTTGGCAGGAACTGAAGGACATCTGCTGGTACATCGGTACTGGACTGATAATGACATTATGGATGCAGCCTCTGGCCTATCCGACCCCCAACAATTCGGAGAAAGAAAGTTAAGTGAACTTGAGGACTTTATGTCATGTCTTGTCGCCCAACCTTGAACGAAATGCGGGCAGACATGTTGGATTACAACATGTTGACGATGGTAGAGCAAGGAGGGGTCAAGGCAGTGGCAGAGGCACTGGGAGAGATAGATTTGCTGGCAATTGGCCAGCTTCCCAGCCAAGCCAGCAGCAGCAACAAGTCTTCGAAGAAGGAGAAGACTGGACTAACCGATGCTACAGCTGTGAAAAATATGAACATTTTGCTTGGAACTGCCAAGATCAGGCCCAGGGCTCCGGAAAGACAACCGACCAGTATGTCAAGTGATCTCCCTGGCCAGAAGTAGATGCACCGTCCCATGGAAGGACCTTGGTCCATGGGCTTAACGGGTGGCCAGGGCTAAAGATTGGGTGAACACGGAGTGCCCTGACATGCAGTACAGGGCCTCCACCAGAACATGGAGGCACCCCTTTAATTACCATTTGAGGGCAGAGCCCACTGTGGAGCTTTTTTGGCCAGCTCCACTCGTGCAGGCAGCCTCACTCACAGAAGAAGAGGAACAAGACCTAGTTTCACTTCCTCCTCAGCGGTGGGCCACTAGTAAGCATGATGTGGGTCTAATAAAAGATTGTGAACCAGTGTCCATTTCACCAAAGTCTTCCTATAGGACTAGACAAGCTCAGTATCCTTTAAAACCTGAGGCAATCGAAGGCATTGGACCCGTGTTTCCAGCTCTCCTTGAGGCAGGGGTCATAGTTCCATGCCCAGATTCACCAATCCGAACACCAATCTTCCCAGTAATAAAACCCGGCTATCAAAGGCTTATGCACCTGGAATCTATAATCTCACTCAAAATATTTCTAAAATCTATAATCTCACTCAAATTTTTTGTTCATCCTGCCTGATTTCTGCCCAAAACACACACAGACAGACCAAACCACGGTCTGACATATCAGTGGGACACCCCCCACCCACAGAACCAGTTCAACACAAATACGTGCTTTCATGCTTAAATACTTTATATTATGCTCTTTAACAAAGACAGACATATGGTATGGCATATTAATAAGTGCATAAATTAATAATTAAAGAACATAATATAAAGTATTTCAGCACGTATTTGTAAGGTGTGACAGCGTCCTGAATCATTACTACATCTCTGCTGTTTGTAACAAATGAAACGGTGTGAAAATCAGGTAGAAATTGGTGGAGTTGTGATTATTATAAGTGTATTAATCCTTTTCGGGAGTAAAGTTTTGACACGCCCACTCTATTGCGTACACCACATTTCGACACGCCCACACCTTTCAACACGCCCACCTTTCGACACGCCCACACCTTTCGACACGCCCACTACTAAGATAACAGGAAACATGGTTCCCCACTATGTATGAATGAGGAATATGAGTAATATTATACATAGGCTCATAGCAACTACATATCAAATACATAGTTTCAATGTTTTTAATATATTTAAATATTTTTTTAACCGCACCCTGTCATCTGTAAAATGACAGATTCAGTCAGACTCCATGTTTGTTTTGTACATTTCTGTCTCACAGCCAGAAAATACATTACCTCAATATATGTTTGTGTGTAAATAGGTCACATTATATGTCATACATATATATAAATATATACATATATACATATATATATATATATAATTTTTATAATAATAATAATAATTATTATTATTATTATTATTATTATTACTTTGTTTTTATTTATTATTATCACCATATATATATATTTTTATACAGTACAATACATACAATTTAATAAGTGCTAAATGCTACAAACAAAATACCTCGTTGGCTGCTTGTTGAGAAAAGAGGTTCTTGAGTCTTTGAGAACTTTTGGAAAGTCACCCTTTACACAGTATTTTAAACACAAAAAACAATGAATTTACAGTATAATAAATTAATGCAATTTTAATCTAACATTAAAAACTGAGCATATTATTTATAAATTATTTACTTAATGAAAATAAATTGATTATGAAATGAAATAAAATATGCTTTATGCATGAACATCAGCACTTACACTAGCAGTGACACTGGTGTCTGATACACTTGTTCCAGCACCACACACACACACTCTTACACCACTACCATACATGTGTCACTGCTGTCAAGTACACTTATCAGTAGCCAGTACTTATTAATGGTACCTGCTTGTTGTGTCTTCAGGATCCTCATTGTGTTGGTGTCCTCCATCTCTGTGTTGGGGTCATGACCTCTAACAGCGTCTGCACTCTCGTAGATATCCTCCACCATCTCCACTTTATCTCCTCTGTTCATCTCCTCAGATCCAATCACATCATCATAAACACTCAGAGACATGTCTAATCTCTAAAAGACTGAAACACTGAATTACTGCGTCTCTGTAGAAACACTACAGCAGTGCTGCACCTCTCGCCTACTTTAACTACAATAGTGCTGTTAATAAAGGAAGTGCCCAAGTGCCATCAAATATATACAGTTTCCTGTCTGAGCTGAAGGTGAAGCTGATCTTAATCTCTCATACACTACTACATTTATGAGATTACAATATAATCTGAATAGAAGTTCTTTATGTATGTATACATGTGTTTATATTTCCATGCATGGTTCTGAACATCCAGGTGACCGGAATGGAAAAAACTGGAGGCAACGAGAGGTTCCGTCCCAAGGCTATTAAAGCAGCCCAGGTCAGCAGAGCTTTCCCTATGGTGGAGTTGGCAGGAACTGAAGGACCTCTGCTGGTACATCGGCAGTGTTGGGAAGTAACAGATTACATGTAACGGCGTTACGTAATCAGATTACAAATTATGAGTAACTGTAATCTGTTACAGTTACTGCTTCAGTAAATGGTAATCAGATTACAGTTACTCTGTTAAAATAAAAGGATTACATTGCGGTACTTTCCTATTTTTGCTCTTCCAATCCAACACCGACAAAACGCAAATAACATTTTGCGGTGAAATCGCTCTGATATGACAGGGAACTGTCTGCCCCTCCTCCCGTCTCGCTGCACACACACAGAGAGAGGAGGGGCAGACAGCGCTCACACAACGAGACGAAATTAACTGACATTTTGGTCAACGAATAAAAACGAGACGAAAATGTTTGGCAGGGACGAAATCCAATCAGAACTGATTTAGTTCTGTGAAAGGTAGTGACCAGTTAGGAAGAGATCCAATCACTGCTACTTTAGCGGAGGCGACGCGTGCTCAGTTACAAACCAGGGAATTAACCTGTCGTTACGGAGCTCGACTGGAAGTTAACTCGACAGTGTTCAGCAGGAAGAGAGAGAGGAGAGTCGATATATTTCTCCTTTGACGTCGCGAAAAACAAGATAATGTGTAAACAGAGACTCCATCTCCGGTAAAAACACCACTAATCTTCTGCAGACCAGAGTCACACAGATCTCCATGCAGAGATCCGCGTTTTAATGCTGATGTTATTTCATGAGCAGATGGTGTGTTTAACACAGCAGTGCACTAAAACACAGAACTGATACAGAACTCACTCATTAAGATCAGATCATCTGTTTAGTCTCACAGTGGGAAAGATATAGCTAGTGTTAAAGCAGCAGCAGGTCAGAAAGGAACTCAATAATATAACGAAAATAAAACAATAAAATAAGTGAATCTATGAACCCAAAAGTCTGTGTAAAGTTCCTTACAGCACTTTCTCATAAGTTTCTCACTTTAACTCATGAAGTCTCTCAGTACATCCTGAGAGCATCTCTACAGGACAGTGTGTGAATGTTTGTTTTGATCTCATTTATAGACTGTAGCTCCAGTAGATGTGCTGGAGATAAAACTAGATCCTTTAAAAGTTGTTTTTGCATCTACAGCTCTGTTTAAACTTTAATTTAACTATTCAGATGTTTTATGACCTGATTTCTAGAGCAAAAATTTAAATGTAACATATGTATAGTCACACACCTACAATAATAATAATAATAATATACATTAAATCATATATCAATATATTTCACTTTCAAACATTAACAATATTACTCAAGTGGTTATTAAACGTTTCATTCCGTATAAGTGTATAGTTAATAATTCAAGGAAACTGATGAAAAATCATTTACATTTACACCCTTTACATTTTAGTCGACTAAATTTACTGTAATTTTAGTAGACTATATTCTTATGACATTAAGTCGACTAAAACTAAAAACATTTCAGATGACTAAATTGTGACTAAAACTAAATACTATTTTCGTCACAAGACTATAACTAAGACTAAATCAAAATTTGTTGTCAAAATTAACACTGGTGGCAAACCTGCAAATAGATAGCTTACGGTTGTTGTTACATTGTTTGGTTTTAATTTGTTTTATTATCAATTTATAGAAGTGTTTCATAAAATTGTTTGATGAAATGGTTTCATAAGTATTTTTATAGAGTGATTGAAAAGGCTGTTTTATTTGTTTATCTATTTGTTAACTGGAAAGAAAAATAAAATAATAATATGCAATATGTGGTTGCTACATTCATTCAGGCTTAAAAAAATGACAATATTTAAAGTAATCAGATTACGTTACTCACTTGAAGTAATGTAACTGATTACGTTACAAATTACATTTTGAGTGATGTAATCAGTAATCTGTAAGGGATTACATTTTAAAAGTAACCTTCCCAACACTGTACATCGGTATTGGACTAATGACATTATGGATGCAGCCTCTGGCCTATCCGACCCCCAACAATTTGGAGAAAGAAAGTTTAGAGAACTTGAGGACTTTATGTCATGTCTTGTCACCCAACCTTGAACGAAATGCGGGCAGACATGTTGGATTACACCATGTTGACGATGGTGGAGCAAGGGGTCAAGGCAGTGGCAGAGGCCCTGGGAGAGATAGATTTGCTGGCAATGGGCCAGCTTCCCAGCCAAGCCAGCAGCAGCAACAAGTCTTTGAAGAAGAAGAAGACTGGACTAACCGATGCTACACCTGTGGAAAATATGGACATTTTGCTTGGAACTGCCAAGATCAGGCCCAGGGCTCCGGAAAGACAACCGACCAGTATGTCAAGTGATCTCCCTGGCCAGAAGTAGATGCACCGTCCCATGGAAGGACCTTGGTCCATGGGCTTAACGGGTGGCCAGGGCTAAAGATTGGGTGAACACGGAGTGCCCTGACATGCAGTACAGGGCCTCCACCAGAACATGGAGGCACCCCTTTAATTACCATTTGAGGGCAGAGCCCACTGTGGAGCTTTTTTGGCCAGCTCCACTCGTGCAGGCAGCCTCACTCACAGAAGAAGAGGAACAAGACCTAGTTTCACTTCCTCCTCAGCGGTGGGCCACTAGCAAGCATGATGTGGGTCTAATAAAAGATTGTGAACCAGTGTCTATTTCACCAAAGTCTTCCTATAGGACTAGACAAGCTCAGTATCCTTTAAAACCTGAGGCAATCGAAGGCATTGGACCCGTGTTTCAAGCTCTCCTTGAGGCAGGGGTCATAGTGCCATGCCCAGATTCACCAATCCGAACACCAATCGTCCCAGTAATAAAACCCGGCTATCAAAGGCTTATGCACCTGGAATCTATAATCTCACTCAAATTTTTTGTTCATCCTGCCTGATTTCTGCCCAAAACACACACAGACAGACCAAACCACGGTCTGACATACCAGTGGGACACCCCCCACCCACAGAACCAGTTCAACACTGGCAGATAAACTTCATAGAGCTTACACCAGCTGATAGGAAAAAAAAGTTTCTCTTGGTCTTGCAGGTGTATGTTCAGCAAATGGATTGAAGCTTTCCCTACAGGTACACAGAATGGCTCCTCGATAATCACCTCCTTGACCACCCACTTGTAACACATTTTGTCGATCTCCACGACACACTCTCTTTTGTGTCTAAACAGGTGGAAGCAGCACTTCCGGAAGCAGCCGACCAGGCTTTCCACGAGATCCCGCCAGGGGAGCTGGGTGCTGGTGAAGGACCACACCAAGTCCTCCTAACCACCCACACGGCGGTAAAAGACAGAGGGAAGAGGCACTTGCGTTCACCACACACTCCAAGCGACCTAGTATAGGGACCACACTCGTTTAAGGTATCCTCAAGCCTGACAGGTGTAGGACGAGTGCAATAGGGCGTGCTCGCACTCCAAATACCGAAGGGTCAAGAAAAGGCTAAGGTTACCTGCCCCGAGGTGTGGAAACCAGGGATTCTAGGCGAGTCTGTATGGCCTGGATCACACCCTAAGAAACAGCTCCAGCATGCGGATCATCATACTTCGTGCCCGCCTGGGTTCCTCGCTAGGAGCCTGGGAGGCCGCTGAAATGCAAGGTGACAGTGGCGACGGCAAACACCGTCCACCCAGACAGACACTGCTTGGTGTCTCATTCATTGCTATCCTATGGATTCCATTCCACGACCACCCCCCCCCCCCCCAGATAACACCACAGCTGTTCTACTGATATAGAATAGGTCAGACTGTGAATTGAATCTGGGGATAGAACATATGTTGAATTTTTCCCAAGAATATTTGCTAACAGGACAGCTGCCCCGATGGTATAGAAGCTTTCAAGCCTCTAAGCCCCATCGCCCGGATTGTGACCCATCGGGACCCAGGTTTAATCCAAAGTTAAGCAATATGTATTTAACTGTAGTTTCTCCATCAGGATCTACTATGTGCTTGGTTCCTTGTATTTTTAACTGCATTTCGGCAATACTTACACGTTCATTCACTGCTCAGTACCAGCTGTTACAGGTGAATTAAGAAGATGACAGCTTCCTCTCTGTGGAAAGAGGAAGTGAGAGTAGTGGCAGACAGCCTAGGCCCTTTTCTTAGACAGGAAAACAGTTGTTGTTGAACTCAAACTATGTGTTGCGGTAGAAATAGTAAATGTGTTGAGTGCGATTGCCATATAAGGGAAGTCTATGACATATCTCTGAATGCTGATTCATGTTTGTAACCATGAAAGGATGCTGAGGGAAGATATAAAAAAAACTGCTACTCAGCTCACAGAGCTCTGAGCTAGGAATCACAGACCTTTGTATCTCTGTGTATCTAACTCTCAATAAAGCTTGTTACTCATTTCGACATACGACTCAGAGGTTTGATTTTATTCTGTCTATCAACAATTTTCACCACAAGTGTAAATAATATTAAACTAGAATTATATACATACTGTACTATATATACTATATAGAGATTTATATACTGGTCTAAGCTAGGGTGACCAGATGTCCTCTTTTTTCCGGACATGTCCTACTTTTGAGACCTACAAAAATGTTCCGGGGGGGGTTTCAAAATCGTCCAGGATTTTGTTTGACTGCCCACTGTACAGTGCATTGTGATTAGAATTGCCACACCGTTCCATTCCACTCCATTCCAGGTTTCTCTGTATCGCAAATTAGTCACGCCCTTCTCCTCAAATCTATCTACTTTGCATTGTGTGTGTGAAGAAGAAAGCGTGGGCTTGCCATTCTACCCCCTAGTGTTTACAAGCGAAAGTACGTGTGTGTCCAATGGTTCTACACCTTTTCTCTGGGTGGTACTTTCAGTGTTGAGCATCAGACCAAGAGAGCAGGCTTGTGACAGAGAAACCGAGGGACAGACTGAGCAGGAATGTGTAGCACATAAACAGGTAGTAACGTTAGTAAAGTTAGTTACACAGGGACTTTGAGGTGATGGAGGTAATGTTAGCTCTATTACATGAGAATGATGAGCAATGGTTGATGAAACAGCAAACGGTCAAGACTGAGAAGTGTTGGATGAGCAGCAAGTGTGTGTTTTTAGGCTACGTTATTTTATTTTAGATATTTAGGTTAAAGGTGTGTTAAAAGGCTGCATAGTTTCAGTTTTGTAGCCTCTATGCTGTGGATCAGCATGTTTTAAAAAGCACTGAAACAAGTGAAATAACAGATTTTAAAACTGATAAATGATCAGTTAACTTAAAAAGTAAGTGTAAAAAATATAAAAGTAATATTAGCAAAAGGTATGCCCACACTGAATAGGAGTAAAACAGTGTCAAATGCTTTTAAGACATGGTTGCATTTCATGAATTCATAAAGCAGCCCTGTTTGTAGCCTGATACAAATACATGTTATAGCTGTTTAAAGGAGGAAACACCTTTAACCTAAAGAATTCGAATTTAGCTGTTATATTAGAGAAATTCAGAAAATAGCAAAAAAAAAAAGTCCTCCTTTTCAGAAACCCAAATCTGGTCACCCTAATCTGAGCTAAATCATTAAAGAAATCCACAGTTATGATCAGTATTTGCTGAGAGTTTCATAATCCTGTAAGGATCTTCAGTCAGGATTAGAAACAGGTTGAGTTTGGGTGTGATGTCATGATAAATCCACTAGAGGGAGCCAATCAGCAGCTTAAATGCTGGATCTGAGGCTGTGAGGCTGATCAGTGATTTACAGTCTGCAGTAAAATTACAGATTAAAATATTTTATTAATCTTTGTGGTGTCTCTGGACAGATCTGGATAATAAAAATAAAGGAGTAATTTATTGTAAAAATAATTAACAGTAAAATATCGTAGAATTAAATAGAGTAGAGTGTGAATAAGGGTTTCTGCTGGTGGAGCCGCCACGATTCTCTGTGTAACAGTGAGAAAGACACAGTCTCAGATACGTCTCAGCTCCATCCTCTAACCAGCGCTGTTTACTCAGAAACTGAAAACTTCATAAAGCTTTGACTCGATCGTTCAGTCTGAGACGCTTCATCTGAAAGAGGGTTCTCTGCTCTGCGTCTCTGAAAACCTGTTTATTATTATAATCACACATCCAGCACATGAGCACAGTCACAGTTTGTACAGTTTGGATATTGATGCTCTAATGAAGGTTTTCAGAAGCTCCACCCTGAGATAAAGGCTGGGTTTGGGGTTTAGTGAGGATTTGGACCAGTTCAGCTGCAGAGAGACGGTAGGAGAATGGTTTGTGCTGCTGTGTGCTGAGTGTGTGACTCCATGTTAATTAGCTTGTGTATAATTGGATTTAAATGGTTTAAACTAAAGCAGAGCGCTAAAGAGTGCATTTACATTTAGTAACTGCATCACCCTCAGAAACTGGAGTCTGAGAGAGAACAAGTCGCTGTGTGTGTGTGTGTTAACACAGGTGTCTGTTGGCTGATGTATCAGATCTGGGAATCTGGTGCTTTCTTCTGAGTGTGTTGACTGCCTAGTGATTGGGTAGTTGGACTTACAAATTGTGTAGAAATTTAATTAAAATTTGGAATAAATTATTAAGTTCAGTTGCTGTGCACTTACCGAGTGTGTGCATTTGCACGTCTGTGTCAGCAGTTTAAAGTAAGTCAATACATTCATTAGGAGGGATGTCCAAAAACATTTTAACATAATGGGTTGATTTCCCAAAAACGGATTAAACATATTCTTGTACTACACAAAAATTGTGATTGAGATTTTTCACTAAAAGTAAAAACTGTGTATGACTAAGATTAATCAGAATGAATAACAGTGAAATGAGTCTTTATAGAACACTCCTGTTTTCAGCAGATTCTTGTTTTTGTCTTTATTTAATTAAACACTTTTAAAAAGAGAAGTTATTCAGGAGTAACAAAAAGGTAATATTACACACTTCTCACACAATATCTACTCTTTATATTCTCTTTTCACACATCCAAACCAACTGATGATAACAGGCATAATCATTCCAGTTATTCACACAATCAGACCCAAAGCCGTATAAACCACAGTCCTCATCTTCGTAATTATCGGGTTGTCCAGTTTTCCAGAACCTATCAGAGAGAAGGAGAGTATCAGAGTGTTTATCAGAGCAGTGAGGAGTGAGAGTCAGTAACTGCATCATGATCAGAGTTCAGTTCAGGAGTCTCTTACCCAGTGATCAGTTCTGATCCATCCACCCATTTCCAGACCCCCTCTGTTTCACCGTCACTCAGACCAATCCAAACCCACTGACCTTTTCTCAATGTGTTAATGAAGACCTGTTGAAGACCTGTAGGAAACCTGTGAGATCAACAGCACTTAACTGTGCTCTTCTAACTGTGTTCAATTGTGTTCTTCTAATCATATTCTTCTAACTCAGTTCTTCTGACTGGACTCTTCTTCACTGAATTTGTGTTTTAAACACAGTCCACAGTCCGTCTTATTAGCTGCACTGATCATATAGGACACTGTAGTTCTATAATTACAGACAGTAGTCCCTCTATTTCTCTACATAATTTATTATCCTACTTTCACCCTGTTCTTCAATCTTCACAGAAAGTGGATGAGGCTATGATTTCAGTGGTTGTTTTCATTTTGTTCTCAACTAATTACACAATTTATATCAGTAAAGATTTTTAACTTCTCTTCTCAACCTTTCTTTCATCGAGATCCGATGCGTGATTTACGTTTTCCCAGTGTTTATGATCAGTGGAGCTAAAAAAATGAACAGAGGGAGTAGAAACAAAAAACTGTCAGAAAATGTATGTAGTTTTACAGTGCTTTACAGTTAAATACACTCTTACTGCTGCGATAAACATTACTAAACAGTTTAATACATCTCTCTCTCTCTCTCTCTCTCTCTCTCTCTCTGTCTCTTTCTCACCTGTTCTTCTCTGCTGTTGATGATCACCAGGTCTGATCCTCTCTCTCTGCAGTCGTTTCTGCTCTCTCTCCAGCTCTTCCTCTCAGTAGAGACGTAGTAAAGACTGGAGTTGAAGTAGATCCACCCGTCTCTAACTGCTTTATCTATGGATGAAACACAAAAGCAATGCATTATGAGAAAACACCTGTGGTCACTTCTGGGTCACAAATGTTTGATGCTCTTCACAGTAAAACATTTTAACTCTTTTCTCTGGTTTATATGATTACAATTCTGAGAGATGTGAAACAGAGCTGGCAGAAAGAAATGAGACACAAATGTGTGAGTTAACCTGAAAGAACGTACAATTCAGACTTTACAGATAAGATACAGATTTAATGGAACACTTAAGATTTAAGGCTGTGATTCTGTTTTCAGTGCAACAACACTGATAAAAATTTGAACGTAGAAAACAAAAAAATGATCCGAATGAATAAAAAGTGCATCTGAAAATGGAACTGAATGCACTTAGACTGTTTTTATATTTGCACTTGATGAACACCTTCAAATAACACTTTACGAGTACAACACGTTGTGGATTAAATGTAACTCCATAGTGTAACGATGTGGAATGTTTTAGTTGTACAACTCTGTACCAGTTTAACCTCAAACCAGTGTTAGAATGATGTTCCTAATAAAGTGATTAAGAACTGCAATTAATCACTAACCCAGTTCAGAAAGCCTTCTCTGGAGCCCATCTCTCTCTGCCTGTAACTGGTCTCTCTCTGCAGCCAGGTTGGTGTAACTGGTCTGTAACTGGTCTCTCTCTGCAGTCAGGTGGTTGAACTGGATCCACAGCACTGTGATGGCAGTCAGCAGGAGAACACACAGCAGACCCAGACCCACTGCAGCCAGTCTGTAGCGTCTGCTTCCTGCAGAGCGACTCTCTATGAGGAAACACAGATACAAGAACTTTACTCATAGAAATAATAAGTACACTGAAATGCCAAAAGTCATAGGACAGCAATATGTAAGTTGATCATGAAGGGTTGCCTCAGGGAAAGGCTTCGACCTGCTCCCAATCTGTTAAAACCACCCCTTTCTACACTTGTGCACAAAAGCTTCACTTGACACCTGAAAAGGTAAAAAAAAGTAACTCTGCTGTTATATAATGGACAAAAAAATTGTTCAGTGCACACATTTTCTTTTTTGTGCTTGTGAGTTCCACAGTTGAAAAACCAGTTAAAACTGGCTGTTTTTTTTCTTCACCTGGTGTTTTTGCTCCCCTGACTTGTGACATTGATGTGACGCCATAGACCAGCGAACAACACAGTCCTGAGGACAAGGGGGGCTGGCCAGAAGCCAGATGTTGACACTATCCGTCCAGACTGAGACTCCTGCTAGCTGCAGAACCTTGGGTCAGACCTAACTGAGAACATGGTAGCCAGTAAGTAAGCACTGTGATGGTAGTCAGCAGCAACAGCAAATGGGCTGTTTAAAGGGCAATAACTGCTGCCCCAAATACTTGCTCAAAGCCACTGGCTGCACCTGTAACCACTTTTCCTGCACCCAACAGCCTCTGTGAACATGTGGCTGCATTAACGTCCCAGGCTGTCCGAGAGAGTGGACCAGGACAGGACATTTGTAACCCTGTCATGTTTGCATCCATGACCCTGGTGGCTGAAATCCTAAAAGAGGGGAGTGTTACAGGGAATAACAAGAGAACCGCAGACCCACTCCCACACCACGACACTGGTTAGGGGTATCCAGCTAAAGCAAATTGAACTGATTAACCCAGCTGGGCACATTTATAAGCTGTGATAATATGCAGATCAGTCAAACAATAATACTACCCCCTGCTGACATCTAACCATCTGCGTCTCACTGCTATCAGATGCACACTGCTGCTGCTGAAACTCAACCAAGCCCTTCTGCCCTGCCTCTAAACCCATACATCACCCAGTGCCCCTCCCAAACTACCCCTCTCATTTTTTAGTCTTTTTCAAATATGAGCTTAGGTAGGGCTGTGCAATATATCGAATTTTGATCACGATGGCG
Organism: Astyanax mexicanus; assembly: GCF_023375975.1. Classification (NCBI taxonomy): domain Eukaryota; kingdom Metazoa; phylum Chordata; class Actinopteri; order Characiformes; family Acestrorhamphidae; genus Astyanax; species Astyanax mexicanus. Next base: position 9,626,791 of record NC_064432.1, on the reverse strand, counting down.
ATATTGGTGTCAAACGATCTCAAAATTCATAATATCGAATATAAACGATTTTTGTAATTTATCTGTGCTGCCGCTGCACTGGCGTGGCAGCGAATGGGTTGAGCAAAACATCGGCGTGTGGTACGTCATTGACGTCAGAACAGCTCTGGAGTCTCCTGCTCACTTCGTCTCCATTGAGGCTGCTGAAGAGAGTGAAGATTAGCAGCACTAATATTGGCTCGGAAATGGAAGCTACAGGGCAGGCTCAGTTAGTTGAGAAAAAATTAAGAAAAAGTTAGATGATCTGGGACCACTTCAGTTTCGAAGAAAAAGACTCAGAACAGAAGAGAATCATCTGCAAGATTTCGCCAACACAACAAACTTATTCACCCACCTCAAGGTAAACCACAGAGCAATTCAGGACGACACGATAAAGAAAAAACAAAAAATAGACTATGCCAACGTCGCCTCAACCAGCAAGACCACCCAGTCATTAATGCAAGGCACACTCTACAACGCCACTCCGTACGCCACAACTTCAGAGAGGCACAAGGCTCTCACAGAATCCATCGGCTATTTTTTAGCCAAATATATGCATGTTATCTATGCAGTAGAGGGTGAGGGTTTTAAGAAAATGATCTACGAGTTTGACAAGTTATGCTCTGCCCTCTCGACATTATTTTAGCAGAAATGTCCTGCCAGCGATGTACGAAATGTTCAGAGAGAAAGTTGCAAAAGAAGTGCTTGAAGCGGATCACTTCGCAGCAACGACAGATATTTGGTCTAGCCATACAAGCGAGCCATACATTAGCCTCACGGTTCACTTCATTGACAATGAGTTCAACTTCAAAGTGAAGTGTCTCCAGACAGCGTTCATGCCCGAAGATCATACTGGGCAAAACATCGCGGATGTACCCCCGCATGGTACAAAATAAACAATGCTAATGTATATAATTTAACAAGTAAATAGGGTCCAACTTTCTCACACCCACATTTCACTGGCTTCTGACCTAAGAAGGCCTCTTGGTTGGAAACCTTTCTTTTGTAGGCTTTTCTTAACCAAGCAGTAACACTGGTGTCTGATACACTTGTTCCAGCACCCTGCACACTCTTACACCACTACCATACATAACTGCTGTCAAGTACACTTATCAGTAGCCAGTACAATGGTACCTGCTTGAGGTGTCTTCAGGATCCTCATTGTGTTGGTGTCCTCCATCTCTGTGTTTGGGTCATGACCTCTAACAGCGTCTGCACTCTCGTAGATATCCACCACCATCTCCACTTTATCTCGTCTGTTCATCTCCTTAAAGCCAATCACGTCATCATAAACACTCAGAGACATGTCTAATCTCTAAAAGACTGAAACACTGAATTACTGCGTCTCTGTAGAAACACTACAGCAGTGCTGCACCGCTCACCTACTTTAACTACAATAGTGCTGTTAATAAAGGAAGTGTCCAAGTGTCATTGTCGGACCCATGGGAGTGTGGCCCCATGTTGTGCGTTTATTTTTTCCTACGGTGTACATGTAACTGTGTGTGTGGGACTTTTATTTTGAAGGGTAGACCCGTAGGACTGATTACCCCGGAACCTGAGCGGCAGCTCACGTTGATGGACAGATGACTGGACCAACCAGTCTGCATGGCTGCCGTAAGTGTGACCAATGGGGACGGTAGAGGGGCGGTACTACGGGCTGCTTCCGGAATAAACACAGCTGCAGCACTATGGAGGACAGAGCACGGGAACGGGAACCATCCGTGGCGTGGATGCGAAGCGGCGCGCGGCAGACACGAAGTAGGCGAGCGGTAGCGGTGAGGTGGCGTGAAGGACCCGGCCGTACCGGCGCCGACGAGCCCTACACAGGGGAGCTGCGGAGCGAGCGGCGCCAGCAGGAAGCGGGGGAGCTGAGGCAGCGTGAGGAGCTAGCGCGAGGCTACCGCTGTGGGATTTCACCCGGGCTTGGAATATACGTCCTGGGAGTTTGGACTACCCGACTCCCGGGCTAATTGTGAGTATATTCCTTTGGGTGTACTATTGCTTCTGCTGGTGGCTGACTGAGATCATTTGTGGATTTAGAGTGATTCGTAGCTTGTGTGTGGGCCAGGATACTGCTCTCCTTTCTGTTTGCTACAGCTACCTCGTCTGTGGGAGACTTGTGGGGTCAGCGTGGAGGAGAGCGAGTGTGGATTGCTGTGTCACGTGTGAGAGCCGCGCCGCCACGTGCGTGAGCCGCGTTCCTGCTGCCATTACAGATTTTATTGGACTGCTGCTGTACCTAACCAGAACCTACATTTTAGTAAGGGGGATATATGGTGTGGGAAGGGATTATAATATTTATGTTGGTTTAGATTTAATTTGTTTTTCTCTTTTTTTTTTGTTCTTTTGTTTGATAAATTGGTTATTCGTTGGAGTAATCATTTCCGATATTATAATTATACTGACTACTCTCGGGTTGCTAGGATCTATTGAGAGCAACTGTATAGCCTCGCTTATGGTATGGGGGAAACTGTAGGAAATTAGCTACTGTCCTGGGTAGCCTACAGGAGAGTCACCAGCCTCGTAGAATATTTGGAGTATTATTATCAAAAGGAGGATTTTTGTGGGTTGTGTTGCATTATTTATTTTTGGCTGTTTGTTTTTCTTTTTCTTGTGTTGGGTTGTATCCTTTAGTTGGTAGTTCTATTTTTATTGTTGTTAGTTTTTTTGTTATTTGGGTGGGATTTTAGTGATTGGGCTAGCCCTGTGTTGAAAATTATTATTGAGCGAATGGTGATCTTTTTTTTTGCATTGTCCCCTTAATTTTAAATTTAATAAACTTTGTTAAACTGTGCTTGTGAAGTGGTTATTCGGGTGCTCACCCCCAAAATACAAGGAACCTGTGTTGTGCTAAATAGTAATTAATTTTACTCTATTAACCTTGGAGTTCCTAGGACTCCACCACTCCTAGGTGGCGTAGTCGGATTAAAAGTCTTTAAGTTGTGACTCGGTGGGTGTCACATTTTTGGCGTAGTCGGCAGGATCTGGGTATTGTGAGCATTCGAGTAACCATTTTTTTTGTGTGTGTTAAAAAAAATTTGGGATTGAGAAAATGATGATGATGCCGGTATTTGCTGGTGCCCCCTGGTTACCTAAATTTAGTGGGAAGAAAAGCGAGCTTAAATATTTAGAATGGAAAGAGCAGATGTTGGGATTGTTGGGAGCTGCACAGTATACAGATGCCCAGCAGGTTAGTATTATTATGGGTACACTAGTTGGGGATGCTAAGCGAGAGGTCAGCGTGTTGGAGATAGGGGAGCGTGATAGGGCAAATAAAATTTTTCAGTTTTTAGATTCATTATATGGGGATCAAGTAACTCTTGCAGTGTTGCGCTCACAATTTTTTTCTTGTCGGCAGCGTCCCGAGGAAACCTTAAGATCATTTGTGTTGCGTTTAAAAGAACTGTCTTGCAGGCTGCGGGCTCGTGACCCAGACGAGGCACCCTCTGACGGGCAGTTGCGGGACCAGCTGCTACTCGGGATGGGAAATGGGAATTTGCGACAAGCCCTCAAGACGTATGTGCGGCGTAACCCAGACGAATCGTTTACATCAGTTTGTGGAGAAGCCATGCTACTGGATGGGGAACAGCAAGAACTAGACCTCTCGGGTGTTATGCAGCATACTCAAGGTGAGTGCTGTAGCACTAAGTTGTACCCTGCAAAGGAGGATTGGAAGCAGGCCTTCAAAGAAGAGCTTTTGAATGAAGTGAAGGATCAGATGAAAGGCTGGACACAAGAACTTCTTAAAGAGTTGAAGCCCGTAGTACATCCACCTGACCCCCACCTGCCACCATTACCTGACCCTATGGGGAGTCGTTTAAGGGTACAACCATACTCAGATAGGTGGGATCGGGAGGGCAGGCCTATTTGTCGTAGGTGCAACCAAGTTGGTCATTATGCACGTAACTGTAGGGGTGTCTCCGGCAGTAGGCCGGCTTTAAACTAGGTTCTCCCACAGTTGAGGTCAAAACTGTGGGACAGGATAAATACCAAGGGACCCAAGATGCATTTATTGGTACATGTCCAACCGTTGAGGTAGTTATTGAGGGGGTTAAGCTCACTGGGGTACTCGATACAGGGTCCCAAGTTACGTTAATGCGGCAAAGTTTGTATAGGCAACATTTTCCGGTTAGATTGAGTAGTGTGTCCGCTTCTACCGTTTTTTCTCTTAAAGCAGCTAATGGACTTATTATACCCTATTCAGGATATGTGGTAATGGATTTTGAGTTTGACGGTGTGAGAGTCCCGGGACGGGGTGTTGTCCTGGTTGAGGACAATCACCTCACTAGTCCTTTCCTAATTGGGATGAATGTTATATCGGCATGCAAAGATGTTGTGTTTCAGCAGTTGCAAGAACCAGGGGCTGAGCCGTATTTTGCACAGGGGGTTTGGAAACATGCTTTTGCGGTTTGCCAACGTGCTAGTGTAGCTACCCAGGAGGATGGGAGCGTAGGTTATGTTTGGCCTTCCAGCCGTCAGGGCATAAAGGTACCTGCACAGAGCGAGGTTGTAGTTTGGGGGCGTGCACGTATGGGTCCGCGGGGATCAGATTACTGTGGGTTAGTGGAGGGACTGAAGGGTCCCCACCCTGTTGAAGTGGCCAGAGTGGTAGCCATGGTAAGACGAGGGAGAGTCCCAGTGCGTATACGTAATGTAACCCCTTGTGTTTTGTCCATAGGGCGCTACCAAAAACTGGGTCGGCTTTATAGAGTGGGAGATGCAGATATTTATGGCTCAGGTGAGCTAGAACTGACCCCCGAAGCTGATGGCCAGGTGAGGGTCAGTGTGGTAGAGGCTGGGATACCCACTGCTGAGGTTGGTGTTAGCCCTGTGATGGACGCCTTAGGCGGTCGACCTGATTTGTCCTCTCAACAACAAGGTGAGTTGCAAGCCTTGTTGAGGAAGTGGAGTAAAGTTTTTTCTACAGATGATGAGGATTTTGGGCAGACTGATACGGTCCAGCATCGGATCCTGACAGGGGATTCCATGCCGATTAGGGAGAGATTTCGCCCTCTACCCCCGGCTATGTATAGAGAAATGAAGGTTTTGTTGGCGGAAATGTTAGAAAAACGGATTATTCGGGAGAGTGTCAGTCCTTGGGCAGCGCCTGTTGTGATGGTTAAAAAAAAGGATGGCACCTGGCGTTTTTGTGTTGATTACCGCAAGTTGAATGCAGTGACTCATAAAGATGCTTTTCCCCTCCCTCGAATAGAGGAGACCCTGACGACGCTGACCAGATCTCAGTGGTTTTCTACCTTGGATTTGGCCAGTGGGTATTGGCAGGTAGGGGTGGATCCCATAGACCGGGAGAAGACCGCTTTTGCTACTCCACTGGGGCTATTCGAATTTGAGCGTATGCCGTTCGGACTTTGCAACGCTCCGGCTACCTTCCAACGGCTAATGCAACATTGTTTGAGTGGCCAGATATCGGAGTCTTTATTAGTTTACCTAGACGATATAATTGTGTACTCACCTGACTTCTCTTCTCATCTCCAGCATCTAGATGGGGTGTTCGCCCGGCTGTCAAGGCATGGATTGAAGCTGCGCCTGGACAAGTGTAAGCTGTTGCAGGGTGAAGTGAAGTTTTTGGGACATGTAGTAGATGGCCGTGGGGTTAGACCCGATCCAGAAAAGGTTAGTGCAGTCCAGGAGTGTGTACCACCAACTACTGTTAGGCAAGTACGTGCCTTTTTAGGACTAGCTGGGTACTATAGGCGTTTTATCCCGGGGTTTGCTAAGATAGCCTCACCGCTTAATCAGCTGCTTAGTGGGGCCCCTGCGAATCAGGCACGTACCCGTAAAGTGCAGTGGACACAGGAGTGTCAAAGTGCGTTTGAGAAGTTAAAGGCTGTTTTGAGTCAGGCGCCAATATTAGCCTATGCTGACTTCTCGCTACCATTTGTTGTTTATACTGATGCTAGTAATCAGGGTTTGGGCGCAGTCTTGGCCCAAGTACAAGATGGGAGAGAGCGGGTGGTAGCCTATGCTAGTCGTAGTCTGCATCCGTCTGAGCGGAATGATTCAAATTACAGCTCCTTTAAGCTTGAACTTCTGGCGTTAAAATGGGCAGTCACAGAAAAATTTAAAGATTATCTGATGGGTACAAGGTTTACTGTGTTTACTGATAATAACCCGGTGGCCCATTTGCAAACGGCTCGTTTGGGGGCGACAGAGCAGAGGTGGGCCGCTCAATTAGCTGCTTTTGATTTTGAAGTGAAGTATCGCGCTGGTAAAGAGAATGTGAATGCGGACGCCTTATCCAGACTTGCTAGAGAACCCCTTGTTGTGGAGCAGGTAGAAGTGGGGTCGGTTGATGAGGAAATTGTTCGGCAGGTGGTGGGGGGATTGGATGGAGGGCACGAAGAATGGTTCCGTGCCCAGTCCGACGACCCTGAACTTCGGCAGGTGGTGGCGGCTGTTCAAACGGGGCACCTGCCAAGTCGTGAAGCACGAAGGGACTTTCCTATAGGAGCCAAACGGTTGCTACGACATTTTCAGAAACTCACTTTGCATAACCAAGTTTTGTGCAGGCATGCTCTCGATCCTAATACCCACGAAGACCGGCTGCAAGTTGTTTGCCCTGTTTCTCGTCGCGCAGAGGTATGGAAGCGATATCATGAAGCAGTGGGTCATGCAGGGGTGGAGCGGACCCTGTCTTGCATGCGACGACACTTTTTCTGGTCCGGTATGGAGGCCGACCTACGAGGGTTCCAGTCTGGGTGCGTTGCCTGCAGCCTGCAGAAGGACCGCGCTGAGGTAAGGGCCCCATTGGTCCCTATGACCGCCACATTTCCCCTAGAAATTGTGGGGCTAGATTTTCTGTCGTTGGGTAGACCTGACGATTTTTACCAAAACGTTCTGGTAATGACTGACTGGTTCACAAATTATTCTTGGGCTGTACCTACAAGGGACCAGACTGCCCTAACGACTGTTAGGGCACTGTGGACCCACCTTATTAGTAAGTTTGGGTGCCCAGTGCGTTTCCATTCAGATCAGGGTCCTAATTTTGAGTCCTCTCTAGTGAAAGAGTTATGCGCCCTCTATGGGGTGACTAAGAGCCGGACCACGCCTTATCATCCTAGTGGCAACGGAAAAACAGAGAGGTTAAATCAGACATTGTTAAATATGCTTAGGACTCTGGAGGAAGAGAAGCAGAATCGTTGGCCTGAGTATCTTCCAGAGCTGTTATTAGCATACAACAACACCGTACATAGTGCCACAGGTTACGCCCCTGCTTTCCTAATGTTCGGTAGACACTGTCGCCTTCCTGTCGATGTTGTATTGGATGTAGTTCCTTTGCAGGCCCCAGCTACTCGAGAGGAGTGGGTACAGAAGCACCATCAGAGGTTGTCGCATGCATTCGAGGTAGCTAGACGAAATGCAGACATGGCGGCAGGTCAGTATAAACGCAGGTATGACCGTAAGGCGGAAGCCACTCCCTTATTGTCCGGGGAGAGGGTGTGGGTGCGAGATCGGGGGCGACAGGGGAAGGGAAAATTAGGGGGCCGTTGGGACCCTACTGTTTTTATAATTGTAGAGCCGGTAGGGGATACTGGGGTAGTCTATCGGGTGAGGCCTGAGCGTGGGGGTAAAGATAAGGTTTTGCACCGTAATGCTTTGAAACCATGTTTATTGGTACCCCAGGATGCACCAGCAGAGCCCGGCCCAAGTAGCGAAGTGGAGTCCCCCAGACATGGATACTGGGTAGCTTTTCATCAGCCCGAACTAGCCCCAGAAGGTAATGGTGTGGGGCCTAGGCGTTCGGCCAGGCAAAATGTGGGCAGGCCCCCAGCTCGATATAGAGACTGAGATTTGTTGCTCGATGGCCCGGGACTGGCCATGGAAAAGACTGGGGGAGTGTCGGACCCATGGGAGTGTGGCCCCATGTTGTGCGTTTATTTTTTCCTACGGTGTACATGTAACTGTGTGTGTGGGACTTTTATTTTGAAGGGTAGACCCGTAGGACTGATTACCCCGGAACCTGAGCGGCAGCTCACGTTGATGGACAGATGACTGGACCAACCAGTCTGCATGGCTGCCGTAAGTGTGACCAATGGGGACGGTAGAGGGGCGGTACTACGGGCTGCTTCCGGAATAAACACAGCTGCAGCACTATGGAGGACAGAGCACGGGAACGGGAACCATCCGTGGCGTGGATGCGAAGCGGCGCGCGGCAGACACGAAGTAGGCGAGCGGTAGCGGTGAGGTGGCGTGAAGGACCCGGCCGTACCGGCGCCAACGAGCCCTACACAGGGGAGCTGCGGAGCGAGCGGCGCCAGCAGGAAGCGGGGGAGCTGAGGCAGCGTGAGGAGCTAGCGCGAGGCTACCGCTGTGGGATTTCACCCGGGCTTGGAATATACGTCCTGGGAGTTTGGACTACCCGACTCCCGGGCTAATTGTGAGTATATTCCTTTGGGTGTACTATTGCTTCTGCTGGTGGCTGACTGAGATCATTTGTGGATTTAGAGTGATTCGTAGCTTGTGTGTGGGCCAGGATACTGCTCTCCTTTCTGTTTGCTACAGCTACCTCGTCTGTGGGAGACTTGTGGGGTCAGCGTGGAGGAGAGCGAGTGTGGATTGCTGTGTCACGTGTGAGAGCCGCGCCGCCACGTGCGTGAGCCGCGTTCCTGCTGCCATTACAGATTTTATTGGACTGCTGCTGTACCTAACCAGAACCTACATTTTAGTAAGGGGGATATATGGTGTGGGAAGGGATTATAATATTTATGTTGGTTTAGATTTAATTTGTTTTTCTCTTTTTTTTTTGTTCTTTTGTTTGATAAATTGGTTATTCGTTGGAGTAATCATTTCCGATATTATAATTATACTGACTACTCTCGGGTTGCTAGGATCTATTGAGAGCAACTGTATAGCCTCGCTTATGGTATGGGGGAAACTGTAGGAAATTAGCTACTGTCCTGGGTAGCCTACAGGAGAGTCACCAGCCTCGTAGAATATTTGGAGTATTATTATCAAAAGGAGGATTTTTGTGGGTTGTGTTGCATTATTTATTTTTGGCTGTTTGTTTTTCTTTTTCTTGTGTTGGGTTGTATCCTTTAGTTGGTAGTTCTATTTTTATTGTTGTTAGTTTTTTTGTTATTTGGGTGGGATTTTAGTGATTGGGCTAGCCCTGTGTTGAAAATTATTATTGAGCGAATGGTGATCTTTTTTTTTGCATTGTCCCCTTAATTTTAAATTTAATAAACTTTGTTAAACTGTGCTTGTGAAGTGGTTATTCGGGTGCTCACCCCCAAAATACAAGGAACCTGTGTTGTGCTAAATAGTAATTAATTTTACTCTATTAACCTTGGAGTTCCTAGGACTCCACCACTCCTAGGTGGCGTAGTCGGATTAAAAGTCTTTAAGTTGTGACTCGGTGGGTGTCACATCATCAACAATAAACAGTTTCCTGTCTGAGCTGAAGGTGTGAAAACAGCAGAGGTCTCATGCTCTTTATTAAAGCTGATCTTAATCTCTCATACACGACTACATTTATGAGATTACAATATAAACTGAGCATAACTTCTTTATGTATGTTTATATGTGTATATTCCATGCACAGTTCTGAAAGTACAGTACATGCATCTCTCAACATTTCTAATGAGTGTTTTATCCACTGTTTCTCACACTGATCAGCAGCAGCAGTTTGATTCTCTCTCATAGATGAACTGAAGACATCAACTGTTCCATTCAGAAAACTGAGAGAAACATATTCAATATACTGAGCTCTGAAAATCCAGTATTTGCTCAAAGTTTCATAATCCTGTCAGGATCTTCAGTCTGGATTAGAAACAGGTTGAGTTTGGGTGTGACGCCATGATAAATCCACTAGAGGGAGCCAATCAGCAGCTTAAATGCTGGATCTGAGGCTGTGAGGCTGATCAGTGATTTACAGTCTGCAGTAAAATTACAGATTAAAATATTTTATAAAAAACTAAAGGAGTAATTTATAGAAAAAATAATTAACAGTAAAATATTGTGGAATTAAATACAGATTAGAGGGTGAATAAGGGATTCTGCTGGTGGAGCCGCCGCGATTCTCTGTGTTCTAACAGTCAGAAAAACACAGTCTCAGATACGTCTCAGCTCCATCCTCTAACCAGCGCTGTTTACTCAGAAACTGAAAACTTCATAAAGCTTTGTCTCGATCGTTCAGTCTGAGACGCTTCATCTGAAAGAGGGTTCTCTGCTCTGCGTCTTTTCAGAAGCTCCACCCTGAGATAAAGGCTGGGTTTGGGGTTTAGTGAGGACCTGGACCAGTTCAGCTGCAGAGAGACGGTAGGAGAATGGTTTGTGCTGCTGCTGTGCTAGAGCTTAGATTCTCTGCCCGAACCCGACCTGACCCAAGGACCGACCCGAAATTCCTCGGGCCGGGTCGGGTCGGGCTCCAGAAAATAGTCCGAGATGTAGGCATCTGTTTTCTAATTAAATTTTTATTTGATATAAAGCTCTGGTGTGATAATCACAATGTTGCCGAGTAACGAATTATTATTGTTCATGAAAGCGAACGAAATAGCAAAAACGGTAATTAAAAGGAAAAAACAGAACTAACTCGAACTGTATTGTGTGTTTATAAAACTAACTTAAATTAACTGAAAGTACTGATAGAACACCCTCATTTTCGTATTTAATTTACTTATAAGCGCTGTTGTACAGCGGGCGGTGTTGTGCCGATTCTGTTCGCGAAGCGGAGTCGGATTCAGCTGGGAGTCGGATACGGCACAGCAGCGGATACGGCACAGCAGCGGCAGCGCGCGGCACCTCGTGGTCCGTGGCGTTTGTTCTCGTTTAAAGCGCTCGCGCTAGCCGTGAAATACGACAGAAAACACTGAGAAACTGCAGAATTATGTATGGGATTACAATATGAGCGCGAGGCAGATGAAAAAGAAACAGGAGATTCAGTGTGTGAGAACCTTTACCCTAGCTCATACCAGAACTCAAATCTCTCTCTCTCTCTTTCTCGTTTCTTAGATTGTTCTCTCTGATGAGATGTGTGAAAACTAATAAAAACTATCAAGCCCACTCTAAAAACAAATTAAAACTTACTGAACTGTAGGAGAAAAAATAAAACAAAATTAAATTAAACTATAATAAAAATGAAAAAAGTAATCACGCAGCTCTGGGCCCATGTGAACGCCTCCACGTTTGACTCGCAGCACTGTGTGTAGCTGTTCTTAAAATCATTTTAATGAAATAATAGTTCTATGCTTCTATGTTACAGTGTTAATTAACATAATTCTGATTATATTTCGCTCATTCAAACAGCCCGAAAACAGACAGTTTATGGGGCGGATCGGGTCAGGCTCGGGCTCATAATGACAGTTCATGGTTCGGGTTGGGTCGGGCTGGGGCAGAACGTGCACTGGCTCGGGCAGGGTCGGGTCGGATTTTTTGGGCCCGATCTAAGCTCTACGACCAACACAGTCCAACACATGAGGACGAGAGCATGCAGCTAACCAGGAACCAGGTGTTTGCCTCACCCAGTCCAGCCTGAGACTCCTGCTAGCTTCAGAATCTCGGACAAATGGGACAATAGGCTCAGCCAAAAGCTTCCTTGGTCACCACCCCTAGTGACCAGAACCGTCACTCCTTCACCTTCAGCTCTGGCTTTCAGCTCCAGACACCAGCAAAGCGAAATAGACTGAATAGCCGAACTGGGCTCATTTATAGGCCTGGACTGTTTCCAGCACCACACACCCACTCTTACACCACTACCATACATGTGTCACTGCTGTCAAGTACACTTTTATCAGTATGAGATACCTGAGTTTACTGAGAACTTCCCAAGAACCTGTGATTTACTGATATTCTCTACAACACAATACAGTGGTGATCTGATATCTACAGTGTAGTAATTCTGCTGCTTGTTCTTTATTATCATCAGAAAACAGTTAAACTTTCTCTAAGAGTTGAGTTTATACAGAGTACAGCTCAGTCTTTTACTATTATACAAAATGTAATTAGTAACGGTACCTGCTTTTTGTGTCTTCAGGATCCTCATCATGTTGGCGTCCTCCACCTCAGTGTCGGGGTCGAGGCCTCTAACAGAGTCTGAACTCTCGTATATAACCACCGTTATCTCGTCTCGATCTGCTCTGTTCAGCTCCTCAAAGTAGATCAGATCCTCATAAACACTCAGAGACATGTCTAATCTCTAAAAGACTGAAACACTGAATTACTGCGTCTCTGTAGAAACACTACAGCAGTGCTGCACCTCTCGCCTACTTTAACTACAATAGTGGTTTTAATACAGGAAATGACCACGTACCAAATGCCGTGTTCTTCAGACAGTGTGTTTGGGGTGTGAATGCTGTTCTCACGCTCATGAACAAAGCTGCTTCAGACGCTCATACATTGTAATATTTTTAATAAAATATAATATAATCCGACTATAACTACTTTATTTATGTTTACATGTTTACAGTTCCATGCACAGTTCTGAAAGTCCAGTTCATCCATCACTCCACATTTCTAATGAATGTTTTATCAACTGTTTTTTTTATACACTGATCAGCAGCAGCAGTTTCATCAACTGTTTAATTCAGAAAACTGAGAGAAACATATTCACTAAACTGAGCTCTGAAAATCCAGTATTTGCTCAGAGTTTCATAATCCTGTCAGGATCTTCAGTCAGGATTAGAAACAACTTGATTTTGGGTGTGACGTCATGATAAATCCACTAGAGGGAGCCAATCAGCAGCTTAAATGCTGGATCTGAGGCTGTGAGGCTGACAAGTGATTTACAGTCTGCAGTAAAATTACAGATTAAAATATTTTATTAATCTTTGTGGTGTCTCTGGACAGGTCTAGATAATAAAAATAAAGGAGTAATTTATTGTAAAAAAATAATTAACAGTAAAATATTGTAGCATTAAATACAGAGTAAAGTGTGAATAAGGGTTTCTGCCGGTGGAGCCGTCGCGATTCTCTGTGTAACAGTGAGAAAGACACAGTCTCAGATACGTCTCAGCTCCATCCTCTAACCAGCGCTGTTTACTCAGAAACTGAAAACTTCATAAAGCTTTGTCTCGATCGTTCAGTCTGAGACGCTTCATCTGAAAGAGGGTTCTCTGCTCTGCGTCTCTGAAAACCTGTTTATTATTATAATCACACATCCAGCACATGAGCACAGTCACAGTTTGTACAGTTTGGATATTGATGCTCTAATGAAGGTTTTCAGAAGCTCCACCCTGAGATAAAGGCTGGGTTTGGGGTTTAGTGAGGACCTGGACCAGTTCAGCTGCAGAGAGACGGTAGGAGAATGGTTTGAGCTGCTGTGTGCTGAGTGTGTGGCTCCATGTTAATTAGCTTGTGTATAATAGGATGTTTTTGTAGTTGTTATTGGAAGTTATACAGGGTTTAAGGGTCTGACCTAAAGCAGAGTGTTAAGGAGGGTATTTACATTCAGTAGCTGTATCACCATCAGCAGCCGGAGTCCGAGAGAGGACAATTGTCTGTGTTTTCAGCTCAGGTGTCTGTTGGCTGATGTATCAGATCTGGGGATCTGGTGGTTTCTTCTGAGTGTGTTGACTGCCTAGTGATTGGGTATTGGACTTACAAATTGCGAAGAAATTGGAGTAAAATTTGGAATAAATTATTAAGTTCAGTTGCTGTGCACTTACGGAGTGTGTGCATTTGCACGTCTGTGTCAGCAGTTTAAAGTAAGTCAATGCATTCATTAGGAGGGATGTCCAAATACATTTTAACATAATGGGTTGGTTTCCCAAAAAGAGGTTAAGCATATTCTTGTACTACACAAAAATTGTGATTGAGATTTTTCACTAAAAGTAAAAACTGTGTATGACTAAGATTAATCAGAATGAAAAACAGTGAAATGAGTCTTTATAGAACACTCCTGTTTTCAGCAGATTCTTGTTTTTGTCTTTATTTAATTAAAAACTTTTAAAAAGAGAAGTTATTCAGGAGTAACAAAAAGGGAATATTACACACTTCTCCCACAATATCTACTCTTTATATTCTCTTTTCACAGATCCAAAAGAACTGGCTATTACAGGCATAATCAGCCCAGTTATTCACAGGATCAGACCCAAAGCCGTATAAACCACAGTCATCATCTCTGTAATTGTTAGGTTGTCCAGGGTCCCAGAACCTATCAGAGAGAAGGAGAGTATCAGAGTGTTTATCAGAGCAGTGAGGAGTGAGAGTCAGTAACTGCATCATGATCAGAGTTCAGTTCAGGAGTCTCTTACCCAGTGATCAGTTCTGATCCGTCCACCCATTTCCAGACCCCCTCTGTTTCAGCGTCACTCAGACCAATCCAAACCCACTGACCTTTTCTCAATGTGTTAATGAAGACCTGTTGAAGTACAATAACTGCTTACACATTTCCAACAACACACACACACACTTAATACATGTCATCATTTGAGCATTTAAAATTATTCTATAAGAACCAGCACTCTTCCACCTGTAGGAAACCCGTGAGATCAACAGCACTTAACTGTGCTCTTCTAACTGTGTTCAATTGTGTTCTTCTAATCATATTCTTCTAACTCAGTTCTTCTGACTGGACTCTTCTTCACTGAATTTGTGTTTTAAACACAGTCCACAGTCCGTCTTATTAGCTGCACTGATCATATAGGACACTGTAGTTCTATAATTACAGACAGTAGTCCCTCTATTTCTCTACATAATTTATTATCCTACTTTCACCCTGTTCTTCAATCTTCACAGAAAGTGGATGAGGCTATGATTTCAGTGGTTGTTTTCATTTTGTTCTCAACTAATTACACAATTTATATCAGAGAAGATTTTTAACTTCTCTTCTCAACCTTTCTTTCATCGAGATCCGGTGCGTGATTTACGTTTTCCCAGTGTTTATGATCAGTGGAGATAAAAAAATGAACAGAGGGAGTAGAAACAAAAAACTGTCAGAAAATGTATGTAGTTTTACAGTGCTTTACAGGTAAATACACTCTTACTGCTGCGATAAACATTACTAAACAGTTTTATACATCTCTCTCTCTCTCTCTCTCTCTCTCTCACCTGTTCTTCTCTGCTGTTGATGATCACCAGGTCTGATCCTCTCTTTCTGCAGTCGTTTCTGCTCTCACTCCAGCTCTTCCTCTCAGTAGAGACGTAGTAAAGACTGGAGCTGAAGTAGATCCACCCGTCTCTAACTGCTTTATCTATGGATGAAACACAAAAGAAATGCATTATGAGAAAACACCTGTGGTCACTTCTGGTCACGATTGCTTGATGCTCTTCACAGAAAAATACTTTTTAACTCTCTTCTCTGGTTTATATGATTACGATTCTGAGAGATGTGAAACAGAGCTGCCAGAAAGAAATGAGACACAAACGTGTGAGTTAACCTGAAAGAACGTACAATTCAGACTTTACAGGTAAGATACAGATTTAATGGAACATTTTACGGTAGTGATGTACGGTTATGGTTTCAGTGGAACAACACTGATAAAAGTTTGGAAGACTGGTGATAAAACTGTTAGACTGGCGTTCCTAATAAAGTGATTAAGAAGTGTAAGAATTACTAACCCAGTTCAGAACAGCTTCTCGGGAGATCATCTCTCTCTGCTTGTAACTGGTCTCTCTCTGCAGTCAGGTTGGTGTAACTGGTCTGTAACTGGTCTCTCTCTGCAGTCAGGTTGGTGTAACTGGTCTGTAACTGGTCTCTCTCTGCAGTCAGGTTGGTGTAACTGGTCTGTAACTGGTCTCTCTCTGCAGTCAGGTTGGTGTAACTGGTCTGTAACTGGTCTCTCTCTGCAGTCAGGTTGGTGTAACTGGTCTGTAACTGGTCTCTCTCTGCAGTCAGGTGGTTGAACTGGATCCACAGCACTGTGATGGCAGTCAGCAGGAGAACACACAGCAGACCCAGACCCACTGCAGCCAGTCTGTAGCGTCTGCTTCCTGCAGAGCGACTCTCTATGAGGAAACACAGATACATGAACTTTACTCATAGAAATAATAAGTACACTGAGTTGACAAAAGTCATGGGACAGCAATATGTAAGTTGATCATGAAGAGTTGCCTCAGGGAAGAGCTTAGGTACACCCACACTTGTATAAGTTGTAAAGCTGAACACTGATCAGTGTGCTCATGGCAAGGTGAAATTAATTATGGGAGTTCAGTTGAAGTCTGATAGTAGTGCAGATGGACGAAAACAACATTCAGTTTCTGAAACTGTATGCAGATATTTAACATTCTTCAGTCCACAGTGTCACGTCGAGGTGAGGGGAGTCTGGAAAGGACAAGGGATGGATAGAACTGGAGGAGGGACAAGTATGGCATCACATCAGTGTCAAAAGTTATTTCGAACTTCATTTTACTAGTTTTCAAGTGTTTTTTTTTTTTTCATCTTGAAATTACAGCTGTCCTTTACATTATGTGCATTGCCTGGGGCTGCTCTTTTTGCTCCAGTGAAAGTTTCGCGTCTAAGTGTAGAAAAGGGGGGTTTTGACAGTTTATTGGCGGGGTCAGGGTCATCTCCCTCATCAAATGCTGTTGGCTGATAGCTCCAGGTTTTGTGATAGACGGCTTACTACCAATAGTCTGTTTCAGAAAGTAAAGATGGAGGAGGGTGAAAAAAGGACAACAGTAGAGTTAATTTCTGTGATGGTCAATAAATGAAAGTTCAACGAGACTTTTATCAGAATTCCCCTCAAGCGGGACCCTCACAGCCAGGTTTGTGATTCCTGCAACCAACAAAATATGAACCCTCAGCAACCAGGAAGCAGAGTTTCAGTCCAGAAAAATCCAGAAAAAAAAGGATTCCTTTGGTTTTAATAAAGGTTGCATGTCTTTTCTGCTATGCTAGCTATTCTACCGTGATAATCTTTCCACCAAATGGAAGGTAGAAATAACCTCTGATAATTAAGTGCATTATATAACAGCTGTTCACTTTCTTCAAATCATTAGGTGTGTCTGTCTAATTTGCAAACTGCAGAAGGTTTAAGTCTGTTATGTTTTTGCTTGGGGCATCCAAATGCCTTGAAACAACCCTGGATGGAGACCGCACTGAGAACATGGGGGCCAGTCAGGTGGTTGAACTGGATCCACAGCACTGTGATTGTAGTCAGCAGGAGAACACACAGCAGACCCAGACCATCTGCAGTCAGCCAGGTCTTGCGGCCCTGCAGCACCATCAGTCTTGGTGGAGATGGGGCTGTTTGAAGGGCAACAACTGCTGCCCCAAGTGCCTGCGCAATGCCATTGGCCACATGTGCAACCATTTTTCTGCCCCCCAACAGCCTCTGTGAACATGTGGCCGCATCCCAGTATGCACAGGAGAGTGGACCAGGACAGGACATTCATTACCTCATCACATCTGCCTCTAGCTTTCAGCTCCAGAGACCAGACACCAGGCTGAAATCTTAGAAGAGGGTAG
This sequence comes from Astyanax mexicanus, assembly GCF_023375975.1. NCBI lineage: Eukaryota > Metazoa > Chordata > Actinopteri > Characiformes > Acestrorhamphidae > Astyanax > Astyanax mexicanus. Next base: position 9,609,408 of record NC_064432.1, on the reverse strand, counting down.
TGCAACAGGGAAAAGCGAGAGATTTCACAGTACATATTGGAGTGCATGTGTCCCTCAATGAAATGTAACTCCCCAACAACCGCTGCACTCATGCAGCCCCAGACCATGGCATTCCCACCACCATGCTTGACTGTAGGCTTGAGATACTTATCTTTGTACTCCTTACTTGATTGCAGCCACACATGCTTGAGACCATTTGACCAACCAAATTAATCTTGGTCTCATCAGACCACAGGATATGGTTCCAGTAATCCATGTCCTTTGTTGACATGTATTCAGCAAACTGTTTGCAAGCTTTCTTCTGTACAGACTTCAGAAGAGGTTTTCTTCTGGGGTGACAACCAATTTGATGTACTGTGCAGCGTAAGATCTGAGCACTGACAGGCTGAACCCCCACTTCTTCAATCTCTGCAGCAAAGCTGACAGCACTCCTACACACCTATCTTTCAAAGATGGATATTTCATCCATGTTAACTCTCCAGACTCTAGCTTCACAAAGGACTTTTTAGCAATTCTTGAATGCTTTCATGTTGCACAGCATGTAAATTTCCCCAACCATGACAAAGGTCACACCCTTGACTTGGTCTGTTCTTCATCCTTGTCTGTTATTAATCCACATCCTCTACTGTTCCCACTCTCTGATCATAAGTTGATACTGTTTACTGCTCCTCTGCCTGTGCCACGCCACTCTACTCAAAATAAGAGTATTTCCTTCCGTAAAACTCTGTCCGTTGATCCTCTTCTCCACATCCAGTCTATTTCTTCTGCCTTTCCTGTTGACGCTGCTCCTTCTTCTCCCGAAGTTCATGCTATGTTGTTAAATGAGGCTCTCTCTGAAGCTTTAAATGCACTAGCTCCTCTAAAAACCAAAACTGTGTCCTTTTCCACCCCTGCTCCCTGGTATACCCGTGAGCTTCGTAGTATGAAGCAGGTTGGTCGCCGTCTGGAGCGACTTTATAAGAAGTCAAAGCTCACCGTTCATGGTGAGGCTTATAAACAACATACATCTAAATACAGAGACGCCTTACATACAGCTAAGTCAACTTATCTTTCCAGCCTCATCAATAAACAACATAGCACTAACTCCCGTCATCTTTTTTCAACAGTCACCAAGCTCTTTAAACCCCCTGATGAGACTGTAGCCGCTTCCTCTGAACTTTGCAACACATTCTTACATTTCTTTGAATCCAAAATTGCAACGATTAATAGCTCTCTGACAACTGCTACTTCTGCTACCCCTCTTCAATCTTCTCCTTCTACTCTTCCTTCTGGCTCTAAATCATTCACTTCCTCTCTTTCTGCCTTTAACACTGTCAACTCTTCCTTCATTGCTAATATCATAACTACTTCCAAGAACACAACCTGTTCTCTTGATCCACTTCCTACATCCTTAACTAAAGCCAGTCTACCTGTCCTGGTCCCTCACCTCACCATCCTTATTAATCAATCTCTGCTCCTCGGCCAGGTTCCTTCAATCTATAAGATTGCCGCAGTAACTCCTATCCTTAAAAAAACGGGCCTCGACAGATCTGATCTAAATAATTATCGTCCTATCTCTAACCTTCCCTTTCTGTCTAAAGTTCTTGAACGTACTGTTGTCAGCCAGCTACAGGAGTACCTTTCTCTTAATAGTCTTTTTGAACCCTTCCAGTCTGGTTTTCGTCCATTCCACAGCACAGAAACAGCTCTAATCAAGGTCACTAATGATCTCCTTGTGTCTGCAGATGCTGGTGCTTTAAACATTCTGTTACTTCTTGACTTAAGTGCCGCCTTTGACACAGTGAGTCATTCCATTCTCCTGTCTAGGCTGCACGAACTGGGAATTGATGGTACTGCCCTCGATTGGTTTACATCCTACCTGACCAATAGGCAGCAGTTTATCACCCTCTCTGGTCACACTTCCTCTACCTCTGTGGTCTCTCAAGGTGTCCCTCAAGGATCTGTCCTTGGACCTCTCCTCTTCATTGTTTATATCCTTCCCCTTGGGCACATACTTCGTCGTTACAACCTGCATTTTCACTGCTATGCTGATGACACACAGATTTACCTTAACACCAAATCACTTAAAAACCCACCCCTTTCTCACTTAGAGGCCTGCTTGACTGAAATCAAGAGTTGGATGAATCAGAACTTTCTTATGTTAAATAGCTCCAAAACTGAACTCATTCTCATTGGATCCAAGTCTATCCTTAAGAAAACTCCCACTCTTACTCTTTGTATCGATGGTGTAGCCATATCTCCCTCCTCACTTGTCCGTAATCTTGGTGTTATCCTTGATTCAACCCTCTCATTTAATGCTCATATTAACTCTATTGTCAAAATTTCATTTTTCCACCTGCGCAATATTGCTAAAATCAGATCAGCTCTCTCTCAGTCAGCTGCTGAAATCCTTATTCATGCTTTCATTTCCAGCCGTCTAGACTACTGTAACTCTCTCCTTTTAGGTATCAACTCTTCCTCCATTCACAAACTTCAAATGGTTCAGAACTCTGCTGCCCGTCTTCTCACACACACACTCGTGCACATCACCACATCACCCCTGTCCTCCAGCGTCTCCATTGGCTTCCTGTGCAATATCGCATTCAGTTCAAAATTCTTCTGCTCACCTATAAAGCCCTGAATAACCTCACCCCTTCTTACCTGTCTGATCTTCTTTCTCCCTATACACCCTCTCGCTCTCTCAGGTCATCCTCAGCTGGACTTCTCACCATCCCTCCATCTACCCTCCGAGGCTTTGGTGACAGAGCCTTCTCAACATCTGCCCCTAGACTTTGGAACTCTCTCCCATTAGTGGTTAAACAAACCACCTCACTCTCCATATTCAAATCTAATCTGAAATCTTATCTCTTCTCACTTGCCTACAACCTCCCTCATGCTTTCAATGTCTGACTGCCATTGTACAGTGTTCACTCTGTAAATCGCTCTCTTATCTCAGTCTGTTTGTTCTTCTATTTAATCTGTCCACATACTCTCTTGTATTCTTGTGTTTTTGTTGCTCTTGTTGATTGTAGTGTGTGTTCTATGTACCCTGTGCTGTAAGCATCTTTGGGTTCTTGATAAAGCGCTATAAAAAAAAAATTAAAAAAAAGATGACAACATTAGGACATGACGCTGAGCATGTGCTTCTTTGGATGACCAACGCGAGGTCTGTTCTGAGTGGACCTTGCTCTTTTAAAATGCTGGATGATTTTGGCCACTGGGCTGCAGCTCAGCTTCAGGTTAGCCTTGGCCATCATTAGTGCAACAATTTGTCTTTTAAGATCCTCAGAGAGTTCTTTGCCATGAGGTGCCATGTTGAAACTTTCAGTGACCAGTATGAGAGAGTGTGAGAGCTGTACTACCAAATTGAACACACCTGCTCCCTGTGCACACCTGAGACCTAGTAACACTAATGAGTCAAATGATTTTTTGGAGGGAAAATGACAATTAGTGCTAAATTTGGACATTTCTGGTGTAGTCTCTTAGGGGTGTACTCACTTGTGTTGCCGGTACTTTAGACTTGCTATAGAATGGCTGTATATTGAGTTATTTTGAAGGAAGTATAAATTAACACTGTTATATAAGCTACCCACAGACTATTTTTCATTGTTTCAAAGAGTCCTTTTGTCAGTGTTGTCCCATTAAAAGATATATTTAAATATCTGCAGAAATGTGAGGAGTGTACTCACTTTCCTGATACACAGTATAAGCAAGGACTATTTCATTTTCACTGCAGCGCCCTCTCAGGTTCAACTGTGCTATAGGTGAGGATGATGTGTCAGCATACTTTGGTACACAGATACATCATAATGTGCAGATCAGTCAATCAATAATTCCACCCCCTGCATCTCACCGCTATCAGAGGCAAACTGCTGCAGCTCTGCCAATCAGTTCTCCCTCCTGCTCTGTCTCTAAACCCATACATCACCCAGTAACCCTCCCAAACGACCCCTTACATTTTTTAGCCTTTTCCAAATTTGAGTCACCTAAAATCAGGGGGTTTAGCCCTGTAAGTTTATTTGGGTGTGGTGGAGGGCAACTTAACTTAATGCAATAAACGTACATTTGAGTTTAGTGAGTCTCTGTGTTTGTGTCTCTCTCTACTACTTCCTGTTTATCAGGTCTAAAGGGGTGCATGCTTATCCCCATACAGTACAAAATAAACAATGCTAAAGTATATAATTTAACAAGTTAATAGAGTCTTACTTTCTCACACCCACATTTTACTGGTTCCTGACCTAAGAAGGCCTCTTGGTTGGAAACCTTTCTTTTGTAGGCTTTTCTTAACCAAGCAGTAACACTGGTGTCTGATACACTTGTTCCAGCACCACACACTCTTACACCACTACCATACATAACTGCTGTCAAGTACACTTTTCAGTAATCAGTAATTAGTAATGGTACCTGCTTGTTGTGTCTTCAGGATCCTCATTGTGTTGGTGTCCTCCATCTCTGTGTTGGGGTCATGACCTCTAACAGCGTCTGCACTCTCGTAGATATCCACCACCATCTCCACTTTATCTCCTCTGTTCATCTCCCCAAATCCAATCACGTCATCATAAACACTCAGAGACATGTCTAATCTCTAAAAGACTGAAACACTGAATTACTGCGTCTCTGTAGAAACACTACAGCAGTGCTGCACCTCTCGCCTACTTTAACTACAATAGTGCTGTTAATAAAGGAAGTGTCCAAGTGCCATCAACAGTTTCCTGTATATAGCTGTCTGAGCTGAAGGTGTGAAAACAGCAGAGCTCTCCTGCTCATCTCTCATACACGACTACATTTATGAGATTAAATATAAACTGAGCATAACTTCTTTATGTATGTTTATATGTGTATATTCCATGCACAGTTCTGAAAGTACAGTACATGCATCTCTCAACATTTCTAATGAGTGTTTTATCCACTGTTTTTTTATACACTGATCAGCAGCAGCAGTTTGTTTCTCTCTCATAGATGAACTGAAGACATCAACTGTTTAATTCAGAAAACTGAGAGAAACATATTCACTAAACTGAGCTCTGAAAATCCAGTATTTGCTCAGAGTTTCATAATCCTGTCAGGATCTTCAGTCATGATTAGAAACAGGTTGAGTTTGGGTGTGACGTCATGATAAATCCACTAGAGGGAGCCAATCAGCAGCTTAAATGCTGGATCTGAGGCTGTGAGGCTGATCAGTGATTTACAGTCTGCAGTAAAATTACAGATTAAAATATTTTATAAAAAACTAAAGGAGTAATTTATAGAAAAAATAATTAACAGTTAAATATTGTAGCATTAAATACAGATTAGAGGGTGAATAAGTGTTTCTGCTGGTGGAGCCGCCGCGATTCTCTATGTAACAGTGAGAAAGACACAGTCTCAGATACGTCTCAGCTCCATCCTCTAACCAGCGCTGTTTACTCAGAAACTGAAAACTTCATAAAGCTTTGTCTCGATCGTTCAGTCTGAGACGCTTCATCTGAAAGAGGGTTCTCTGCTCTGCGTCTCTGAAAACCTGTTTATTATTATAATCACACATCCAGCACATGAGCACAGTTACAGTTTGTACAGTTTGGATATTGAAGCTCTAATGAAGGTTTTCAGAAGCTCCACCCTGAGATAAAAGCTGGGTTTGGGGTTTAGTGAGGATCTGGAGCAGTTCAGCTGCAGAGAGACGGTAGGAGAATGGTTTGTGCTGCTGCTGTGCTAGAGCTTTGATACTCTGCCCGAACCCGACCTGACGTGAGGACCGACCCGAAATTCCTCGGGCCGGGTCGGGTCGGGCTCCAGAAAATAGTCTGAGATGTAGGCATCTGTTTTCTAATTAAATTTTTATTTGATATAAAGCTCTGGTGTGATAATCACAATGTTGCCGAGTAACCAATTATTATTGTTCATGAAAGCGAACGAAATAGCGAAAACTGAAAGTGAAAAAACATTTGTGTTAACTGAATCTAATAAAAACTGTAATTAAAAGGAAAAAACAGAACTAACTCGAACTGTATTGTGTGTTTATAAAACTAACTTAAAGGAACTGAAATTACTGATAGAACACCCTCATTTTCGTATTTAATTTACTTATAAGCGCTGTTGTACAGCGGGCGGTGTTGTGCCGATTCTGTTCGCGAAGCGGAGTCGGATTCAGCTGGGAGTCGGATACGGCACAGCAGCGGCAGCGCGCGGCACCTCGTGGTCCATGGCGTTTGTTCTCGTTTAAAGCGCTCGCGCTAGCCGCGAAATACGACAGAAAACACTGAGAAACTGCAGAATTATGTATGGGATTACAATATGAGCGCGAGGCAGATGAAAGAGAAACAGGAGATTCAGTGTGTGAGAACCTTTACCCTAGCTCATACCAGAACTCAAATCTCTCTCTCTCTCTTTCTCGTTTCTTAGATTGATCTCTCTGATGAGATGTGTGAAAACTAATAAAAACTATCAAGCCCACTCTAAAAACAAATTAAAACTTACTGAACTGTAGGAGAAAAAACAAAACAAAATTAAATTAAACTATAATAAAAATGAAAAATGTAATCACGCAGCTCTGGGCCCATGTGAACTCCTCCGCGTTTGACTCGCAGCACTGTGTGTAGCTGTTCTTAAAATCATTTTAATGAAATAATAGTTCTATGCTTCTATGTTACAGTGTTAATTAACATAATTCTGATCATATTTCGCTCATTCAAACAGCCCGAAAACAGACAGTTTATGGGGCGGATCGGGTCGGGCTCATAATGACAGTTCATGGTTCGGGTTGGGTCGGGCTCGGGCAGAACGTGCACTGGCTCGGGCACGGTCGGGTCGGATTTTTTGGGCCCGATCTAAGCTCTACGAGCAACACAGTCCAACACATGAGGACGAGAGCATGCAGCTAACCAGGAACCAGGTGTTTGCCTCACCCAGCCCAGCCTGAGACTCCTGCTAGCTTCAGAATCTCGGACAAACGGGACAATAGGCTCAGCCAAAAGCTTCCTTGGTCACCACCCCTAGTGACCAATGACTAATTGGAGGCTGTATTGAGAACATTGGAGCCTCTCCATGTGCAGCACCATTGGCCATTGGACATCCAAGAGTATGACCCTCAGGTTTGACGGTGAAAACCGCTGACCCGAATGCCTGCTTAATGCCATTGACTGCACCACAACCACTTTTCCACCACCCAACAGCACCTGTGAACAGCCGCATTGCTGCCCCGGGCTGTATGGAAAGGAGGACCAGAACCGTCACTCCTTCACCTTCAGCTCTGGCTTTCAGCTCCAGACACCAGCAAAGCGAAATAGACTGAATAGCCGAACTGGGCTCATTTATAGGCCTGGACTGTTTCCAGCACCACACACACACTCTTACACCACTACCATACATGTGTCACTGCTGTCAAGTACACTTTTATCAGTATGAGATACCTGAGTTTACTGAGAACTTCCCAAGAACCTGTGATTTACTGATATTCTCTACAACACAATACAGTGGTGATCTGATACCTACAGTGTAGTAATTCTGCTGCTTGTTCTTTATTATCACCAGAAAACAGTTAAACTTCCTCTAAGAGTTGAGTTTATACAGAGTACAGCTCAGTCTTTTACTATTATACAAAATGTAATTAGTAACGGTACCTGCTTTTTCTGTCTTCAGGATCCTCATCATGTTGGCGTCCTCCACCTCAGTGTCGGGGTCGAGGCCTCTAACAGCATCTGAACTCTCATATATAACCACCGTTATCTCGTCTCGATCTGCTCTGTTCAGCTCCTCAAAGTAGATCAGATCCTCATAAACACTCAGAGACATGTCTAATCTCTAAAAGACTGAAACACTGAATTACTGCGTCTCTGTAGAAACACTACAGCAGTGCTGCACCTCTCGGCTACTTTAACTACAATAGTGCTGTTCATAAAGGAAGTGTCCAAGAGTCATCAACTCTATACGGTTTCCTGTTTGAGCTGAAGGCTTAAAAAACAGCAGAGCCCACCTGCTCTTTATTAAAGCTGATCTTAATCTCTCATACACGACTACATTTATGAGATTAAAATATAAACTGAGTATAACTTCTTTATGTATGTTTATATGTTTATATTTCCATGCACAGTTCTGAACGTCCAGTTCATCCATCACTCCACATTTCTAATGAGTGTTTTATCAACTGTTTATTTTTTATACACTGATCAGCAGCAGCAGTTTCATCAACTGTTCCATTCAGAAAACTGAGAGAAACATATTGACTAAACTGAGCTCTGAAAATCCAGTATTTGCTCAGAGTTTCATAATCCTGTCAGGATCTTCAGTCAGGATTAGAAACAGGTTGAGTTTGGGTGTGATGTCATGATAAATCCACTAGAGGGAGCCAATCAGCAGCTTAAATGCTGGATCTGAGGCTGGTCGGTGATCTACAGTTTGCAGTAAAATTACAGATAAAATATTTTATTAATCTTTGTGGTGTCTCTGGACAGGTCTAGATAATAAAAATAAAGGAGTAATTTATTGTAAAAAAAAAAAATTAACAGTAAAATATTGTAGCATTAAATACAGATTAGAGGGTGAATAAGGGTTTCTGCTGGTGGAGCCGCCACGATTCTCTGTGTAACAGTGAGAAAGACACAGTCTCAGATACGTCTCAGCTCCATCCTCTAACCAGCGCTGTTTACTCAGAAACTGAAAACTTCATAAAGCTTTGTCTCGATCGTTCAGTCTGAGACGCTTCATCTGAAAGAGGGTTCTCTGCTCTGCGTCTCTGAAAACCTGTTTATTATTATAATCACACATCCAGCACATGAGCACAGTTACAGTTTGTACAGTTTGGATATTGATGCTCTAATGAAGGTTTTCAGAAGCTCCACCCTGAGATAAAGGCTGGGTTTGGGGTTTAGTGATGATCTGGACCAGTTCAGCTGCAGAGAGACGGTAGGAGAATGGTTTGTGCTGCTGCTGTGCAGAGTGTGTGTCTCCATGTTAATTAGCTTGTGTATAATTGGATAATTTTACTTGTCACTGGAAGTTATACAGGTTTAAAGGGTTTAAACTAAAGCAGAGCGCTAAAGAGTGCATTTACATTCAGTAGCTGCATCATCATCAGCAGCCAGAGTCAGAGCGAGGCCAGTTGGCTGTGTGTGTCAGCACACCTGTCTCTTGGCGGATGTATAAGAGCTGGTGCTGTTTTCTGAGTGTGTTGACTGCCTAGTGATTGTTTTAAAAATGGGGTAAATTTTATTTAATTGTATATTGAGTTATTTTGAAGGAAGTATAAATTAACACTGTTATATAAGCTACGCACAGACTATTTTTCATTGTTTCAAAGAGTCCTTTTGTCAGTGTTGTCCCATTAAAAGATATATTTAAATATCTGCAGAAATGTGAGGAGTGTACTCACTTTCCTGATACACAGTATAAGCTAGGACTATTTCATTTTCACTGCAGCGCCCTCTCAGGTTCAACTGTGCTATAGGTGAGGATAATGTGTCAGCATACTTTGGTACACAGATACATCATAATGTGCAGATCAGTCAATCAATAATTCCACCCCCTGCATCTCACCGCTATCAGAGGCAAACTGCTGCAGCTCTGCCAATCAGCTCTCCCTCCTGCCCCGTCTCTAAACCCATACATCACCCAGTACCCCTCCCAAACGACCCCTTACATTTTTTAGCCTTTTCCAAATTTGAGTCACCTAAAATCAGGGGGTTTAGCCCTGTAAGTTTATTTGGGTGTGGTGGAGGGCAACTTAACTTAATGCAATAAACATTTGAGTTTAGTGAGTCTCTGTGTTTGTGTCTCTCTCTACTACTTCCTGTTTATCAGGTCTAAAGGGGTGCATGCTTATCCCCATACAGTACAAAATAAACAATGCTAATGTATATAATTTAACAAGTTAATAGAGTCTTACTTTCTCACACCCACATTTCACTGGTTTCTGACCTAAGAAGGCCTCTTGGTTGGAAACCTTTCCTTTGTAGGCTTTTCTTAACCAAGCAGTAACACTGGTGTCTGATACACTTGTTCCAGCACCCTGCACACTCTTACACCACTACCATACATGTGTAACTGCTGTCAAGTACACTTATCAGTAATCAGTAATTAGTAATGGTACCTGCTTGAGGTGTCTTCAGGATCCTCATTGTGTTGGTGTCCTCCATGTCTGTGTTGGGGTCCTCCATGTCTGTGTTGGGGTCATGACCTCTAACAGCGTCTGCACTCTCGTAGATATCCACCACCATCTCCACTTTATCTCCTCTATTCATCTCCTCAGATCCAATCACATCATCATAAACACTCAGAGACATGTCTAATCTCTAAAAGACTGAAACACTGAATTACTGCGTCTCTGTAGAAACACTACAGCAGTGCTGCACCTCTCGCCTACTTTAACTGAAATAAAGGAAGTGGTCAAGTGGCTCGTATAGTTTCCTGTGTGAGCTTAAGGTGTGAAAACAGCAGAGCCCACCTGCTCTTTATTAAAGCTGATCTTATTCTCTCATACACGACTACATTTATGAGATCACAACACATAACTTCTTTATGTATGTTTGTGTTTATATTTCCATAAACAGTTCTGAACGTCCAGTTCATCCATCACTCCACATTTCTAATGCGTGTTTTATCCACTGTTTCTCACACTGATCAGCAGCAGCAGTTTGATTCTCTCTCATAGATGAACTGAAGACATCAACTGTTTAATTCAGAAAACTGAGAGAAACATATTCACTAAACTGAGCTCTGAAAATCCAGTATTTGCTCAGAGTTTCATAATCCTGTCAGGATCTTCAGTCTGGATTAGAAACAGGTTGAGTTTGGGTGTGATGTCATGATAAATCCACTAGAGGGAACCAATCAGCAGCTTAAATGCTGGATCTGAGAATGTGAGTGCTAAAGAATGCATTTATATTTAGTAACTGCATCACCCTCACAATATTTGTGATTGAGATTTTCACTAAAAGTAAAAACTGTGTATGACTAAGATTAATCAGAATGAATAACAGTGAAATGAGTCTTTATAGAACACTCCTGTTTTCAGCAGATTCTTGTTTTTGTCTTTATTTAATTAAACACTTTTAAAAAGAGAAGTTATTCAGGAGTAACAAAAAGGTAATATTACACACTTCTCACACAAATTCTACTCTTTATATTCTCTTTTCACAGATCCAAACCAACTGACGATTACAGGGATAGTCATTCCAGTTATTCACAGGATCAGAACCAATGTCAGTTGTAACACAGTCCTCATCTCCATTACTGTTGGGTTCTCCAGGTCTCCAGAACCTATCAGAGAGAAGGAGAGTATCAGAGTGTTTATCAGAGCAGTGAGGAGTGAGAGTCAGTAACTGCATCATGATCAGAGTTCAGTTCAGGAGTCTCTTACCCAGTGATCAGTTCTGATCCGTCCACCCATTTCCAGACCCCCTCTGTTTCAGCGTCACTCAGACCAATCCAAATCCACTGACCTTTTCTCAATGTGTTAATGAAGTCCTGTTGAAGTACAATAACTGTTTACACATTTCCAACAACCCACCTCTCACAAAAATGTTTGCTGTGTCTCCCAGCATAGTCTCAAGAGAATGGAAGAGATAACAGAACCCACGAAGAGCTGGTAGCTGCTCCTTTATCTGAGGAGGACCATGAGGAGCACTGCCAGAGCCCTATAAATGGACAGTGTGGGGCCTCAGGTGGACAGAGTGTGTGGGCAGTTCCTGAATAATAAAGGCATAGATGGCATTAACTGTTCCCCAGATCTCAATCCAACTGAGACCTTCTGGGAATGTACAGTGGTATAAAAAAGTTTGGGCACCCCTGACCATTTTCATGATTTTCCTTTTTAAATTATTCAAATGTTCAGATCAGCAACTAGTTAAATATATCATATAGCAGACGAACACGGCGATATTTAAGAAGTGAAATTAAGTTTATAGGATTTACAGAAAGTGTGCAATAGTTATTTAAACAAAAATAGGCAAGTGCATACTTCTCTTCTTAACCTTTTTTTCGTTGAGATCCAATGAGTTACCAATTTATATGACGAGAGGAGCAAATAAAATGAACAGTGAGTGTAGAAACAAGGAGGTGGTCATAATATGTAAGTAGTTATACAGTGTTTTACAGGTAAATACACACTTACTCTCTCTCTCTCTCTCACCTGTTCTTCTCTGCTGTTGATGATCACCAGGTCTGATCCTCTCTTTCTGCAGTCGTTTCTGCTCTCAGTCCAGCTCTTCTCCTCAGTAGAGACGTAGTAAAGACTGGAGTTAAAGTCGATCCACCCGTCCCTAACTGCTTTATCTATAGATGAAACACATATGGTCACTTCTGGGTCACGACTGCTTTTTAACATTCTTCTCTGGTGTATATGATTACGATTCTGAGAGATGTAATACAGAGCTGCCAAAACTCATAAAGAAATGAGACACAACACAGAGTTAACCTGAAAGAACGTATCTACAATTCAGACTTTACAGGTAAGATACAGATTTAATGGAACATTTTACGGTTGTGATTCTGGTTTCAGAGATGAAAAACATTACTGGTGCAAGAATAACAACGGTAATCCAGTAGATGGAGGACAGAGCAAATCGGTTTAATCATTTTTACAACAGGTTTGACTGTCCTGCTCCTGCTGCCCCCTCCTCCTACCCTTCTGCAGCATCCACCGCCCTGTCACCACCAACGCCACCCCCCTACTCCTCCTCTCTTCCTGCAGCAGTTACCACACCATCATCACCACCACCATCTCCGTCATCGCCACCATCACCCTCACCTCCACCATCTTAATCATCACCACCATCACCCTCACCTCCACCACCAGAACCTCCAGCCAATCAGCCATCACCCTCACCTCCACCATCTGTCATCACTACCATTACTTTCACCTCCATCTTCATCATGTCCACCATCACCCTCACCTCCACCATCTCCGTCATCACCACCACCATCACCTCCACTATCACCGTCATCACCACCACCACCACCCTCACCTCCACCATCTCCACCATCACCCTCACCTCCACCATCTTAATCATCACCACCATCACCCTCACCTCCACCATCTTAATCATCACCACCATCACCCTCACCTCCACCATCTTAATCATCACCACCATCACCCTCACCTCCACCATCTGTCATCACTACCATTACTTTCACCTCCATCTTCATCATGTTCACCATCACCCTCACCTCCACCCTCACCGTCATCACCACCACCATCACCCTCACCTCCACCATCTTAATCATCACCACCATCACCCTCACCTCCACCATCTTAATCATCACCACCATCACCCTCACCTCCACCATCTTAATCATCACCACCATCACCCTCACCTCCACCATCTTAATCATCACCACCATCACCCTCACCTCCACCACCTGTCATAACTACCATTACTTTCACCTCCATCTTCATCATGTCCACCATCACCCTCACCTCCACCATCTCCGTCATCACCACCACCATCACCTCCACTATCACCGTCATCATCACCAACACCCTCACCTCCACCATCTCCGTCATCGCCACCATCACCCTCACCTCCACCATCTTAATCATCACCACCATCACCCTCACCTCCACCACCAGGACCTCCAGCCAATCAGCCATCACCCTCACCTCCACCATCTGTCATCACTACCATTACTTTCACCTCCATCTTCATCATGTTCACCATCACACTCACCTCCACCATCACCGTCATCACCACCACCATCACCCTGACCTCCACCATCTCTGTCATCAACAACATAACCCTCAACTCCACACTCCTCCTCATCATCACCACTATCACCCTCACTTCCACCATCTTCATCAACACCACCATCAGCTGGCAGACAAATCAGCTCCCCCAGTTCATCAACCTTTACTGCAGACCAAGTCAGGAGACAGCTGAGGAGACGTCACCTCAGGAAGGCAGCTGGCCCGGACAGAGTGTGCCCCAGAATGCTCAAGGCATGTGCTGTCCAACAGGGTGAGCTCCTCCAACATGGGTTTAACCTGAGTCTGCGTCTAGGGAGGGTTCCTGCCACAGGGAAGACAACCTGCCTCACTCCTGTTCCCAAGAAGGCACACCCAAAGGAGCTGAATGACTACAGGCCGATTGCTTTAACATTTCACGTGATGAAGACCATGGAGCGACTGCTGCTGCACCACCTCAGACCTCAGGTCCACCATGCTGAGGACCCACTGCAGTTTGCGTACTGCGAGAAGGTAGGAGTGGAAGACGCCATCCTCTATTTTCTGCACAGAGCTCACTCTCATCTGGACAAGAGGGGTGGTGCCTCCAGTGCCTTCAACACCATCCAGCCCCTACTACTTAGAGACAAGCTGCTCAAGATGGAGTTGGATATGCACCTGGTCACCTGGATCACTGACTAACTTACTGGGACACCACAACATCCATCCATCCATTCATCCATCTATCTATCTATCCCAGTTCAACCTCAAAACCAGTGTTAGAATGGTGTTCCTAATAAAGTAATTAAAAATTGCAATTAATCACTAACCCAGTTCAAAACACCTCCTCTGGAGCCCGTCTCTCTCTGCCTGTAACTGGTCTCTCTCTGCAGTCAGGTTGGTGTAACTGGTCTGTAACTGGTCTCTCTCTGCAGTCAGGTTGGTGTAACTGGTCTGTAACTGGTCTCTCTCTGCAGTCAGGTGGTTGAATTGGATCCACAGCACTGTGATGGCAGTCAGCAGGAGAACACACAGCAGACCCAGACCCACTGCAGCCAGTCTGTAGCGTCTGCTTCCTGCAGAGCGACTCTCTATGAGGAAACACAGATACATGAACTTTAATCATAGAAACAATAAATACACTGATTTATCAAACGTCATGGGACAGTAATAGGTAAATTGATCATGGAGGGTTACCTCAGGGAACAGTATAGGAACCTCTGGGTGGGAGGACAGGATATTTGTAATCCTTTCACCATTAGCTCTGGCTTTTAGCTCCAGACACCAGGGCACGCCTTATATTTGACCCTGGTAGGTACAATTCTAGAAGAGGGTATCATGGGGCAAGGCAAAAGGGGCCCACCCCATCGCCTCGGCCCCGGTCAGGGGTGCCAACTTCCTGGTGAAAAAAAATGCTAAAGAGCTATAATGCTCATTTAGGTTTGTTTCGGTGTGGTGGAGGGCAACTTTATTCAATAAACGTCTGTTTTATTTCATTGGGTCCCTGTGTTTGTGTCTCTCTCTACTGCTTCCTGTTCATCAGGTCCAAAATAAACAAAAGTATATAATTTAACAAGTTCATCAAGTCCACCTTTCTCACACCCACATTTCACTGGTTTCTGACCTCTTGGTTGAAAACCTTTCTTTCGTAGGCTTTTCTTAACCAGTGTCTGATACACTTGTTTGGTGGGGTCGCTCCCACTACATGTAGGGAACCAGACCAACAACCAATCAATTTAGACTACGCCACCCTAATTTATCATACAGGGTAAGGGATCCCCAAAGGTTGCCTCAAATAAATGAGAATCAAGGCTGATTAACAAAAATATATCATTTATTGTATAAAATCAGCAGAACACAAGCATAAAATACTTTAAGGCACTTTCAGTTAGCTAGTAACAGCAATTATAATAATACAGACAAAGGCTTCATAAAAAGAGAAATTCTGGCACTTTCAGTTAAACAATAGCAGCAATTATGGTTACATCAACCAAAAACTCCAAAAATGGAGGGAATAATGTTATTACTGACCCTGACAACAAAAAGAAAATAAACAAAAGAGTGTAACACCTGCAACACTTCAGTGATTGAAAACAAATCATTCACCTCAAATGAAAGAAAATAATAAATAAATAAATAAATAAATCTGTGTTATGACGCACACTAGCAACCAAAACAACCACAAACAAAATAAATCACTCTACAAACAAAACTAGTTTTGACATCAAATAAAGGATGCTACAGGTGTACACCAAATTAACAAAACACCATGAGTCAGTATCCAATGCCACTATTAGTTACATACATAAGGCCCAGTAGGGGATATTAGAAACCGTGTCTATCTAAAACACAGTAAACACAAGTAAAAATACTGAGCTCACAAAGAACTGCTGAATGGTCAGTACACAATCAACTAAACAAGATGGCTCAGAGATATTGCACAGTATTCATTAAATAAAAACGTGGTAGGAGGAAAACAGTGGCTCACAGGCAACAAGGCCCAGTTCCACTAAATTGTAGAATGCTACACTCCAACACAAGTGGAGAAGGAAGGCTGGACAATACTCAGTCTGTGTATACTTTGGCAGTGAAGCCTAAAGCTCTATTTAATTAGATGGCCCTCCACCACTGGACCACTGCACCACCAAACAACCGAGCAGAAGGAAAACCCGTGTTGGATTCCTAACACGGCTTACTGCTGCATCTATGATCTACCTCCAGACTCAGCTCCCGCCACAGCGACGACACACCAACCGAGCCGGTCCCACAACAGCGCCAGCATGCACGCCAAACAACAGCTGCCCTCTTTTGTTTCCCCATACCGGAAGTGAACCCTTATTAGGTGCTGGCCTGATATGGCGCCAGAAATTAAGTTTTTATTATTAGAAAATTCTTTTAAAACCCACTTACCCTATTGGTATTCCACTAATGTACATAAAAGAAAAAAATATATATATATCTAATAATAATAAAAATTAAATCTCTACAGATCGATTCTTCCTTAATTTATTTCCTACTAGCCATTACACAGGATTCCAGCAGGTGGCGCCAATGGACTGTTTATATATTTATTTATTTAAAACCCGTCTGTTCCCAGCCCTACTACACTTGTACCAGCACCATACACTCTTACACAACTAACATACATGTGTCACTGCTGTCAAGTACACTTTTATCAGTATGAGATACCTGAGTTTAATGAGAACTTCCCAAGAACCTGTGATTTACTGATATTCTCTACAACACAATACAGTGGTGATCTGATAGCTACAGTGTAGTAATTCTGCTGCTTGTTCTTTATTATCACCAGAAAAACAGTTAAAATATCACAAAGAGTAGATTTTAAACAGAGTACAGCTCAGTCTTTTTTACTGTTATACAAAATTCAATGTTTCTATAATTAGTAATGGTACCTGCTTGTTGTGTCCATTTATTCCTTTTCAAGTCCTCCACCTCAGTGTCGGGGTCGAGGCCTCTAACAGCGTCTGAACTCTCATATATAACCACCGTTATCTCGTCTCGATCTGCTCTGTTCAGCTCCTCAAAGTAGATCAGATCCTCATAAACACTCAGAGACATGTCTAATCTCTAAAAGACTGAAACACTGAATTACTGCGTCTCTGTAGAAACACTACAGCAGTGCTGCACTGCTAACCTACATAAACGACATTAGTGGTTTTAATACAGGAAATGACTAGGTACCAAATGCCATCCTCTTTAGACAGTGTGGTTGATTGTAAATGCTGTTCTCACGCTCATGAACAAAGCTGCTTCTGACCCTCATAAACTGTACTTCTTATATAATATAATATAATATAACTTGAGTATAACTTCCTATGTTTCTGTTTATATTCATATGCACGGTTCTGAAAGTCCAGTTCATCCATCACTCCACATTTCTAATGAGTGTTTTATCCACTGTTTCTCACACTGATCAGCAGCAGCAGCAGCAGTTTGTTTCTCTATCAACTGTTCCATTCAGAAAACAAAAAACTTATAACTCATTAGAAACACGTTCAGTTTGGGTGTGACGTCATGATAATTCCACTAGAGGGAGCCAATCAGCACCTTCAATGCTGGATCTGAGGCTGTGAGGCTGGTCGGTGATTCACAGTCTGCAGTAAAATTACAGATTAAAATATTTAATTAACCTTTGTGGTGTCTCTGGACAGATCTGAATAAAAAATAAAGGAGTCATTTATTGTAAAAATAATTACCGAAAATATCTTAGAATTAAATACAGAGTATATAATAGTGTGAATAAGGGTTTCTGCTGGTGGAGCCGCCACGATTCTCTGTGTAACAGTGAGAAAGACACAGTCTCAGATACGTCTCAGCTCCATCCTCTAACCAGCGCTGTTTACTCAGAAACTGAAAACTTCATAAAGCTTTGTCTCGATCGTTCAGTCTGAGACGCTTCATCTGAAAGAGGGTTCTCTGCTCTGCGTCTCTGAAAACCTGTTTATTATTATAATCACACATCCAGCACATGAGCACAGTCACAGTTTGTACAGTTTGGATATTGATGCACTAATGAAGGTTTTCAGAAGCTCCACCCTGAGATAAAGGCTGGGTTTGGGGTTTAGTGAGGACCTGGACCAGTTCAGCTGTAGAGAGACGGTAGGAGAATGGTTTGTGCTGCTGTGTGCTGAGTGTGTGGCTCCATGTTAATTAGCTTGTGTATAATTGGATTTAAATGGTTTAAACTAAAGCAGAGCGCTAAAGAGTGCATTTACATTTAGTAACTGCATCACCCTCAGAAACTGGAGTCTGAGAGAGAACAAGTCGCTGTGTGTGTGTGTGTGTTAACACAGGTGTCTGTTGGCTGATGTATCAGATCTGGGAATCTGGTGCTTTCTTCTGAGTGTGTTGACTGCCTAGTGATTGGGTAGTTGGAATTACAAATTGTGTAGAAATTGAATTAAAATTTGGAATAAATTATTAAGTTCAGTTGCTGTGCACTTACCGAGTGTGTGCATTTGCACGTCTGTGTCAGCAGTTTAAAGTAAGTCAATGCATTCATTAGGAGGGATGTCCAAAAACATTTTAACATAACGGGTTGATTTCCCAAAAAGAGGTTAAGCATATTCTTGTACTACACAAAATTTGTAATTGAGATTTTTCACTAAAAGTAAAAACTGTGAATGACTAAGATTAATCAGAATGAATAACAGTGAAATGAGTCTTTATAGAACACTCCTGTTTTCAGCAGATTCTTGTTTTTGTCTTTATTTAATTAAACACTTTTAAAAAGAGAAGTTATTCAGGAGTAACAAAAAGGTAATATTACACACTTCTCCCACAATATCTACTCTTTATATTCTCTTTTCACAGATCCAAACAAACTGACGATTACAGGGATAATCAGCCCAGGTCTTCACAGGATCAGAAACAATGTCAGTTAAACCACAGTCCTCATCTCCGTAACTGTTGGGTTCTCCAGTTCTCCAGAACCTATCAGAGAGAAGGAGAGTATCAGAGTGTTTATCAGAGCAGTGAGGAGTGAGCGTCAGTAACTGCATCATGATCAGAGTTCAGTTCAGGAGTCTCTTACCCAGTGATCAGTTCTGATCCGTCCACCCATTTCCAGACCCCCTCTGTTTCACCGTCACTCAGACCAATCCAAACCCACTGATCTTTTCTCAATGTGTTAATGAAGTTCTGTTGAAGTACAATAACTGTTTACACATTTCCAACAACACACACACACTTAACACATGTCATCATTTGAGCATTTAAAATTATTCTATAAGAACCAGCACTCTTCCACCTGTAGGAAACCCGTGAGATCAACAGCACTTAACTGTGCTCTTCTAACTGTGTTCAATTGTGTTCTTCTAATCATATTCTTCTAACTCAGTTCTTCTGACTGGACTCTTCTTCACTGAATTTGTGTATTAAACACAGTCCACAGTCCGTCTTATTAGCTGCACTGATCATATAGGACACTGTAGTTCTATCATTACAGACAGTAGTCCCTCTATTTCTCTACATAATTTATTATCCTACTTTCACCCTGTTCTTCAATCTTCACAGAAAGTGGATGAGGCTATGATTTCAGTGGTTGTTTTTATTTTGTTCTCAACTAATTACACAATTTATATCAGTAAAGATTTTTAACTTCTCTTCTCAACCTTTCTTTCATCGAGATCCGATGCGTGATTTACGTTTTCCCAGTGTTTATGATCAGTGGAGCTAAAAAAATGAACAGAGGGAGTAGAAACAAAAAACTGTCAGAAAATGTATGTAGTTTTACTGTGCTTTACAGTTAAATAAACTCTTACTGCTGCGATAAACATTACTAAACAGTTTAATACCTCTCTCTCTCTCTCTCTCTCTCTTTCTCACCTGTTCTTCTCTGCTGTTGATGATCACCAGGTCTGATCCTCTCTTTCTGCAGTCGTTTCTGCTCTCACTCCAGCTCTTCTCCTCAGTAGAGACGTAGTAAAGACTGGAGCTGAAGTAGATCCACCCGTCTCTAACTGCTTTATCTATGGATGAAACACAAAAGCAATGCATTATGAGAAAACACCTGTGGTCACTTCTGGGTCAAGATGTCTTGATGCTCTTCACAGAAAAATACTTTTTAACTCTCTTCTCTGGTTTATATGATTACGATTCTGAGAGATGTGAAACAGAGCTGCCAGAAAGAAATGAGATACAAATGTGTGAGTTAACCTGAAAGAACGTACAATTCAGACTTTACAGATAAGATACAGATTTAATGGAACATTTTACGGTAGTGATGTACGGTTATGGTTTCAGTGCAAACAACACTGATAAAAGTTTGGAAGACTGGTGATAAAACTGTTAGACTGGTGTTCCTAATAAAGTGATTAAGAATTGTAAGAATCACTAACCCAGTTCAGAACACCTTCTCGGGAGATCATCTCTCTCTGCCTGTAACTGGTCTCTCTCTGCAGTCAGCTTGGTGTAACTGGTCTGTAACTGGTCTCTCTCTGCAGTCAGTTTGGTGGTTCTGGTCTGTAACTGGTCTCTCTCTGCAGCCAGGTTGGTGGTTCTGGTCTGTAACTGGTCTCTCTCTGCAGCCAGGTTGGTGGTTCTGGTCTGTAACTGGTCTCTCTCTGCAGCCAGGTTGGTGTAACTGGTCTGTAACTGGTCTCTCTGTGCAGTCAGCTTGGTGTAACTGGTCTGTAACTGGTCTCTCTCTGCAGCCAGGTTGGTGTAACTGGTCTGTAACTGGTCTCTCTCTGCAGTCAGTTTGGTGGTTCTGGTCTGTAACTGGTCTCTCTCTGCAGTCAGCTTGGTGTAACTGGTCTGTAACTGGTCTCTCTCTGCAGCCAGGTTGGTGGTTCTGGTCTGTAACTGGTCTCTCTCTGCAGTCAGCTTGGTGTAACTGGTCTGTAACTGGTCTCTCTGTGCAGTCAGCTTGGTGTAACTGGTCTGTAACTGGTCTCTCTCTGCAGTCAGGTTGGGGTTACTGGTCTGTAACTGGTCTCTCTCTGCAGTCAGGTGGTTGAACTGGATCCACAGCACTGTGATGGCAGTCAGCAGGAGAACACACAGCAGACCCAGACCCACTGAAGCCAGTCTGTAGCGTCTGCTTCCTGCAGAGCGACTCTCTATGAGGAAACACAGATACAAGAACTTTACTCATAGAAATAATAAATACACTGATATGCCAAAAGTCATGGGATATCATTATATAAATTGATCATGAAGGGTTGCCTCAGGGAACAGCTTGGGAACATCCACACCTGTGTAAGTGGTGAAACTGAACACTGGTCAGTGTGCTCATGGCAAGGTGATGTGAATTGTGGGTTATTTTTACACTAAAGAATGATCAGATACAAAGTTCAGTTTGTTTACAGACTAAGTCAAGTCTGCACACACAGTTAATTTAGTCCTCCAGTAAATGTTAAACCATCAGTCTGATGATTAAAACATGTTTAACACAGAGATTTGGAGGAATTCTCTTAGTTAACATGAGAGGTAACATTCTGTTCACCACAGAACATACTCTCGTCTATCTCTAACTGAAACTCCATTCATAAACTTTTAGACGAGAATGATGGAGAGACTGGACGGACAGAAGTTTTTTTCGGTGGTGTTGGTTCTGAAGCTCGCTTGCTAAGCTAACTTCTAGTACAGATACATTGAGTATCAGACAGATGAGCTCAGTACAGCAGTTTCTGAATTAAACCAAGTATTGATGATAAAGTACTTGACGGACGTCTAAGTTAGTTAATGTTAGCTAACGGGCTAACAGCACAGACTATGTTCCAACTACTACACGTCTAGAAGATGAAGCTTTGACCCTGCACACACAGTCGGGTGTCAGTTAGTTACATTAAGAGATTGTAGCCATTTTAATAAATATAACAAGGCGTCCTATAGTGTATCTGAATTTCATACAATATCAGTAGTGCAATAAAAGAGAAGGTGTGTAGTTTGAGAAATGGGACGTAGCTGCCATCTCCTGGTTAAAATATTAATTTATCTGTCCTGTTGTTGAGACGTGGGTCTCTGCAGCTCGGAGTTGTGGGCGTGTCGAAAGGTGGTCGTCTATTGGTCTATTGGAGCTGGCGTGTCAGCGTGGCCGCCATTTTAGAGTCGGCAACCATGCGCCCCCCTGTGGATCTATTTACACTGAGGAAGGAGTTTAATAAACCTATAGACCGTTTCAGATGAATATTCATGAGCGTAGGAAGTGACGTAGCTGTTCCTGGGACACCTCCGTTTAGCGGTAAACAGCGTTCAAAACAGTGGACGTAATTTAATTTAAACCTTCCCTTACACACTGTTCCACAGCCACAATAACTGCTGCAACATGACTGCAAACTTCACCTAATCTGAGAGTCACAAACATTGAAAATCAGGTCATTAAGAAGCAGATTTTCAAATTGTTCTTCAAACAAGTAAACTATGGAGGACCAAAAATTACATAAGTATAAATAAATAAATGCACATATAAATAAATATATAATTAAATAAATGAATAAATAAATAAATGTTGAAATAAAAAAATACATGCATAAATAATTGTATAGGTTAATAAATACATTTCTTAATTATGTATTTATTTATTTATATGTGCATTTATTTATTTCAACATTTATTTATTTATTCATTTATTTATTTACCTATACAATTATTTATTTTTTCATTCATTTATTTTAACATTTCTACATTTATTTATTCATTTATTTCCACATTTCCACATATTTATTCATTTATTTATTTACCTATACAATTATTTATACGTGCATTTATTTATGTATATATTTATTTATTTCAACATTTATATATATTTATTAATTCATTTATTTATTTCTACATTTATTGCATTTATTTATTTATAAATATGTCCTTTTTGGTTCTCCATAGTAAATACGCGTGCTTTCGTTTTTCACACTGCTAACCTGCCATGCAGTTACAGTGTCCGCTCACAACTTCTCCCTCCTTCTGAGCTACAAACCATGCAGAGTGCGTGTTGGATAGCGTTTGACTTGCTACAACTTCACCATACACTCTAGTGATGCCTTTTCTTCTATAGGAACAAATATTCCCAACTTTTCCACTAAGAAGGTAATTATATGCGTCCAAAGTGCGGTACGCTTTCACTGCCTCTCTGGTGTAAACACACTCCGTTTCAGCAAGGTAGTGATACACATCTGGGTAGGTCACTTCCCTCTTCAATCCTTATCAAAATGATCAGGAGAAGAGGTTTGATCATTAATTATTAATTTCTGACCATAGCGTGTTTGCTCTGTGTTCTGGAGATTTGTGAAATATGCGTTCGTCATTTTGACAGCTGAATATTTGAAAACAGCTCCACCGCAAGCATCGAAGGAACAGACATGTGCAGTAGCTTTGCTAGTGTTTTCCCTCATCGAAACGGTCTATAATAATCACAACTCTACCAAATTTTCACACGTTTTTTTTTTACAAACAGCAGAGATGTAGTAATGATTCAGAACGCTGTGACACATTACAAATACGTGCTTTCATGCTTAAATACTTCATATTATGCTCTTTAACAAAGACAGACATATGGTATGGCATATTAATAAGTGCATAAATTAATAATTAAAGAACATAATATAAAGTATTTCAGCACGTATTTGTAAGGTGTGACAGCGTCCTGAATCATTACTACATCTCTGCTGTTTGTAACAAATGAAACAGTGTGAAAATCAGTTAGAAATTGGTGGAGTTGTGATTATTATAAGTGTATTAATCCTTTTCGGGAGTAAAGTTTTGACACGCCCACTCTATTGCGTACACCACATTTAGACACGCCCATACCTTTCAACACGCCCACCTTTCGACACGCCCACACCTTTCGACACGCCCACTACTAAGATAACAGGAAACATGGTTCCCCACTATGTATGAATGAGGAATATGAGTAATATTATACATAGGCTCATAGCAACTACATATCAAATACATAGTTTCAATGTTTTTAATATATTTAAATATTTTTTTAACCGCACCCTGTCATCTGTAAAATGACAGATTCAGTCAGACTCCATGTTTGTTTTGTACATTTCTGTCTCACAGCCAGAAAATACATTCAGACAGTGCAAAGATACATTACCTCAATATATGTTTGTGTGTAAATAGGTCACATTATATGTCATACATATATATAAATATATAAATATATACATATATATATATATATATATAATTTTTATAATAATAATAATAATAATTATTATTATTATTATTATTATTACTTTGTTTTTATTTATTATTATCACCATATATATATATTTTTATACAGTACAATACATACAATTTAATAAGTGCTAAATGCTACAAACAAAATACCTCGTTGGCTGCTTGTTGAGAAAAGAGGTTCTTGAGTCTTTGAGAACTTTTGGAAAGTCACCCTTTACACAGTATTTTAAACACAAAAAACAATGAATTTACAGTATATTAAATTTAGGGCTGGGGCGACGCGTCGACATAATCGACGTCATCGATTACGAAAATACATCGATTTGCATAACGTGCGTCGGCGCGTCGTAAATATGTTCATTAACACGGTAACATAGAAGCATAGAACTATTATTTAATTAAAATGATTTTTAAGAACAGCTAAACACAGTTCTGCAAGTCAAACGCGGAGGAGTTCACGTGCGAGAGAGAGAGAGAGAGAGAGAGAGAGAGAGACACACACACACAGAGAGAGAGAGAGAGAGACACAGAGAGAGAGAGAGAGAGAGAGAGAGAGATTCGCTTGTTCTGGTGAGAGCTCATATTCTAGTCCCATACATAATTCTGCAGCTCCCTCAGTGTTTTCTGCCGTATTTTGCGGCTAGCGCGAGCGCTTACAACTGACACCGCGGACCGCGAGGTGCTGCCGCGCTTGTGCCGAATCCGACTCTCTGCTGAATCTGACTCCCGCTTCGCGGACAGAATCGGCACAACACCCCCGCTGTAGAACTGCGGTAGTGAAAACAGCTACAAAAAAACGCCAGCGGGCATCTAAAGTTTGGGAGCATTTCACGCAAAAGGGCAACAATGTGGTCCTCTGCCATATGTGCAAAAGGAGCACTTGAAGCGCAAACATCCAGGAGCACTATGTCAACAGGGTCACACAGTAAGTTACCGATTACATCAGGGTCTCCGCGGGTGTCCTTAAAAAGACTTAAGGCTGTCTACCAAAGGTTTTAAACCTGCCACAGGCAGAAATTATACAGTTTTGGTTTATATTTGTGCATGGCATTTCACAGTTTCCAGAAACAGTAGCATTATTCATAAGTTCAGGTGTTTAGCTAAGCTAGCTGCCTTAAGTTATTTTAGCTAGCGCCGTCGGCGCTGCGGTGTTACACCGTTTTCTGTCACCGTCGGAATTTTGTGACCAGTGCTCATGGTTATGAGCGTTCATTGGCAAAACGGAAGCTTTCTATATCTACACCTTACCCTCAGCCCTAAACTTAACCGTTTTGGCCAGTCGGGGTAAACATTAGAAACGAACACGTTTCGAATCGGCCAGTGCACCGGTCTGCTGAGAACTACTTGCCCGTGGTCACAAAATCTAGCGGTCACAGAAAACAGTGCAACACACGGTTGTGGTGTATGGGAGCTTATTCATTTTTAGCGTTATAGATCTAAACGTGTTGTACATGTAAGTGATTATAAGTGTGGGGTTTGGTTTAGTAGGCTTGTGTTGCTGTTGTTGTTATTATATATAAATATAGTATTTTATCGTTTGCTTTAAAACGTAAAATAATAATTATTTAAATATGTTTCTCAATAAATAGATTAGTCGACTAATCGAAAAAAATAATCGTTAGAATAATCGTTTAAAAAATAATCGTTAGGGACAGCCCTAATTAAATTAATGCAATTTTAATCTAACATCAAAAACTGAGCATATTATTTATTAATTATTTACTTAATGAAAATAAATTGATTATGAAATATGTTATGAAATATTATAAAATATGCTTTATGCATGAACATCAGCACTTACACTAGCAGTGACACTGGTGTCTGATACACTTGTTCCAGCACCACACACACACACTCTTACACCACTACCATACATGTGTCACTGCTGTCAAGTACACTTATCAGTAACCAGTACTTAGTAATGGTACCTGCTTGTTGTGTCTTCAGGATCCTCATTGTGTTGGTGTCCTCCATCTCTGTGTTGGGGTCATGACCTCTAACAGCGTCTGCACTCTCGTAGATATCCTCCACCATCTCCATTTTATCTCCTCTGTTCATCTCCCCAAATCCAATCACATCATCATAAACACTCAGAGACATGTCTAATCTCTAAAAGACTGAAACACTGAATTACTGCGTCTCTGTAGAAACACTATAGCAGTGCTGCACCGGTCGCCTACTTTAACTACAACAGTGGTTTTAATAAAGGAAGTGCCCAAGTGCCATCAAATATATACAGTTTCCTGTCTGAGCTGAAGGTGAAGCTGATCTTAATCTCTCATACACTACTACATTTATGAGATTACAATATAATCTGAATAAAATTTCTTTATGTATGTTTACATGTGTTTATATTTCCATGCATGGTTCTGAACATCCAGGTGACTGGAATGGAAAAAACTGGAGGCAATAAGAGGTTCCGTCCCAAGGCTATTAAAGCAGTCCAGGTCAGCAGAGCTTTCCCTATGGTGGAGTTGGCAGGAACTGAAGGACCTCTGCTGGTACATCGGTACTGGACTGATAATGACATTATGGATGCAGCCTCTGGCCTATCCGACCCCCAACAATTTGGAGAAAGAAAGTTAAGTGAACTTGAGGACTTTATGTCATGTCTTGTCGCCCAACCTTGAACGAAATGCGGGCAGACATGTTGGATTACACCATGTTGACGATGGTGGAGCAAGGGGTCAAGGCAGTGGCAGAGGCCCTGGGAGAGATAGATTTGCTGGCAATGGGCCAGCTTCCCAGCCAAGCCAGCAGCAGCAACAAGTCTTTGAAGAAGGAGAAGACTGGACTAACCGATGCTACACCTGTGGAAAATATGGACATTTTGCTTGGAACTGCCAAGATCAGGCCCAGGGCTCCGGAAAAACAACCGACCAGTATGTCAAGTGATCTCCCTGGCCAGAAGTAGATGCACCGTCCCATGGAAGGACCTTGGTCCATGGGCTTTACGGGTAAACATGCAGTACAGGGCCTCCACCAGAACATGGAGGCACCCCTTTAATTACCATTTGAGGGCAGAGCCCACTGTGGAGCTTTTTTGGCTAGCTCCACTCGTGCAGGCAGCCTCACTCACAGAAGAAGAGGAACAAGACCTAGTTTCACTTCCTCCTCAGTGGTGGGCCACTAGCAAGCATGAGGTGGGTCTAATAAAAGATTGTGAACCAGTGTCTATTTCACCAAAGTCTTCCTATAGGACTAGACAAGCTCAATATCCTTTAAAACCTGAGGCAATCAACCCGTGTTTCCAGCTCTCCTTGAGGCAGGGGTCATAGTGCCATGCCCAGATTCACCAATCCGAACACCAATCTTCCCAGTAATAAAACCCGGCTATCAAAGGCTTATGCACCTGGAATCTATAATCTCACTCAAAATATTTCTAAAATCTATAATCTCACGCAAATTTTTTGTTCATCCTGCCTGATTTCTGCCCAAAACACACACAGACAGACCAAACCACGGTCTGACATACCAGTGGGACACCCCCCACCCACAGAACCAGTTCAAAACTGGCAGATAAACTTCATAGAGCTTACACCAGCTGATAAGAAAAAAGTTTCTCTTGGTCTTGCAGGTGTATGTTCAGCAAATGGATTGAAGCTTTCCCTACAGGAAACTGTCCCAAGATGGGGTCTGCCTTAACGAATCTCAAGCTAAAGTGGCACAACAAACAGGGTTAAATTGGGTTAAGGTATTGCCTTTGGTTTTGAGGTAGAGCAGGACCAAAATCCAAGCCAGAACATGCCTGAGCGCTCTTGAGATTGTTTTTGGCAGACCACCAAATGTAGAGATAGGGCCCCCGCCCCTCGATAATCACCTCCTTGACCACCCACTTGTAACACATTTTGTCGATCTCCACGACACACTCTCTTTTGTGTCTAAACAGGTGGAAGCAGCACTTCCGGAAGCAGCCGACCAGGCTTTCCACGAGATCCCGCCAGGGGAGCTGGGTGCTGGTGAAGGACCACACCAAGTCCTCCTAACCACCCACATGGCGGTAAAGACAGAGGGAAGAGGCACTTGCGTTCACCACACACTCCAAGCGAACTAGTACAAAGACCACACTCATTTAAGGTATCCTCAAGCCTGACAGGTGTAGGTAGAGTGCGATAGGGCATGCCCGCACTCCAAATAACGAAGGGTCAAGAAAAGGCTAAGGTTACCTGCCCCGAGGTGTGGAAACTAGGCAAATCTGTATGGCCTGGATCACACCCTAAGAAACAGCTCCAGCATGCGGATCATCATACTTCTTGCCTGCCTGGGTCCCTCGCTAGGAGCCTGGGAGGCCGCTGAAAAACAGTGTCAAGGGAACAAGGCCTGCAAGGTGACAGTGGTGACGGCAAACGCCGTCCACACAGACAAACACTGCTTGGTGTCTCATTCATTGCTATCCCATGGATTCCCACCCACCCCCACCTAGATAACACCACAGCTGTTCCACTGATACAGAATAGGTCAGACTGTGAACTGAATCCGGGGCTAGAACATATGTTGAATTTTTCCCAAGAATATTTGCTAACAGGACAGCCCCATCACCCGGATTGTGACCCATCGGGACCCAGGTTTAATCCAAAGAAGCTACTATGTGCTTGGTTCCTTGTGTTCTTAACTGCATTTCGGCAATACTTACACGTTCATTCACTGCTCAGTACCAGCTGTTACAGGTGAATTAAGAAGATGACAGCTTCCTCTCTGTGGAAAGAGGAAGTGAGAGTAGTGGCAGACAGCCTAGGCCCTTTTCTTAGACAGGAAAACAGTTGTTGTTGAACTCAAACTAGGTGTTGCGGTAGAAATAGTAAATGTGTTGAGTGCATTTGCCATATAAGGGAAGTCTATGATATACAGTTGTGGTCAAAAGTTTACATACACTTGTAAAAAAACATAATGTTATGGCTGTCTTGAGTTTTCAATAAGTTCTACAACTCTTATTTTTCTGTGATAGAGTGATCGGAACACATACATGTTTGTCACAAAAAACAGTCATAAAATTTGGTTCTTTCATAAATTTATTATGGGTCTGCTGAAAATGTCACCAAATCTGCTGGGTCAAAAATATACATACAGCAACATTAGTATTTGGTTACATGTCCCTTGGCCATTTTCACGGCAACTAGGCGCTTTTGGTAGCCATCCACAAGCTCCTGGCAAGCTTCAGGTCGAATGTTTGACCACTCTTCTTGACAGAATTGGTGCAGTTCAGCTAAATGTGATGGTTTTCTTGCATGAACCCGTTTCTTTAGCACTGTCCACATGTTCTCAATGGGGTTTAAGTCAGGACTTTGGGAAGGCCATTCTAAAACCTTAATTCTAGCCTGGTTTAGCCATTCCTTTACCACTTTTGATGTGTGTTTTGGGTCATTGTCTTGTTGGAACACCCAACTGCGCCCAAGACCCAACCTTCGGGCTGATGGTTTTAAGTTTTCCTGCAGAATTTGGAGGTAATCCTCCTTCTTCATTATCCCATTTACTTTCTGCAAAGAACCAGTTCCACTGGCAGCAAAACATCCCCAGAGCATAATACTACCACCACCATGCTTGACAGTAGGCATGGTGTTCCTGGGATTAAAGGCCTCACCTTTTCTCCTCCAAACATATTGCTGGGTGTTGTGGCCAAACAGCTCAATTTTTGTTTCGGCTGACCAGAGAACTTTCCTCCAGAAGGTTTTATCTTTGTCCATGTGATCAGCAGCAAACTTCAGCCGAGTCTTAAGGTGCCTTTTCTGGAGCAAGGGCTTCTTTCTTGCACGGCAGCCTCTCAGTCCATGGCGATGTAAAACACGCCTGACTGTGGAGACTGACACCTGTGTTCCATCAGCTTCCAAATCCTTGCAGACCTGCTTCTTGGTGATTCTTGGTTGACTCTTGACCATCCTGACCAATCTCCTCTCGGCAGCATGTGATAGCTTGCGTTTTCTTCCTGATCGTGGCAGTGACACAACTGTTCCATGCACTTTATACTTGCGTATAATTGTCTGCACAGTTGCTCTTGGGACCTGTAGCTGCTTTGAAATGGCTCCAAGTGACTTCCCTGACTTGTTCAAGTCAATAATTCGCTTTTTCAGATCCACACTGAGTTCCTTTGACTTTCCCATTGTAGCTTTTGTAGCTGAGTCTAGTCACTGGGTCAAATGAGCCCTATTTAAATGGGCTCATGAGAAGTCAACAGCTGTAGTCAATCAGAATCACTTACAAGAAGTGAAGAGGCCATGACATGAAGCTAATTTGATTGACACAACTCGCTACATCACCAAAATTGACAAATTTTGTTGCTGTATGTATATTTTTGACCCAGCAGATTTGGTGACATTTTCAGCAGACCCATAATAAATTTATGAAAGAACCAAATTTTATGACTGTTTTTTGTGACAAACATGTATGTGTTCCGATCACTCTATCACAGAAAAATAAGAGTTGTAGAACTTATTGAAAACTCAAGACAGCCATAACATTATGTTTTTTTACAAGTGTATGTAAACTTTTGACCACAACTGTATCTCTGAATGCTGATTCATGTTTGTAACCATGAAAGGATGCTGAGGGAAGATATAAAAAAACTGCTACAGAGCTGGGAATCACAGACCTTTGTATCTCTGTGTATCTAACTCTCAATAAAGCTTGTTACTCATTTCGACATACGACTCAGAGGTTTGATTTTATTCTGTCTATCAACAATTTTCACCACAAGTGTAAATAATATTAAAGTAGAGTTATATACATACTGTACTATATATACTATATAGAGTTTTATATACTGGTCTAAGCTAGGGTGACCAGATGTCCTCTTTTTCCCGGACATGTCCTACTTTTGAGACCTACAAAAATGTTCCGGGGGGATTTCAAAATCGTCCGGGATTTTGTTTGACTGCCCACTGTACAGTGCATTGTGATTAGAATTGCCACGCTGTTCCATTCCACTCCATTACAGGTTTCTCTGTATCGCAAATTAGTCACGCCCTTCTCCTCAAATCTATCTACTTTGCATTGTGTGTGTGAAGAAGAAAGCGTGGGCTTGCCATTCTACCCCCTAGTGTTTACAAGCGAAAGTACGTCTGTGTCCACTGGTTCTACACCTTTTCTCTGGGTGGTACTTTCAGTGTTGAGCATCAGACCAAGAGAGCAGGCTTGTGACAGAGAAACCGAGGGACTGAGCAGGAATGTGTAGCACATAAACAGGTAGTAACGTTAGTAAAGTTAGTTACACAGAGACTTTGAGGTGATGGAGGTAATGTTAGCTCTATTACATGAGAATGATGAGCAATGGTTGATGAAACAGCAAACGGTCAAGACTGAGAAGTGTTGGATGAGCAGCAAGTGTGTATTTTAGGCTACATCATTTTATTTTAGATATTTAGGTTAAAGGTGTGTTAAAAGGCTGCATAGTTTCAGTTTTGTAGCCTCTATGCTGTGGATCAGCATGTTTTAAAAAGCACTGAAACAAGTGAAATAACAGATTTTAAAACTGATAAATGATCAGTTAACTTAAAAAGTAAGTGTAAAAAATATAAAAGTAATATTAGCAAAAGGTATACCCACACTGAATAGGAGTAAAACAGTGTCAAATGCTTTTAAGACATAGTTGCATTTCATGAATTCATAAAGCAGCCCTGTTTGTAGCCTGATACAAATACATGTTATAGCTGTTTAAAGGAGGAAGTACCTTTAAGATGAAGAATTAGAATTGAACTGTTATATTAGAGAAATTCAGAAAATACCAAAAAAAGGTGTCCTCCTTTTCAGAAACCCAAATCTGGTCACCCTAATCTGAGCTAAATCATTAAAGAAATCCACAGTTATGATCAGTATTTGCTCAGAGTTTCATAATCCTGTCAGGATCTTCAGTCTGGATTAGAAACAGGTTGAGTTTGGGTGTGACGTCATGATAAATCCACTAGAGGGAGCCAATCAGCAGCTTAAATGCTGGATCTGAGGCTGTGAGGCTGATCAGTGATTTACAGTCTGCAGTAAAATTACAGATTAAAATATTTTATTAATCTTTGTGGTGTCTCTGGACAGTTCTAGATAATAAAAATAAAGGAGTAATTTATTGTAAAAATAATTAACATTGAAATATTGTAGAATTAAATACAGATTAGAGGGTGAATAAGTGTTTCTGCTGGTGGAGCCGCCACGATTCTCTGTGTAACAGTGAGAAAGACACAGTCTCAGATACGTCTCAGCTCCATCCTCTAACCAGCGCTGTTTACTCAGAAACTGAAAACTTCATAAAGCTTTGTCTCGATCGTTCAGTCTGAGACGCTTCATCTGAAAGAGGGTTCTCTGCTCTGCGTCTCTGAAAACCTGTTTATTATTATAATCACACATCCAGCACATGAGCACAGTCACAGTTTGTACAGTTTGGATATTGATGCTCTAATGAAGGTTTTCAGAAGCTCCACCCTGAGATAAAAGCTGGGTTTGGGGTTAAGTGAGGATCTGGACCAGTTCAGCTGCAGAGAGACGGTAGGAGAATGGTTTGTGCTGCTGCTGTGCTGAGTGTGTACCTTCATGTTAATTAGCTTGTGTATAATTGGATGTTTTTGTAGTTGTTATTGGAAGTTATACAGGTTTTAAGGGTCTGACCTAAAGCAGAGTGTTAAGGAGGGTATTTACATTCAGTCGCTGTATCACCATCAGCAGCCGGAGTCCGAGAGAGGACAATTGTCTGTGTTTTCAGCTCAGGTGTCTGTTGGCTGATGTATCAGATCTGGGGATCTGGTGCTTTCTTCTGAGTGTGTTGACTGCCTAGTGATTGGGTATTGGACTTACAAATTGCGTAGAAATTGGAGTAAAATTTGGAATAAATTATTAAGTTCAGTTGCTGTGCACTTACGGAGTGTTTGCATTTGCACGTCTGTGTCAGCAGTTTAAAGGAACTGAATGCATTCATTAGGAGGGATGTCCAAAAACATTTTAACATAACGGGTTGGTTTCCCAAAAAGAGGTTAAGCATATTCTTGTACTGCACAAAATTTGTGATTGAGATTTTTCACTAAAAGTAAAAACTGTGTATGACTAAAATTAATCAGAATGAATAACAGTGAAATGAGTCTTTATAGAACACTCCTGTTTTCAGCAGATTCTTGTTTTTGTCTTTATTTAATTAAACACTTTTAAAAAGAGAAGTTATTCAGGAGTAACAAAAAGGGAATATTACACACTTCTCCCACAATATCTACTCTTTATATTCTCTTTTCACAGATCCAAAAAAACTGGTTATTACAGGGATAATCAGCCCAGTTCTTCACAGGATCAGACCCATAGCCGTATAAACCACAGTCCTCCTCTCCGTAATTGTTGGGTTCTCCAGCTCCCCAGAACCTATCAGAGAGAAGGAGAGTATCAGAGTGTTTATCAGAGCAGTGAGGAGTGAGAGTCAGTAACTGCATCATGATCAGAGTTCAGTTCAGGAGTCTCTTACCCAGTGATCAGTTCTGATCCGTCCACCCATTTCCAGACCCCCTCTGTTTCACCGTCACTCAGACCAATCCAAACCAGCTGATATTTTCTCAATGTGATAATGAAGTCCTGTTGAAGACATGTCATCATTTGAGCATTTAAAATTATTCTATAAGAACCAGCACTCTTCCACCTGTAGGAAACCTGTGAGATCAACAGCACTTAACTGTGCTCTTCTAACTGTGTTCAATTGTGTTCTTCTAATCATATTCTTCTCAGTTCTTCTGACTGGACTCTTCTTCACTGAATTTGTGTTTTAAACACAGTCCACAGTCCGTCTTATTAGCTGCACTGATCATATAGGACACTGTAGTTCTATAATTACAGACAGTAGTCCCTCTATTTCTCTACATAATTTATTATCCTACTTTCACCCTGTTCTTCAATCTTCACAGAAAGTGGATGAGGCTATAATTTCAGTGGTTGTTTTTATTTTGTTCACAACTAATTACACAATTTATATCAGTAAAGATTTTTAACTTCTCTTCTCAACCTTTCTTTCATCGAGATCCGGTGCGTGATTTACGTTTTCCCAGTGTATATAATCAGTGGAGCTAATAAAATAAACAGTGGGAGTAGAAACAAAAAACTGAAACAAAAAATTTAAACAGGACTATGTAGTTTTACAGTGCTTTACAGGTAAATAAACTCTTACTGCTGCGATAAACATTACTAAACAGTTTAATACATCTCTCTCTCTCTCTCTCTCTCTCTCACCTGTTTTTCTCTGCTGTTGATGATCACCAGGTCTGATCCTCTCTTTCTGCAGTCGTTTCTGCTCTCACTCCAGTTCTTCTTCTCAGTAGAGACGTAGTAAAGACTGGAGCTGAAGTAGAACCACCCGTCCCTAACTGCTTTATCTATGGATGAAACACAAAAGCAATGCATTATGAGAAAACACCTGTGGTCACTTCTGGTCACGATTGCTTGATGCTCTTCACAGAAAAATACTTTTTAACTCTCTTCTCTGGTCTATATGATTACGATTCTGAGAGATGTGAAACAGAGCTGCCAGAAAGAAATGAGACACAAATGTGTGAGTTAACCTGAAAGAACGTACAATTCAGACTTTACAGGTAAGATACAGATTTAATGGAACACTTAAGATTTAAGGCTGTGATTCTGGTTTCAGTGCAACAACACTGATAAAAGTTTGAACGTAGAAAACTAAAAAATGACCAGAATGAATAAAAAGTGCATCTGAATATGGAACTGAATGCACTTAGACTGTTTTTATATTTGCACTTGATGAACACCTTCAAATAGCTCTTTACGAGTACAACACAATGTGGCTTAAATCAAACTCCATAGTTTAACAATGTGGAATGATTTAGTGGCACAACTCTGTACCAGTTTAACCTCAAACCAGTGTTAGAATGGTGTTCCTAATAAAGTGATTACGAATGTCAATTAATCACTAACCCAGTTCAGAAACCCTTCTCTGGAGCCCGTCTCTCTCTGCCTGTAACTGGTCTCTCTCTGCAGTCAGGTTGGTGTAACTGGTCTGTAACTGGTCTCTCTCTGCAGTCAGGTTGGTGTAACTGGTCTGTAACTGGTCTCTCTCTGCAGTCAGGTTGGTGTTACTGGTCTGTAACTGGTCTCTCTCTGCAGTCAGGTGGTTGAACTGGATCCACAGCACTGTGATGGCAGTCAGCAGGAGAACACACAGCAGACCCTGACCCACTGCAGCCAGTCTGTAGCGTCTGCTTCCTGCAGAGCGACTCTCTATGAGGAAAAAAAAACAGATACATGAACTTTACTCAGGTGTTCACGTCACCCTGTCCAGCCTGAGACTCCTGCTAGCTTCAGAATCTGGGACAAATGGGACAATGTGCTCAACCACTGTTTCAGCCAACAGCTTCCTTGGTCACTGCCCCTAGTGACCAATGATTAATTGGAGGCTGTATTGAGAACATTGGAACCTCTCCATGTGCAGCACCATTGGCCATCCAAGAGTATGACCCAGGTCTGGCCAGCCCTGCATTAACCTCAGGTTTGATGGTGAAAACCGCTGACCCAAATGCCTGCTCAATGTCTTTCACTGCACCACAGCCACTTTTCCACCACCCAACAGCACCTGTGAACAGCCGCATTGCTGCCCCGGGCTGTATGGAAAGGAGGACCAGAACCATCACTCCTTCATCTTCAGCTCTGGCTTTCAGCTCCAGACACCAGGGCCCGCCTCATCCATGTCCCTGATGGGTAAAATCCTAGAAGAGGGGAATGTCATCGGGCAAGGCAAGAGGGCTTACCCTGACGCCACGGCCCTGGTCAGGGGTGCCCAGCAAAGCGAAATAGACTGAATAGCCAAACTCGGCTCATTTATAGGCTGGGACTGTTTTACTTTCTAGCTAAAAAATGCTAAAGAGATACAGATACAGGCCACTTACATCTGTGTACGTGAACCATCTATAAAGCCAAATCCAATCGGAGCAAAAAATCGGATTAGAGCAATGAGCAATGTGGTAATGTGAATGTAGTCTCAGACGACTATCATACATCTGTCACTGCTGTCAAGTACACATTTATCAGTATGAGATACCTGTGTTCACTGTTTAACTTCCCAAGAACCGGTAATTCACTGATATTCTCTACAACACAATACAGTGGTGAACTGCTTGTTCCTTATTATCACCAGAAAAGTTACATTTTCACAAAGAGTAGACTTCTACAGTGTAGAGCTCAGTCTTTAACTATTTTACAAAATTCAGTCAGTAATAGTACCTGCTCGTTGTGTCTTCCGTATTCTCATCTTATTGGTGTCCTCCATCTCTATGTTGGGGTCATGACCTCTAACAGCGTCTGCACTCTCCTCAGATCCAATCACATTATCATAAACATTCAGAGACATGTCTAATCTCTAAAAGACTGAAACACTGAATTACTGCGTCTCTGTAGGAACACTACAGCAGTGCTGCACCGATCACCCACTTCAACTACAATAGTGCTGTTAAGGAAGGAAGTTCCCAAGTGCCATCAACAATATACCGTTTCCTGTCTGAGCTGAAGGTGTAAAAACAGCAGAGCTCTCATGCTCTTTATTAAAGCTGATCTTAGTCTCTCATACACTACTACATTTATGAGATCACAACACATAACTTCTTCTATGTATGTTTATGTGTTTACATTTCCATACACGGTTCTGTACATCCAGTTCATCCATCACTCCACATTTCTAATGAGTGTTTTATACACTGTTTCTCACACTGATCAGCAGCAGCAGTTTGATTCTCTCTCATAGATGAACTGAATACATCAACTGTTCCATTCAGAAAACTGAGAGAAACATATTCACTAAACCGAGCTCTAAAAAGAAATCCAGCACTGCTGACTGATATTCAGTGATTGAGCTGCTCTTGGTTTCCTCTAGAGGGCAGTAGAGAAGTGTGTGTGCTGTGGAAAAGCTCAATAGTGCGGCTGCTCTTCTCAGTCAGACCAGTGAAAACAGTTCCAGCTCTACTTTAGCACTCATGCTAAACTGCACTAAAAGCTACAGACACTCTGCTTCACTTTAACTCACTTTCAGGTTGAGTTTGGATGTGACGTCATGATTAATCCACTAGAGGGAGCCAATCAGCAGCTTAAATGCTGGATCTGAGGCTGTGAGGCTGATCATTGATTTACAGTCTGCAGTAAAATTACAGATTAAAATATTTTATTAATCTTTGTGGTGTCTCTGGACAGGTCTGGATAATAAAAATACAAATGTATTGTAAAAGTAATTAACAGTAAAATATCGTAGACTTAAATACAGATTAGAGGGTGAATAAGTGTTTCTGCCGGTGGAGCCTCCACGATTCTCTGTGTAACAGTGAGAAAGACACAGTCTCAGATACGTCTCAGCTCCATCCTCTAACCAGCGCTGTTTACTCAGAAACTGAAAACTTCATAAAGCTTTGTCTCGATCTTTCAGTCTGAGACGCTTCATCTGAAAGAGGGTTCTCTGCTCTGCGTCTCTGAAAACCTGTTTATTATTATAATCACACATCCAGCACATGAGCACAGTCACAGTTTGCACAGTTTGGATATTGAGGCTCTAATGAAGGCTTACAGAAGCTCCACCCTGAGATAAAGGCTGGGTTTGGGGTTTAGTGAGGACCTGCACCAGTTCAGCTGCAGAGAGACGGTAGGAGAATGGTTTGTGCTGCTGCTGTGCTGAGTGTGTGACTTCATGTTAATTAGCTTGTGTATAATTGGATAATTTTACTTGTCATAGGAAGTTATACAGGTTTAAAGGGTTTGATCTAAAGCAGTGTGCTAATGAGTGCATTTACATTCAGTAACTGCATCACCCTCAGCAACCGGAGTCCGAGAGAGAACAATTGTCTGTGTTTTCAGCTCGGGTGTCTGTTGGCTGATGTATCAGATCTGGGGATCTGGTGCTTTCTTCTGAGTGTGTTGACTGCCTAGTGATTGGGTATTTGGACTTACAAATTGAGTAGAAATTGGGTTAAAATTTGGAACAAATACTTAAGTATAGTATCTGTCCATTTAGAGTGTTTGCATTTGCACGCCTGTGTCAGCAGTTTAAAGTAAGTCAATGCATTCATTTGGAGGGATGTCAACCAAAAAAATTTAAACACAATGGGTTGATTTCCCAAAAAGGGATTAAGCATATTCTTGTACTACACAAAATTTGTAATTGAGATTTTTCACTAAAAGTAAAAACCGTGTATGTGTTGGACAGGTCAAAAAGTGGTTATTTGATTTATTTTATTTATATTATAATATGATTTTGTGTGGCATTATTGTGAGATTTATTTTGGACTTCTGTTTATTTGCTGTGATTATTGTGGAGTGTATTTTGGATTTTTTGTCTATTTGCTGTGATGTGTGCTGTGTTTTGAGGTGGTTCGTCACTGATTATTTCTTTAAGGCTGTCTAATTACCTGAACAGCTGACTGTCTGTTTCTTGCCATTCTTTTTCTTTCGCCAATCAGAGCAGCGGGAGAGCGCGGGCATGTCGGGACTTTTATTTTAAAAGGTGGACTCTTATCGTGTGGAGGAGAGCAGCAACAGGGCAGGAAGCAGGAAGTGGGGTTCGTGCAGGGGACGCGCGCGCGAGTCGGAACTGCGCAGACTCAGGAGCGGCAGCGGTGGACTCGGCGTGCGGCGGGGTGAGAACGCCGAGAGAGAGTTGGAGTACGGACCGCGAGACTGGCTGGACAAACAGGCTCGAGTGGGACACTTGCAGCACACCTGGGAGGTCGTCGGGAGCGCGTTGGACTGGTGACCGAGGGTCGAGCCATACACTGTGGGCAAGCGGCTGCTGGTTCTGAGTAAAGTTTTGACTATTGTATTTTACTTGTGTATGTGGCTGTAGAGTGATAGTTGGCTTGCTGTTTAATTCAGTTTAAGTTTAATTTAGTAAACTGCATAAGTTAAGCTTTTGTTGTATTGTTCACCCCTGCATTATATATTAGAGGCTGGTTAGTTTAAAGCAACTTGTTACTGTTCAGCCTTTGCTGTGCCCTCTTAGATACGTGGACCCTGTGGATCGAAAAGAGCTGCATTTGCCTGCCCTGGAAGCTGTTCATCTAAGAGTTTGGGACATTTTGTTTATCTTGTCTTTTGTTTGTTAATTTTGGTCTTTTTGTTTATTGGTTATCCATTCTGGTCTTTTCAGCTGGTTTATTGTCTAGATCAGTGTTTCTCAACCTGGGGTGCCGTCTGGCTTCATCGGGGGTGCCGTCAAAAATAGCGCCTCACGTGCATATTTCCTTTCCAGAGTCAGCTCGTGTCGGGGTGTGTCCCAATTCACAGGCAGCACTAATCGCGCTAATTGTGACGCGCTATTTTATTTCATATTCCGCCAGCAACACCCCCCCCGTTCTCAACTGAAGTACTGCGCCAGCACCCCCCCCCCCCCCCGTTCTCACCTGAAGTACTGCGCCAGCACCCCCCCCCCCCCGTTCTCACCTGGAGTACTGCGCCAGCAACCGCTCCCCCCCCTCCCCGTAAACTGGGGTGCCTTGACATCTCGCATATATTTAAAGGGTGACGTGATACAAAAAAGGTTGAGAAACGCTGGTCTAGATATAATAATTTAATAAAAGGTTTTGTTTCTTATTTTTGTTGTCTCCTTCTGTAATTCTACTGCTATAGGCTATATTCCCTCCCAAACTGAATCATATTTTAATAATTAAGCTAGGTTAGTTCCAGGGGTTACTTAGTGTGCAATATTGGTGTCCATTGTTAAATTTAAGGATTGGGTTGTGAGTGGGATAATTAAGTCCCTTTGTGGATAAACTTACTGGGTAATCCCTCATTAACAAGAGGTTCTTCCTGATTTTCACCACGCAATCTGGGTTCTTTTAGGTTTAGGACCTTAACACACGCACCCTTGTATTTTGTCCCTGGGACATATGACTAAGATTAATCAGAATGAATAATAGTGAAATGATTCAATTTCTTGTTTTTGTCTTTATTTAATTAAACACTTTTAAAAAGAGAAGTTATTCAGGAGTAACAAAAAGGTAATATTACACACTTCTCACACAATATCTACTCTTTATATTCTCTTTTCACAGATCCAAAAAAAAAGGTTATTACAGGGATAATCAGCCCAGTTCTTCACAGGATCAGACCCATAGCCGTATAAACCACAGTCCTCATCTCCGTAACTGTTAGGTTCTCCAGGGTACCAGAACCTATCAGAGAGAAGGAGAGTATCAGAGTGTTTATCAGAGCAGTGAGGAGTGAGCGTCAGTAACTGCATCATGATCAGAGTTCAGTTCAGGAGTCTCTTACCCAGTGATCAGTTCTGATCCGTCCACCCATTTCCAGACCCCCTCTGTTTCACCGTCACTCAGACCAATCCAAACCCACTGACCTTTTCTTAATGTGTTAATGAAGTCCTGTTGAAGTACAATAACTGCTTACTCATTTCCAACAAGCCATTTTTTCTCAACATATTACACAATTTATATCAGTAAAGATTTTTAACTTCTCTTCTCAACCTTTCTTTCATCGAGATCCGATGCGTGATTTACGTTTTCCCAGTGTTTATGATCAGTGCAGCTAATAAAATGAACAGTGGCAGTAGAAACAAAAAACTGTCAGAACTGTCAAATTTAAACAGGACTATGTAGTTTTACAGTGCTTTATAGGTAAATACACTCTTACTGCTGTGATAAACAGTTTAAAACATCTCTCTCTCTCTCTCTCTCTCTCTCTCTCTCTCTCACCTGTTCTTCTCTGCTGTTGATGATCACGAGCTCTGATCCTCTCTCTCTGCAGTTGTCTCTGCTCTCAGTCCAGTTCTTCCACTCAGTAGAGACGTAGTAAAGACTGGAGCTGAAGTTGATCCACCCGTCTCTAACTGCTTTATCTATGGATGAAACACAAAAGCAATGCATAATGAGAAAACACCTGTGGTCACGTCTGGGTCACGATTGCTTGATGCTCTTCACAGAAAAATACTTTTTAACTCTCTTAAAGTGATTAAAAACGGCAATTAATCACTAACCCAGTTCAGAACACCTTCTCTGGAGCCCGTCTCTCTGTAGTCAGGTTGGTGTAACTGGTCTGTAACTGGTCTCTCTCTGCAGTCAGGTTGGTGTTACTGGTCTGTAACTGGTCTCTCTCTGCAGTCAGGTGGTTGAACTGGATCCACAGCACTGTGATGGCAGTCAGCACGAGAACACACAGCAGACCCAGAACCACTGCAGCCAGTCTGTAACGTCTGCTTCCTGCAGAGCGACTCTCTATGAGGAAACACAGATACATGAACTTTACTCATAGAAACAGCAAGTACACTCTTATGGGACAGCATTATGTAAATTGATCATGAAGGGTTGCCTCAGGGAACAGCTTGGGAATGCCCACACCTGTATAAGTGGTGAAACTGAAAACTGGTCAGTGTGCTCATGACAAGGTGATGTGAATTATAGGAGTTGGAGTGAGGTCTAATAGTAGTGCAGATGAATGGGACATTCCATATCTGAAGCTGTTTACAGACATTTAACACGTGTGTGCAGAGAATACATCATAGACGGCAGTAGGGTTGGCCAGTATCTATTTTATTTATATCATCATAGCGTATCTCAGATTATCCATTTCCATTTTACTAGACCTTTTAATGTGCATGTCTGGGAGGGACTGGCGACCAACACAGTCCAACACATGAGGACGAGAATAGCTAACCAGGAACCAGGTGTTCACGTCACCCGGTCCAGCCTGAGACTCTTGCTAGTTTCTGAATCTGGGACAAATGGGACAATAGGCTCAACCTGTGCTGTTTCAGCCAACAGCTTCCTAGGTCACTATGCCTAGTGACCAATGATTAAATGGAGGCTGTACTTAGAACATTGGAGCCTCTCCATGTGCAGCACCATTGTCCATTGGCCATCCAAGAGTATGACCCAGGTCTGGCCAGCCCTGCAGTACTCTCAGGTTTGATGGTGAAAACCGCTGACCCGAATGCCTGCTCAATGCCTTTGACTGCACCACAACCACTTTTCCACCACCCAACAGCACCTGTGAACCGCCGCATTGCTGCCCCGGGCTGTATGGAAAGGAGGACCAGAACCGTCACTCCTTCACCTTCAGCTCTGACTTTCAGATCCAGACACCAGGGCACGCCTCATTCATGTCCCTGGTGGGTAAAATCCTAGAAGAGGGGAGTGTCATGGGGCAAGGCAAGAGGGCTCACCCTGAAGCCACGGCCCATGTCAGGGGTGCCCAGCAAAGTGAAATAGACTGAATAGCCGAACTGGGTTCATTTATAGGCCGGGACTGTTTTATTTTCTGGTTAAAAAACACTGAAGAGCTATAATGCTGTTTTGAGTTTGATTGGGTGTGGTGGAGGGCAACTTGTGTGCCTCTCTACTGCTTCCTGTTTATCAGATCCACAGGGGTGCACGCCTATCCCCTTACAGAACAAAATAAATAAAGTGTATAATTTAATAAGTTATCAAGTTCACCTTCCTCACACCAACATTTCACTGTTTTTTGACACAAGAACCCCTATTGGCTGAAATTCTTTCTTTAGTAGTCTTTTCTAAACCATGCACTGACACTGGTGTCTGATACACTTGTTCCAGCACCACACACACACACTTACACCACTACCATACATGTGTCACTGCTTTCAATTACACTTTTATCAGTATGAGATATCTGAGTTTACTGAGAACTTCCCAAGAACCTGTGATTTACTGATATTCTCTACAACACAATACAGTGGTGATCTGATAGCTACAGTGTAGTAATTCTGCTGCTTGTTCTTTATCATCACCAGAAAAACACTTCCGTAAAGACTAGAGTTTCTACAGAGTAAAGCTCAGCATTTTACTATTATACAACAAATTTAGTTACAGTACCTGCTTTTTGTGTCTTCAGGATCCTCATCATGTTGGCGTCCTCCACCTCAGTGTCGGGGTCGAGGCCTCTAACAGAGTCTGAACTCTCATATATAATCACCGTTATCTCGTCTCGATCTGCTCTGTTCAGCTCCTCAAAGTAGATCAGATCCTCATAAACACTCAGAGACATGTCTAATCTCTAAAAGACTGAAACACTGAATTACTGCGTCTCTGTAGAAACACTACAGCAGTGCTGCACCTCTCGGCTACTTTAACTAAAATAAAGGGAGTGCCCAAGTGTCTCGTATAGTTTCCTGTGTGAGCTGAAGGTGTGAAAACAGCAGAGCTCTCCTGCTCTTTATTAAAGGTGATCTTAATCTCTCATACACTACTGCATTTATGAGATCACAACACATAACTTCTTTATGTATGTTTATGTGTTTATATTTCCATGCACAGTTCTGAACGTCCAGTTTATCCATCACTCCACAGTGGAGTGTTTTAGCCACCGGTTCTTACGCTGAGCAGCAGCAGCAGTTTGATTCTCTCTCATGCATGAACTGAATATATCAACTGTTCCATTCAGAAAACTGAGATAAACATATTCACTAAACTGAGCTCTGAAAATCCAGTATTTGCTTAGAGTTTCATAATCCTGTCAGGATCTTCAGTCTGGATTAGAAACAGGTTGAGTTTGGGTGTGATGTCATGATAAACCACTAGAGGGAGCCAATCAGCAGCTTAAATTCTGGAT
The DNA here is from genome assembly GCF_023375975.1 of Astyanax mexicanus. Taxonomy (NCBI): domain Eukaryota; kingdom Metazoa; phylum Chordata; class Actinopteri; order Characiformes; family Acestrorhamphidae; genus Astyanax; species Astyanax mexicanus. Next base: position 9,565,628 of record NC_064432.1, on the reverse strand, counting down.
CTGAGGCTGTGAGGCTGATCAGTGATTTACAGTCTGCAGTAAAATTACAGATTAAAATATTTTATTAATCTTTGTGGTGTCTCTGGACAGGTCTGAAAAAATAAAGGAGTAATTTATTGTAAAAAAAAATTAACAGTAAAATATTGTGGAATTAAATACAGATTAGAGGGTGAATAAGGGTTTCTGCTGGTGGAGCCGCCGCGATTCTCTGTGTAACAGTGAGAAAAACACAGTCTCAGATACGTCTCAGCTCCATCCTCTAACCAGCGCTGTTTACTCAGAAACTGAAAACTTCATAAAGCTTTGTCTCGATCGTTCAGTCTGAGACGCTTCATCTGAAAGAGGGTTCTCTGCTCTGCGTCTCTGAAAACCTGTTTATTATTATAATCACACATCCAGCACATGAGCACAGTTACAGTTTGTACAGTTTGGATATTGATGCTCTAATGAAGGTTTTCAGAAGCTCCACCCTGAGATAAAGGCTGGGTTTGGGGTTTAGTGAGGATCTGGACCAGTTCAGCTGTAGAGAGACGGTAGGAGAATGGGTTGTGCTGCTGCTGTGCTAGAGCTTAGATTCTCTGCCCGAACCCGACATGACCCGAGGACCGACCCAAAATTCCTCGGGTCGGGTCGGGCTCCAGAAAATAGTCCGAGATGTAGGCATCTGTTTTCTAATTATATTTTTATTTTATATAAAGCTCTGGTGTGATAATCACAATGTTGCCGAGTAACCAATTATTATTGTTCACGAAAGCGAACGAAATAGCGAAAACTGAAAGTGAAAAAACATTTGTGTTAACTGAATCTAAAAAAACTGTAAATAAAAGGAACTAACTTAACTAACTTAAACTAACTGAAATTACTGATAGAACACCCTCATTTTCGTGTTTAATTTACTTATAAGCGCTGTTGTACAGCGGGCGGTGTTGTGCCGATTCTGTTCGCGAAGCGGAGTCGGATTCAGCAGGGAGTCGGATACGGCACAGCAGCGGATACGGCACAGCAGCGGCAGCGCGCGGCACCTCGTGGTCCGTGGCGTTTGTTCTCGTTTAAAGTGCTCGCGCTAGCCGCGAAATACGACAGAAAACACTGAGAAACTGCAGAATTATGTATGGGATTACAATATGAGCGCGAGGCAGATGAAAGAGAAACAGGAGATTCAGTGTGTGAGAAACTTTACCCTAGCTCATACCAGAACTCAAATCTATCTCTCTTTCTCTTTCTCGTTTCTTAGATTGATCTCTCTGATGAGATGTGTGAAAACTAATAAAAACTATCAAGCCCACTCTAAAAACAAATTAAAACTTACTGAACTGTAGGAGAAAAAACAAAACAAAATTAAATTAATTAGCTCTGGGCGCACGTGAACGCCTCCGCGTTTGACTCGCAGCACTGTGTGTAGCTGTTCTTAAAAATCATTTTAATGAAATAATAGTTCTATGCTTCTATGTTACAGTGTTAATTAACATAATTCTGATTATATTTCGCTCATTCAGACAGTCCGAAAACAGACAGGATCCAGTCGGGCTCGGGCTCATAATGACAGTTCATGGTTCGGGTTGGGTCGGGCTCGGGCAGAACGTGCACGGGCTCGGGCTGGGTCGGGTCGGATTTTTTGGGCCGATCTAAGCTCTATGCTGTGCTGAGTGTGTGACTCCATGTTAATTAGCTTGTGTATAATTGGATGTTTTTGTAGTTGTTATTGGAAGTTATACAGGTTTTAAGGGTCTGACCTAAAGCAGTGTGTTAAGGAGGGTATTTACATTCAGTCGCTGTATCACCATCAGCAGCCGGAGTCTGAGAGAGGACAATTGTCTGTGTTTTCAGCTCAGGTGTCTGTTGGCTGATGTATCAGATCTGGGGATCTGGTGCTTTCTTCTAAGTGTGTTGACTGCCTAGTGATTGGGTAGTTGGACTTACAAATTGCGTAGAAATTGGGTTACAATTTAGAATAAATACTTAAGTATAGTACCTGTCCATTTAGAGTGTGTGCATTTGCACGTCTGTGTCAGCAGTTTAAAGTAAGTCAATGCATTCATTAGGAGGGATGTCCAAAAACATTTTAACATAATGGGTTGGTTTCCCAAAAAGAGGTTAAGCATATTCTTGTACTGCACAAAATTTGTGATTGAGATTTTTCACTAAAAGTAAAAACTGTGACTAAGATTAATCAGAATGAATAACAGTGAAATGAGTCTTTATAGAACACTCCTGTTTTCAGCAGATTCTTGTTTTTGTCTTTATTTAATTAAACACTTTTAAAAAGAGAAGTTATTCAGGAGTAACAAAAAGGTAATATTACACACTTTTCACACAATATCTACTCTTTATATTCTCATTTCACAGATCCATTTCATCTGGTTATTACAGGGATAATCAGCCCAGTTATTCACAGGATCAAACACATAGCTGTATAAACCACAGTCCTCATCTCCATTACTGTTGGGTTCTCCAGGGTTCCAGAACCTATCAGAGAGAAGGAGAGTATCAGAGTGTTTATCAGAGCAGTGAGGAGTGAGAGTCAGTAACTGCATCATGATCAGAGTTCAGTTCAGGAGTCTCTTACCCAGTGATCAGTTCTGATCCGTCCACCCATTTCCAGACCCCCTCTGATTCAGCGTCACTCAGACCAATCCAAACCAGCTGACCTTTTCTCAATGTGTTAATGAAGACCTGTTGAAGTACAATAACTGTTTACACATTTCCAACAAGCCACCACACACACACACACACACACACTTAATACATTTCATCATTTGAGCATTTAAAATTATTCTATAAGAACCAGCACTCTTCCACCTGTAGGAAACCTGTGAGATCAGCAGCACTTAACTGTGCTCTTCTAACTGTGTTCAATTGTGTTCTTCTAATCATATTCTTCTAACTCAGTTCTTCTGACTGGACTCTTCTTCACTGAATTTGTGTTTTAAACACAGTCCACAGTCCGTCTTATTAGATGCACTGATCATATAGGACACTGTAGTTCTATCATTACAGACAGTAGTCCCTCTATTTCTCTACATAATTTATTATCCTACTTTCACCCTGTTCTTCAATCTTCACAGAAAGTGGATGAGGCTATGATTTCAGTGGTTGTTCTCATTTTGTTCTCAACTAATTACACAATTTATATCAGAGAAGATTTTTAACTTCTCTTCTCAACCTTTCTTTCATTGAGATCCGATGCGTGATTTACGTTTTCCCAGTGTTTATGATCAGTGGAGCTAAAAAAATGAACAGAGGGTGTAGAAACAAAAAACTGTCAGAAAATGTATGTAGTTTTACAGTGCTTTACAGTTAAATACACTCTTACTGCTGCGATAAACATTACTAAACAGTTTTATACATCTCTCTCTCTCTCTCTCTCTCTCTCACCTGTTCTTCTCTGCTGTTGATGATCACCAGGTCTGATCCTCTCTCTCTGCAGTCGTTTCTGCTCTCACTCCAGCTCTTCCACTCACTAGAAATGTAGTAAAGACTGGAGCTGAAGTAGATCCACCCGTCTCTAACTGCTTTATCTATGGATGAAACACAAAAGCAATGCATTATGAGAAAACACCTGTGGTCACTTCTGGGTCACGATTGCTTGATGCTCTTCACAGTAAAATACTTTTTAACTCTCTTCTCTGGTTTATATGATTACGATTCTAAGAGATGTGAAACAGAGCTGCCAGAAAGAAATGAGACACAAATGTGTGAGTTAACCTGAAAGAACGTACAATTCAGACTTTACAGATAAGATACAGATTTAATGGAACACTTAAGATTTAAGGCTGTGATTCTGGTTTCAGTGCAACAACACTGATAAAAGTTTGAACGTAGAAAACTAAAAAAAATTATCCGAATGAATAAAAAGTGGAAGTGTAGACAAAAAACAAATGACTGAATCTGAATATGGAACTGAATGCACTTAGACTGTTTATTTGCACTTGATGAACACCTTCAAATAGCTCTTTACGAGTACAACACGTTGTGGCTTAAATGTAACTCCATAGTGTAACGATGTGGAATGATTTAGTGGCACAACTCTGTACCAGTTTAACCTCAAACCAGTGTTAGAATGGTGTTCCTAATAAAGTGATTAAGAACTGCAATTAATCACTAACCCAGTTCAGAAAACCTTCTCTGGAGTCCGTCTCTCTGTGCCTGTAACTGGTCTCTCTCTGCAGTCAGGTTGGTGTAACTGGTCTGTAACTGGTCTCTCTCTGCAGTCAGGTGGTTGAACTGGATCCACAGCACTGAGATGGCAGTCAGCAGGAGAACACACAGCAGACCCAGACCCACTGCAGCCAGTCTGTAGCGTCTGCTTCCTGCAGAGCGACTCTCTATGAGGAAACACAGATACATGGACTTTAATCATAGAAATAATAAGTACACTGAGATGACAAAAGTCATGGGACAGCAATATGTAAATTGATAATGAAGGATTGCCTCAGGGAAGAGCTTAGGTACACCCACACTTGTATAAGTTGTAAAGCTGAACACTGATCAGTGTGCTCATGGCAAGGTGAAATTAATTATGGGAGTTCAGACGAAGTCTGATAGTAGTGCAGATGGACGAAAACAACATTCAGTTTCTGAAACTGTATGCAGATATTTAACATTCTTCAGTCCACAGTGTCACGTGTATAAATTAAAAGGTCCAATATAACCACAAAGTCGAGGTGAGGGGAGTCTGGAAAGGACAAGGGATGGATAGAACTGGAGGAGGGACAAGTATGGCATCACATCAGTGTCAAAAGTTATTTCGAACTTCATTTTACTCCTTTTCAAGTGTTTTTTTTTTCATCTTGAATTTACAGCTGTCCTTTACATTATGTGCATTGCCTGGGGCTGCTCTTTTTGCTCCAGTGAAAGTTTCGCGTCTAAGTGTAGAAAAGGGGGGTTTTGACAGTTTAGTGGCGGGGTCAGGGTCATCTCCCTCATCAAATGCTGTTGGCTGATAGCTCCAGGTTTTGTGATAGACGGCTTACTACCAATAGTCTGTTTCAGAAAGTAAAGATGGAGGAGGGTGAAAAAAGGACAACAGTAGAGTTAATTTCTGTGATGGTCAATAAATGAAAGTTCAACGAGACTTTTATTCGAATCCCCCTCAAGCGGGACCCTCACAGCCAGGTTTGTGATTCCTGCAACCAACAAAATATGAACCCTCAGCAACCAGGAAGCAGAGTTTCAGTCCAGAAAAATTGGTTTTAATAAAGGTGGCATGTCTTTTCTGCTATGCTAGCTATTCTACCATGATAATCGTTCTACCAAATGGAAGGTAGAAATAACCTCTGATAATTAAGTGCATTATATAACAGCTGTTCACTTTCTTCAAACCATTAGGTGTGTCTGTCTAATTTGCAAACTGCAGAAGGTTTAAGTCTGTTATGTTTTTGCTTGGGGCATCCAAATGCCTTGAAACAACCCTGGATGGAGACCGCACTGAGAACATGGGGGCCAGTCAGGTGGTTGAACTGGATCCACAGCACTGTGATTGTAGTCAGCAGGAGAACACACAGCAGACCCAGACCATCTGCAGTCAGCCAGGTCTTGCGGCCCTGCAGCACCATCAGACTTGGTGGAGATAGGGCTGTTTGAAGGGCAACAACTGCTGCCCCAAGTGCCTGCGCAATGCCATTGGCCACATGTGCAACCATTTTTCTGCCCCCCAACAGCCTCTGTGAACATGTGGCCGCATCCCAGTATGCACAGGAGAGTGGACCAGGACAGGACATTCATTACCTCATCACGTTTGCCTCTAGCTTTCAGCTCCAGAGACCAGACACCAGGCTGAAATCTTAGAAGAGGGTAGTGCAACAGGGAAAAGCGAGAGATTTCACAGCACATATTGGAGTGCATGTGTCCCTCAATGAAATGTAACTCCCCAACACCTGCTGCACTCATGCAGCCCCAGACCATGGCATTCCCACCACCATGCTTGACTGTAGGCTTGAGATACTTATCTTTGTACTCCTTACTTGATTGCAGCCACACATGCTTGAGACCATTTGACCAACCAAATGAATTAATCTTGGCCTCATCAGACCATAGGACATGGTTCCAGTAATCCATGTCCTTTGTTGACATGTATTCAGCAAACTGTTTGCAAGCTTTCTTCTGTACAGACTTCAGAAGAGGTTTTCTTCTGGGGTGACAACCAATTTGATGTACTGTGCAGCGTAAGATCTGAGCACTGACAGGCTGAACCCCCACTTCTTCAATCTCTGCAGCAAAGCTGACAGCACTCCTACACCTATCTTTCAAAGACGACAACATTAGGACATGATGCTGAGCATGTGCTTCTTTGGATGACCAACGCGAGAGCTTTGATACTCTGCCCGAACCCGACCTGACCCAAGGACCGACCCGAAATTCCTCGGGCCGGGTCGGGTCGGGCTCCAGAAAATAGTCCGAGATGTAGGCATCTGTTTTCTAATTAAATTTTTATTTGATATAAAGCTCTGATGTGATAATCACAATGTTGCCGAGTAACCAATTATTATTGTTCATGAAAGCGAACGAAATAGCGAAAACTGAAAGTGAAAAAACATTTGTGTTAACTGAATCTAATAAAAACGGTAATTAAAAGGAAAAAACAGAACTAACTCGAACTGTATTGTGTGTTTATGAAACTAACTTAAATTAACTGAAAGTACTGATAGAACACCCTCATTTTCGTATTTAATTTACTTATAAGCGCTGTTGTACAGCGGGCGGTGTTGTGCCGATTCTGTTCGCGAAGCGGAGTCGGATTCAGCTGGGAGTCGTGCACCTCGTGGTCCGTGGCGTTTGTTCTCGTTTAAAGCGCTCGCGCTAGCCGCGAAATACGACAGAAAACACTGAGAAACTGCAGAATTATGTATGGGATTACAATATGAGCGCGAGGCAGATGAAAGAGAAACAGGAGATTCAGTGTGTGAGAAACTTTACCCTAGCTCATACCAGAACTCAAATCTCTCTCTCTTTCTCTTTCTCGTTTCTTAGATGGATCTCTCTGATGAGATGTGTGAAAACTAATAAAAACTATCAAGCCCACTCTAAAAACAAATTAAAACTTACTGAACTGTAGGAGAAAAAAACAAAACAAAATTAAATTAAACTATAATAAAAATGAAAAAAGTAATCACGCAGCTCTGGGCGCTAGTGAACGCCTCCGTGTTTGACTCGCAGCACTGTGTGTAGCTGTTCTTAAAAATCATTTTAATGAAATAATAGTTCTATGCTTCTATGTTACAGTGTTAATTAACATAATTCTGATTATATTTCGCTCATTCAAACAGCCCGAAAACAGACAGTTTATGGGGCGGATCGGGTCGGGCTCGGGCTCATAATGACAGTTCATGGTTCGGGTTGGGTCGGGCTCGGGCAGAACGTGCACTGGCTCGGGCAGGGTCGGGTCGGATTTTTTGGGCCCGATCTAAGCTCTACGAGCAACACAGTCCAACACATGAGGACGAGAGCATGCAGCTAACCAGGAACCAGGTGTTTGCCTCACCCAGCCCAGCCTGAGACTCCTGCTAGCTTCAGAATCTCGGACAAACGGGACAATAGGCTCAGCCAAAAGCTTCCTTGGTCACCACCCCTAGTGACCAATGACTAATTGGAGGCTGTATTGAGAACATTGGAACCTCTCCATGTGCAGCACCATTGGCCATCCAAGAGTATGACCCAGGTCTGGCCAGCCCTGCAGTACCCTCAGGTTTGATGGCGAAAACCGCTGACCCGAATGCCTGCTTAATGCCTTTGACTGCACCACAACCACTTTTCCACCACCCAACAGCACCTGTGGACAGCCGCATTGCTGCCCCGGGCTGTATGGAAAGGAGGACCAGAACCATCACTCCTTCACCTTCAGCTCTGGCTTTCAGCTCCAGACACCAGCAAAGCGAAATAGACTGAATAGCCGAACTGGGCTCATTTATATGCCTGGACTGTTTCCAGCACCACACACCCACTCTTACACCACTACCATACATGTGTAACTGTTGTCAATTACACTTTTATCAGTATGTGATACCTGAGTTTACTGAGAACTTCCCAAGAACCTGTAATTTACTGATATTCTCTACAACACAATACAGTGGTGATCTGATAGCTACAGTGTAGTAATTCTGCTGCTTGTTCTTTATTATCATCAGAAAACAGTTAAACTTTCTCTAAGAGTTGAGTTTATACAGAGTACAGCTCAGTCTTTTACTATTATACAAAATGTAATTAGTAACGGTACCTGCTTTTTGTGTCTTCAGGATCCTCATCATGTTGGCGTCCTCCACCTCAGTGTCGGGGTCGAGGCCTCTAACAGCGTCTGAACTCTCATATATAATCACCGTTATCTCGTCTCGATCTGCTCTGTTCAGCTCCTCAAAGTAGATCAGATCCTCATAAACACTCAGAGACATGTCTAATCTCTAAAAGACTGAAACACTGAATTACTGCGTCTCTGTAGAAACACTACAGCAGTGCTGCACCTCTCGCCTACTTTAACTACAGTAGTCCTGTTAATAAAGGAAGTGTCATCAACAATATACAGTTTCCTGTATATAGCTGTCTGAGCTGAAGGTGTGAAAACAGCAGAGCTCTCATGCTCTTTATTAAAGCTGATCTTAATCTCTCATACACGACTACATTTATGAGATTAAAATATAAACTGAGTATAACTTCTTTATGTATTTTTATATGTTTATATTTCCATGCACAGTTCTGAACGTCTAGTTCATCTATCACTCCACATTTCTAATGAGTGTTTTATTCACTGTTTTTTTTATACACTGATCAGCAGCAGCAGTTTCATCAACTGTTCCATTCAGAAAACTAAGAGAAACATATTCACTAAACTGAGCTCTAAAAATCCAGTATTTGCTCAGAGTTTCATAATCCTGTCAGAATCTTCAGTCAGGATTAGAAACAGGTTGAGTTTGGGTGTGATGTCATGATAAATCCACTAGAGGGAGCCAATCAGCAGCTTAAATGCTGGATCTGAGGCTGTGAGGCTGATCAGTGATTTACAGTCTGCAGTAAAATTACAGATTAAAATATTTTATTAATCTTTGTGGTGTCTCTGGACAGATCTGAATAAAAAATTAAGGAGTAATTTATAGTAAAAATAATTAACAGTAAAACAGTGAGAAAGACACAGGGCCTCATTTATAAAACTCTGCGTAGGTTCTGGAGTGAGAGTGTGCGTACGCACAAAAAAACAGGAAATGGCGTACGTCCAAAAAAAAAATCAGATTTAAAAAAGTGTGCGTACGCACACCTGAACGCAGTTTCCTCTTTATAAATCACAATCTGCTTATAAATGTGCGCAGGTGACCAAGCCTCGCGCTCCGCCTCCGTACCGCCCACATTTACCCAATTAATCAAATCACCCAATGAATATTTAAATGGGTGATTCCCCATTCATTCTGATCGGGATGATGGAGGAACTCAAAGCAAAGAAGCGAAATTTAGGAGATTGTGAAGTGGAAGTCCTTGTTTCAGAGGTTGAGGCAAGGAAGGATGTGTTGTTTGGTGGCCTTAGTAGTGGCATTACCAACAAACGCAAGTTTGTTGAGTGGCAGCATGTGGCTGCAGCAGTAAACAATGTGAGCTCCATAAGCCGAACTATTGCAGAGGTAAAGAAAAAGTGGTCAGATTTAAAAGTCGACGCAAAGAAGCAAATTGCTTTGCACCGAAAAAAATTAACTGCAACTGGAGGAGGAAAGGCTACACCTGCACTGTCTCTTTTTCACGAGAGGATGGCGGGGAGAGAAGGAGGGTGACACGGACTTAGCTGATGAACCCTGCACGGGAGAACAAGGTAACTTTTTTAAAAATATATATTTTATATATTTGAATAAAGACGCGAAAACTAGGATTGCTACTTAGAATTGTTTATTGAACATTTTTTAAAGATGGGACTGTGGATGTTGAGTGGCCATGAAGCGGAGGAGATGCCGCTGGGGCTGCCAACCCGGCCCCAGCGGCATCTCCGGTGCTGCTCATGCCTCCAGCGGAGTCTCCAGTGCTGCTCATGCCTGCAGTGGTGTCTCCGGTGCCCCACGTGTCTCCTTCCATGGTTGTGTTCTTACTGCTGTGCTGCAAACACAAGTCAGCACAATTGCAGCAATTGAAAGGCTAACAACTGAGATGAGAGAAATAAAGGGGGTACTATCAGAAATGTCAAGCACATTAAAAGAACTTGTTAAATACCTTTGCGTTGATCTTCAGTTATTCACAATCGAAGCATCACGTCCTCGCGCAGTCTAACTGCTTGGAGAGAGTCTGGTGGGTAAGGGTGTGGATCTGGTTCAGGGTCCTCAAGTTGGTTGGCAGTTAACAGAGAGAGACCATTTTTCTGTGCTATATTGTGTAGCACAGCACATGCTCTCACAAGCTGGCAAACCATTTCTGGATGGTAAAGCAATCTCCCACCTGATGCATCTAAACAACGCCATCGGCCTTTTAGCAGCCCGATGGTGCGTTCCACAACAGAGCGCGACAAAGCGTGTGCATCATTGTAGCGTCTCTCTTGTCTGCTGTGTGGGTTGGGGAATGGCGTAAGAAGCCAGCGCTGGAGGGGATAGCCACTGTCGCCTATAAAAATGGTGCAGAAATAAGGCTGCTAATAGATTATTGTATAAAACTGCTTAAAGTCTTGAATAACCACTTTAAAGTTTTCACTTACCAAGAAGCCAACCATCCGGCACAGCTCTGTTTTCAAGCCGGTTTCCTACACTACTATTCCTCACAATAAAGGAATCATGTGTTGAACCAGGCCATCGAGCAACCACATTGGTTAAAATCATGGTCGCATCACAAATAACCTGTACGTTTATAGAATGAAATTGCTTTCGGTTGATGAAAGCAGCTTCATTCTGGCTCGGCGCTCTTATAGCAACATGAGTGCAGTCAATTGCTCCGATTACATTTGGGAAACCGGCCACTGCTGCAAATTGCGCTCTGATTTGAGCCTGTTCATTTGCAGTGTAAGGAAATCTGATGTACCGACTTGTCAATCTGATTATGCCAGCTAATAAGGCTGGCATTATGGAGCTTAAAGATGGTTGAGATATCCCTGACCTGTCTGCTAATTCTCTCTGAAAGCTACCCGTCGCCAGGAATCCAAGAGTTGTTAGCACCTGTAAGTGGACATGTATTGCCCGATTCTGCAACAATGGTCTCTGTAAATCTGTCCCCAACTCGGCACACAGTTCCATGAGAATGGCTCTTGGAAACCTAAATCGGCTTATTAACCAGTCATCATCATTCGCAAAAAAATCTTAATGATCTCTGAAAACACGTTGTCGCCGTATATGTCGGTTAGCTACGTCCTCAAGTAATGCCAAAAACGCCATTATAACAGACAGTGCCTCACTATTTTCTGCCTATTTATAGAGCTGTTATTTTATGCAAGTAGGTACAGCTGTTTATGATCGTAATTATCTGCAACTATTAAACTTTTACCAGCCCTTAACACTTTCCTCTCTCTTTATTATAGAGTATAATTTGTTGCAATAATAATAATAATAATAATAATATTTACATATATATATATATATACTGTATATATGAGATGTTGCTTACGCACATTTCTGCCCTCTTTTTATGTGTACGCACTCTTTATAAATGAGGCCCCTGGTGCTTTCTTCTGAGTGTGTTGACTGCCTAGTGAGTGGGTAGTTGTAAAATTGTAAAAAAATTGGAGTAAAATTTGGAATAAATTATTAAGTTCTGTTGCTGTGCACTTACCAAGTGTGTGCATTTGCACGTCTGTGTCAGCAGTTTAAAGGAACTGAATGCATTCATTAGGAGGGATGTCCAAAAACATTTTAACATAATGGGTTGATTTCCCAAAAGAGCGTATTCTTGTATTACACAGAATTTTGTAATTGAGATTTTCTACTAAAAGTAAAAACTATCTATGAATAGGATGAATCAGGCTTAAAAATAGTGAAATCAGTCTTTATAAAATACTTCTGTTTTTAGCAGATGAACTTTTTATTTATTTATTTAATTAAAACACTTAAAAAAGAGAAGTTATACAAAGTACCAAGAAAAGTAATATAATTACACACTTCTCACTTCATAAAGCTTTGTCTCGATCGTTCAGTCTGAGACGCTTCATCTGAAAGAGGGTTCTCTGCTCTGCGTCTCTGAAAACCTGTTTATTATTATAATCACACATCCAGCACATGAGCACAGTCACAGTTTGTACAGTTTGGATATTGATGCACTAATGAAGGTTTTCAGAAGCTCCACCCTGAGATAAAGGCTGGGTTTGGGGTTTAGTGAGGACCTGGACCAGTTCAGCTGTAGAGAGACGGTAGGAGAATGGTTTGTGCTGCTGCTGTGCTTAGTGTGTACCTTCATGTTAATTAGCTTGTGTATAATTGGATGGTTTTTTAGTTGTTATTGGAAGTTATACAGGTTTTAAGGGTCTAACCTAAAGCAGAGTGTTAAGGAGGGTATTTACATTCAGTAGCTGTATCACCATCAGCAGCCGGAGTCCGAGAGAGGACAATTGTCTGTGTTTTCAGCTCAGGTGTCTGTTGGCTGATGTATCAGATCTGGGGATCTGGTGCTTTCTTCTGAGTGTGTTGACTGCCTAGTGATTGGGTATTGGACTTACAAATTGCGAAGAAATTTGAGTAAAATTTGGAATAAATTATTAAGTTCAGTTGCTGTGCACTTACCGAGTGTGTGCATTTGCACGTCTGTGTCAGCAGTTTAAAGGAACTGAATGCATTCATTAGGAGGGATGTCCAAAAACATTTTACCATAATGGGTTGGTTTCCCAAAAAGAGGTTAAGCATATTCTTGTACTGCACAAAATTTGTGATTGAGATTTTTCACTAAAAGTAAAAACTGTGTATGACTAAGATTAATCAGAATGAATAACAGTGAAATGAGTCTTTATAGAACACTCCTGTTTTCAGCAGATTCAACTTCTTGTTTTTGTCTTTATTTAATTAAACACTTTTAAAAAGAGAAGTTATTCAGGAGTAACAAAAAGGTAATATTACACACTTCTCACAAAATATCTACTCTTTATATTCTCTTTTCACAGATCCAAACCAACTGATGATAACAGGCATAATCATTCCAGTTATTCACACAATCAGACCAAAAGCCGTATAAACCACAGTCCTCATCTTCGTAATCATCGGGTTGTCCAGTTCCCCAGAACCTATCAGAGAGAAGGAGAGTATCAGAGTGTTTGTGAGCAGGGAGGAGTAAAGCCCAATTTAAACATCTTCGTCAAACCTACGCTGTAGCTCATCGCACACGTCTTTGCAACTACGCATCGCGCCACGCAGACAGTCATAGCTGTGATTGGTCCACCGGGCATCACATCCTCTCCCACACAATCCAGCCTTCGAAGTTTAAACTGCAGAGCGACGGAGAGCTGCTGATATTCACACGCAGAAATTTAAATGTGCTCCACTACACTCCACTAGCATACAGCGTAGGTTCAATGCAGAAGTATAAATTGGGCTTAAGAGTCAGTAACTGCATCATGATCAGAATTCAGTTCAGGAGTCTCTTACCCAGTGATCAGTTCTGATCCGTCCACCCATTTCCAGTCCCCCTCTTTTTCAACGTCACTCAGACCAATCCAAACCCGGTGATCTTTTCTCAATGTGTTAATGAAGATCTGTTGAAGTACAATAACTGCTTACACATTTCCAACAACCCAGACATATCTCACACAACACACACACACGATGATTTCAGCATTTTAGATTATTCCATAAGAACCAGAACTGTTCCACAGAACTGACAGAAGTGTCCTTTTGTGTTTAACAAATTACACAATTTATATTAGTAAAGACTTTCAACTTCTCAACCTTTCAGTGGAACTGATATAATTAACAGTGAGTGTAGAAACAACTTTTACTGCTGAGATAAACAGTATTCACAGATATTGCACCAACAGAAATATTTAAACAATGTAGACCCCCCCCCCTCTCTCTCTCTCTCTCTCTCTCTCTCACCTGTTCTTCTCTGCTGTTGATGATCACCAGATCTGATCCTCTCTTTCTGCAGTCGTTTCTGCTCTCAGTCCAGCTCTTCCACTCAGTAGAGACGTAGTAAAGACTGGAGCTGAAGTAGATCCACCCGTCTCTAACTGCTTTATCTATGGATGAAACACAAAAGCAATGCATTATGAGAAAACACCTGTGGTCACTTCTGGGTCACAAATGTTTGATGCTCTTCACAGTAAAACATTTTAACTCTTTTTTTCTGGTTTATATGATTACGACTCTGAGAGATGTGAAACAGAACTGCCAGAAAGAAATGAGACACAAAGAACGTACATTTCAGACTTTACAGGTAAGATACAGATTTAATGGAACACTTAAGATTTAAGGCTGTGATTCTGGTTTCAGTGCAACAGCACTGATAAAAGTTTGAACGTAGAAAACTAAAAAATGATCCGAATGAATAAAAAGTGCAAGTGTAGACAAAGTGCAAATTACTGCATCTGAATATGGAACTGAATGCACTTAGACTGTTTTTATATTTGCACTTGATGAACACCTTAAAATAGCTCTTTACGAGTACAACACATTGTGGCTTAAATGTAACTCCATAGTGTAACGATGTGGAATGATTTAGTGGCACAACTCTGTACCAGTTTAACCTCAAACCAGTGTTAGAATGATGTTCCTAATAAAGTGATTAAAAACTGCAATTAATCACTAACCCAGTTCAGAAAACCTTCTCTGGAGCCCGTCTCTCTCTGCCTGTAACTGGTCTCTCTCTGCAGTCAGGTTGGTGTAACTGGTCTGTAACTGGTCTCTCTCTGCAGTCAGGTTGGTGTTACTGGTCTGTAACTGGTCTCTCTCTGCAGTCAGGTTGGTGTTACTGGTCTGTAACTGGTCTCTCTCTGCAGTCAGGTTGGTGTAACTGGTCTGTAACTGGTCTCTCTCTGCAGTCAGGTGGTTGAACTGGATCCACAGCACTGTGATGGCAGTCAGCAGGAGAACACACAGCAGACCCAGACCCACTGCAGCCAGTCTGTAGCGTCTGCTTCCTGCAGAGCGACTCTCTATGAGGAAACACAGATACATGAACTTTACTCATAGAAACAGCAAGTACACTGAAATGCCAAAAGTCATAGGACAGCAATATGTAAGTTGATCATGAAGGGTTGCCTCAGGGAAAGGCTTCGACCTGCTCCCAATCTGTTAAAACCACCCCTTTCTACACTTGTGCACAAAAGCTTCACTTGACACCAGAAAAGGTAAAAAAAGTAACTCAGCTGTTATATAATGGACAAAAAAATTGTTCAGAGTGCACACATTTTCTTTTTTGTGCTTGCGAGTTTCGCAGTTGAAAAAACAGTTAAAACTGGCTGTTTTTTTTTTTTCTTCACCTGTTGATTTTGCTCCCCTGACTTTTGACATTGATGTGACTCCATAGACCAGCAAACAACACAGTCCTGAGGACAAGGGGGGCTGGCCAGAAGCCAGATGTTGACACTATCCGTCCAGACTGAGACCCCTGCTAGCTGCAGAACCTTGGGTCAGACCTAACTGAGAACATGGTAGCCAGTAAGTAAGCACTGTGATGGTAGTCAGCAGGAGAAAACACAGCAGACCCAGACCCACTGCAGTCACCCAGGCCTCACCAGGCCTGCAGTGGCCTCAGCCTTGGTGGAAAATGGGCTGTTTGAAGGACAATAACTGCTGCCCCAAATCCCTGCTCAAAGCCACTGGCTGCACCTGTAACCACTTTTCCTGCACCCAACAGCCTCTGTGAACATGTGGCTGCATTAACGTCCCAGGCTGTCCGAGAGAGTGGACCAGGACAGGACATTTGTAACCCTGTCATGTTTGCATCCATGACCCTGGTGGCTGAAATCCTAGAAGAGGGGAGTGTTACAGGGAATAACAAGAGAACCGCAGACCCACTCCCACACCACGACACTGGTTAGGGGTATCCAGCTAAGCAAATTGAACTGATTAACTCAGCTGGGCACATTTATAAGATGGGATAATATGCAGATCAGTCAATCAATAATACTAACTACTGCTGACATCCAACCATCTGCATCTCACCGCTATCAGAGGCATACTGCTGCTGCTGAAACTCAACTAAGCCCTTCTGCCCTGCCTCTAAACCCATACATCACCCAGTGCCCCTCCCATTTTTTAGTCTTTTTCAAATATGAGCTGAGAGCTGAGTCAACTAAAATTAGGGGGTTTAGTTACCCTTTACATCTGCTTGGGTTTGGTGGAGGGCAATTTTATTCAATAAACGTACGTTTTAGTTCCTGTGTTTGTGTCTCTCTCTACTGCTTCCTGTTTATCAGGTCCACAGGGGTGCACATCTATCCCCATATGGTACAAAATAAACAATGCTAATGTATATAATTTAACAAGTTAACAGTCTTACTTTCTCACACCCACATATCACTGGTTTCTGACTTAAGAAGGCCTCTTGGTTGGAAACCTTTCTTTTGTAGGCTTTTCTTAACCAAGCAGTAACACTGGTGTCTGACACACTTGTTCCAGCACCACACACACACACACACACTCTTACATCACTACCATACATGTGTAACTGCTGTCAAGTACACTTATCAGTAATCAGTAATTAGTAATGGTACCTGCTTGTTGTGTCTTCAGGATCCTCATTGTGTTGGTGTCCTCCATCTCTGTGTTTGGGTCATGACCTCTAACAGCGTCTGCACTCTCGTAGATATCCACCACCATCTCCACTTTATCTCCTCTGTTCATCTCCCCAAATCCAATCACATCATCATAAACACTCAGAGACATGTCTAATCTCTAAAAGACTGAAACACTGAATTACTGCGTCTCTGTAGAAACACTACAGCAGTGCTGCACCTCTCGCCTACTTTAACTACAATAGTGCTGTTAATAAAGGAAGTGTCCAAGTGTCATCAACAATAAACAGTTTCCTGTCTGAGCTGAAGGTGTGAAAACAGCAGAGCTCTCATGCTCTTTATTAAAGCTGATCTTAATCTCTCATACACGACTACATTTATGAGATTACAATATAAACTGAGTATAAATTATTTATGTATGTTTATATGTTTATATGTCCATGCATAGTTCTGAACATCCATTTAATCTATTACTTCAACATTTCTAATGAGTGTTTTATCCACAGTTTTTATAAACTGATCAGCAGCAGCAGTTTGATTCTCTCTCATAGATGAACTGAAGACATCAACTGTTTAATTCAGAAAACTGAGAGAAACGTATTCACTAAACTGAGCTCTGAAAATCCAGTATTTGCTCAGAGTTTCATAATCCTGTCAGGATCTTCAGTCTGGATTAGAAACAGGTTGAGTTTGGGTGTGATGTCATGATAAATCCACTAGAGGGAGCCAATCAGCAGCTTAAATGCTGGATCTGAGGCTGATGAGTGATTTACAGTCTGCAATAAAATTACAGATATTTTATTAATCTTTGTGGTGTCTCTGGACAGGTCTGAAAATAAATAAAGGAGTAATTTATTGTAAAAAATAATTAACAGTAAAATATCTTAGAATTAAATACGGAGTAGAGTGTGAATAAGGGTTTCTGCTGGTGGAGCCGCCACGATTCTCTGTGTAACAGTGAGAAAGACACAGTCTCAGATACGTCTCAGCTCCATCCTCTAACCAGCGCTGTTTACTCAGAAACTGAAAACTTCATAAAGCTTTGTCTCGATCGTTCAGTCTGAGACGCTTCATCTGAAAGAGGGTTCTCTGCTCTGCGTCTCTGAAAACCTGTTTATTATTATAATCACACATCCAGCACATGAGCACAGTTACAGTTTGTACAGTTTGGATATTGATGCACTAATGAAGGTTTTCAGAAGCTCCACCCTGAGATAAAGGCTGGGTTTGGGGTTCAGTGAGGATCTGGACCAGTTCAGCTGCAGAGAGACGGTAGGAGAATGGTTTGTGCTGCTGCTGTGCTGAGTGTGTGGCTCCATGTTAATTAGCTTGTGTATAATTGGATGTTTTTGTAGTTGTTATTGGAAGTTATACAGGTTTTAAGGGTCTGACCTAAAGCAGAGTGTTAAGGAGGGTATTTACATTCAGTAGCTGTATCACCATCAGCAGCCGGAGTCCGAGAGAGGACAATTGTCTGTGTTTTCAGCTCAGGTGTCTGTTGGCTGATGTATCAGATCTGGGGATCTGGTGCTTTCTTCTGAGTGTGTTGACTGCCTAGTGATTGGGTATTGGACTTACAAATTGCAAAGAAATTGGAGTAAAATTTGGAATAAATTATTAAGTTCAGTTGCTGTGCACTTACCGAGTGTGTGCATTTGCACGCCTGTGTCAGCAGTTTAAAGTAAGTCAATGCATTCATTAGGAGGGATGTCCAAAAACATTTTAACATAATGGGTTGGTTTCCCAAAAAGAGTTTAAGCATATTCTTGTACTACACAAAATTTGTGATTGAGATTTTTCACTAAAAGTAAAAACTGTGTATGACTAAGATTAATCAGAATGAATAACAGTGAAATGAGTCTTTATAGAACACTCCTGTTTTCAGCAGATTCTTGTTTTTGTCTTTATTTAATTAAACACTTTTAAAAAGAGAAGTTATTCAGGAGTAACAAAAAGGTAATATTACACACTTCTCACACAATATCTACTCTTTATATTCTCTTTTCACAGATCCAAAAATACTGGCTATTACAGGGATAATCAGCCCAGTTATTCACAGGATCAGACCCAAAGATGTATAAACCACAGTCCTCATATCCATAACCGTTGGGTTCTCCAGGATACCAGAACCTATCAGAGAGAAGGAGAGTATCAGAGTGTTTATCAGAGCAGTGAGGAGTGAGAGTCAGTAACTGCATCATGATCAGAGTTCAGTTCAGGAGTCTCTTACCCAGTGATCAGTTCTGATCCGTCCACCCATTTCCAGACCCCCTCTGTTTCACCGTCACTCAGACCAATCCAAACCGCCTGACCTTTTGTCCACATGTTAATGAAGACCTGTTGAAGACATGTCATCATTTGAGCATTTAAAATTATTCTATAAGAACCAGCACTCTTCCACCTGCAGGAAACCCGTGAGATCAACAGCACTTAACTGTGCTCTTCTAACTGTGTTCAATTGTGTTCTTCTAATCATATTCTTCTAACTCAGTTCTTCTGACTGGACTCTTCTTCACTGAATTTGTGTTTTAAACACAGTCCACAGTCCGTCTTATTAGCTGCACTGATCATATAGGACACTGTAGTTCTATAATTACAGACAGTAGTCCCTCTATTTCTCTACATAATTTATTATCCTACTTTCACCCTGTTCTTCAATCTTCACAGAAAGTGGATGAGGCTATAAACTCTTACTGCTGCGACAAACATTACTAAACAGTTTAATACATCTCTCTCTCTCTCTCTCTCTCTCTCTCTCTCTCTCTCTCACCTGTTCTTCTCTGCTGTTGATGATCACCAGGTCTGATCCTCTCTTTCTGCAGTCGTTTCTGCTCTCAGTCCAGCTCTTCCACTCACTAGAGACGTAGTAAAGACTGGAGTTGAAGTAGATCCACCCGTCTCTAACTGCTTTATCTATGGATGAAACACAAAAGAAATGCATTATGAGAAAACACCTGTGGTCACTTCTGGGTCACAAATGTTTGATGCTCTTCACAGAAAAATACTTTTTAACTCTCTTCTCTGGTTTATATGATTATGATTCTGAGAGATGTGAAACAGAGCTGCCAGAAAGAAATGAGACACAAATGTGTGAGTTAACCTGAAAGAACATACAATTCAGACTTTACAGGTAAGATACAGATTTAATGGAACACTTAAGATTTAAGGCTGTGATTCTGGTTTCAGTGCAACAGCACTGATAAAAGTTTGAACGTAGAAAACTAAAAAATGATCCAAATGAATAAAAAGTGCAAGTGTAGACAAAGTGCAAATTACTGCATCTGAATATGGAACTGAATGCACTTAGACTGTTTTTATATTTGCACTTGATGAACACCTTCTAATAGCTCTTTACGAGTACAACACGTTGTGGCTTAAATTTAACTCCATAGTGTAACGATGTGGAATGGTTTAGTGGCACAACTCTTTACCAGTTCAACCTCAAACCAGTGTTAGAATGATGTTCCTAATAAAGTGATTAAAAACTGCAATTAATCACTAACCCAGTTCAGAAAACCTTCTCTGGAGCCCGTCTCTCTCTGCCTGTAACTGGTCTCTTTCTGCAGCCAGGTTGGTGTAACTGGTCAGTAACTGTTCTCTCTCTGCAGCCAGGTTGGTTTTACTGGTCTGTAACTGGTCTCTCTCTGCAGTCAGGTTGGTGTTACTGGTCTGTAACTGGTCTCTCTCTGCAGTCAGGTTGGTGTAACTGGTCTGTAACTGGTCTCTCTCTGCAGCCAGGTTGGTGTAACTGGTCTGTAACTGGTGTCTCTCTGCAGTCAGGTTGGTGTAACTGGTCTGTAACTGGTCTCTCTCTGCAGTCAGGTTGGTGTTACTGGTCTGTAACTGGTCTCTCTCTGCAGTCAGGTGGTTGAACTGGATCCACAGCACTGTGATGGCAGTCAGCAGGAGAACACACAGCAGACCCAGTCCCACTGCAGCCAGTCTGTAGCGTCTGCTTCCTGCAGAGCGACTCTCTATGAGGAAACACAGATACATGAACTTTAATCATAGAAATAATAAGTACACTGAAATGCCAAAAGTCATAGGACAGCAATATGTAAGTTGATCATGAAGGGTTGCCTCAGGGAAAGGCTTCGACCTGCTCCCAATCTGTTAAAACCACCCCTTTCTACACTTCACTTCACTTGACACCTGAAAAGGTAAAAAAGAGTAACTCAGCTGTTATATAATGGACAAAAAAATTGTTCAGAGTGCACACATTTTCTTTTTTGTGCTTGCGAGTTCCACAGTTGAAAAACCAGTTAAAACTGGCTGTTTTTTTTCTTCACCTGGTGTTTTTGCTCCCCTGACTTGTGACATTGATGTGACGCCATAGACCAGCGAACAACACAGTCCTGAGGACAAGGGGGGCTGGCCAGAAGCCAGATGTTGACACTATCCGTCCAGACTGAGACTCCTGCTAGCTGCAGAACCTTGGGTCAGACCTAACTGAGAACATGGTAGCCAGTAAGTAAGCACTGTGATGGTAGTCAGCAGGAGAAAACACAGCAAACCCAGACCCACTGCAGTCACCCAGGTCTCGCCAGCCCTGCAGTGGCCTCAGCCTTGGTGGAAAATGGGCTGTTTAAAGGGCAATAACTGCTGCCCCAAATCCCTGCTCAAAGCCACTGGCTGCACCTGTAACCACTTTTTCTGCACCCACCCAACAGCCTCTGTGAACATGTGGCCGCATTAACGTCCCAGGCTGGACCAGGACAGGACATTTGTAACCCTGTCCTGTTTGCATCCATGGCCCTGGTGGCTGAAATCCTAGAAGAGGGGAGTGTTACAGGGAATAACAAGAGAACCGCAGACCCACTCCCACACCACGTATCCAGCTAAAGCAAATTGAACTGATTAACCCAGCTGGGCACATTTATAAGCTGTGATAATATGCAGATCAGTCAAACAATAATACTACCCCCTGCTGACATCTAACCATCTGCGTCTCACCGCTATCAGATGCACACTGCTGCTGCTGAAACTCAACCAAGCCCTTCTGCCCTGCCTCTAAACCCATACATCACCCAGTGCCCCTCCCAAACTACCCCTCCCATTTTTAGTCTTTTTCAAATATGAGCTTAGGTAGGGCTGTGCAATATATCGAATTTTGATCGCGATAGCGATATTGGTGTCAAACGATCTCAAAATTCACAATATCGATTCACAAAACGATTTTTGTAATTTATCTGTGCTGCCGCTGCACTGGCGTGGCAGAGAATGGGACGTCAGAACAGCTCTGGAGTCTTGTGCTCACTTCGTCTCCATTGAGGCTGCTGAAGAGAGTGAAGATTAGCAGCACTAATATTGGCTCGGAAATGGAAGCTACAGGGCAGGCTCAGTTAGTTGAGAAGTAAGAAAAAGTTAGTATATTACTATAATATAATAATATTAATATAATAATATTAATGGGTGTGCAATTTTCCTCATGACTCAAAGTATACATCCCCGTTATTCTGATGTGTATAAACCCTAAGGATATGGAGCTATTGGTGTTTTTTTTTCTCTTAAAGCCATCTATTCTTATGTGGGAACATTAATAGGCATTTTTATGTACTGAAGTGATTTGGAGGTAAATAAATGAGTGTGTACAGATGTAGAGGTGGTCTAGAAGTACATGCATTTTATTCTGACAGGAAAAGTGCGCTTAGTTTTTTGGTATTAACGCTAAAAGGGCGTTGCGCAAATTTCACCCAAACAGTAAAAGGAAGGGTGTGCGTCACTCTCTGTGGTCGTACTGTCCTGATGTAAGTATCTGCTGGCTACCATCCTCCGTTCAGAAGTAATTAGAACCGAAAAGTCGAATATCAAAAATGAAACTAACTTTACCGTGGTCATATATTTGCCTAAAAAATAGCCAATGGATTCTGTGAGAGCCTTGTGCCTCTCTGAAGTTGTGGCGTACGTTGTGGCGTACGGAGTGGCGTTGTAGAGTGTGCCTTCCATCTCAGTTTAGAGCGCACTTTAAATGCAGGATTCACGCTGATGTCCAGTAGCTGCAAATACTTCGTTGCCCTGACAAGCCCTGGAAAATCTACACACTTATCTCTTGGGCTATAAGGCTTATAGTATAAGCTCAATATAAAATAGTTCGTTTGTTTAGAAATTATTTTATATTCTTAAACCATGTTAAATTATATTCGATCATTCAGACATCATTCTTGTAGGCTAATTTACAGATTTTTCTTAAATAATAGATCTATGCTTCTTCAGTGTTATAATGTTAATTAACATAATTCTCAACAGATTTCTCTCGTTCAAACAGCCCGGAAATGCTTTTAAAAAGCTCAGTTTCACCGTTCTACTTACTAAAAAAAAGGGTAAGGTAATCGTAAGGTAACTTTGTTGACAACTTGAAGGTAGCTACCTAGGCTGAAACCTGCCATTCTCTCCAAAACAATCAAACAAAAAACATGGACACTATGCTAAAACATTTAGTCGACAAATTGGCTACAATGTTCTTAATTGAGTAAATGAGGGCTTATTAAAATATATCGTTTAAAATATCGTCATATCAATATTGAGTGAAAATATCGTGATATTGATTTTTCCCATTATCGAGCAGCCCTAAGCTTAGGGCTAAGTCAACTGTACTCAGGGAGGTTAGTTACCCTTTAATTTGGCTTGGGTGTGGTGGAGGACAACTTTATTCAATAAACATATGTTTTAGTTCACTGTCCCTGTGTCCCTGAATCTACAGCTTCCTGTTTATCAGGTCCACAGGGGTGCACATCTATCCCCATATGGTACAAAATAAACAATGCTAATGTATATAATTTAACAAGTTAATAGGGTCCAACTTTCTCACACCCACATTTCACTGGTTTCTGACCTAAGAAGGCCTCTTGGTTGGAAACCTTTCTTTTGTAGGCTTTTCTTAACCAAGCAGTGACACTGATGTCACACTTGTTCCAGCAACACACACACTCTTACACCACTACCATACATAACTGCTGTCAAGTACACTTATCAGTAGCCAGTACTTAGTAATGGTACCTGCTTGTTGTGTCTTCAGGATCCTCATTGTGTTGGTGTCCTCCATCTCTGTGCTGGGGTCATGACCTCTAACAGCGTCTGCACTCTCGTAGATATCCACCACCATCTCCACTTTATCTCCTCTGTTCATCTCCTCAAATCCAATCACATCATCATAAACACTCAGAGACATGTCTAATCTCTAAAAGACTGAAACACTGAATTACTGCGTCTCTGTAGAAACACTACAGCAGTGCTGCACCGCTCGGCTACTTTAACTACAATAGTGCTGTTAATAAAGGAAGTGTCCAAGTGCCATCAACAATAAACAGTTTCCTGTCTGAGCTGAAGGTGTGAAAACAGCAGAGCTCTCATGCTCTTTATTAAAGCTGATCTTAATCTCTCATACACGACTACATTTATGAGATATATATATATATAGACAATATAAACTGAGCATAAATTATTTATGTATGTTTATATGTGTATATTCCATGCACAGTTCTGAAAGTACAGTACATCCATCACTCAACATTTCTAATGAGTGTTTTATTCACAGTTTTTTTATACACTGATCAGCAGCAGTTTGATTCTCTCTCATAGATGAACTGAAGACATCAACTGTTTAATTCAGAAAACTGAGAGAAACATATTCACTAAACTGAGCTCTGAAAATCCAGTATTTGCTCAGAGTTTTATAATCCTGTCAGGATCTTCAGTCAGGATTAGAAACAGGTTGAGTTTGGGTGTGACGTCATGATCAATCCACTAGAGGGAGCCAATCAGCAATTTAAATGCTGGATCTGAGGCTGTGAGGCTGATCAGTGATTTACAGTCTGCAGTAAAATTACAGATTAAAATATTTTATTAATCTTTGTGGTGTCTCTGGACAGGTCTGGATAATACAAATAAAAATTAAAGGAGTAATTTATTGTAAAAATAATTAACATTGAAATGTCGTAGACATAGGCGTAGGAACCGGGGGGGATGGGTGGGACATGTCCCACCCAATATTAGAAACAGGTGGATTTGTCCCCCCCAAAAATGATATCAGTTCGCTCAGGTCAGCTGTACTATTAATGAGGAGACAGACCGGACCAATCACGGAGCCGGTTCAGGTATTAAGTCACGCCTCTCAGTAGAAACAGCCAATCAGCTTGCTGGTTTTGCGGCGCGCGGAGCAGAGGCAGTTTGCTGTTGGGGAAGCCCCGCCCCCTCGCTGTGAGATTTAGCAGCGGGATCGGGACGCAGCAGCTTCAGCTGATTTAAAAACAGAGATGAATATACGGAGATTTTACTAAAATAAAGGTAACGATAGGCTAACCACTTCAACTGTGATGATATGTTTCTGATAGCTGGTTAAAAATACACGTCTCTGAATCAGCACACAGTTTAAACCCACTGTGATTAATAAACTGCAGCTGTGTTAGTGTGTAAGCTTATCTTTGGAATTAGCTAGATTGGGAGTCAGGGTTAAAGGAAAAAAATAAAATATATATGTAATGTTTCCCTGTACCTGATCAGCTAATCACTTTAATTTTCAAACTGTTTATTCATTTAGGATTACAGGACTTACTGTGAGCTATAATGAACGAAAATTGATTTAACTAACTAGTTATCTAGAAGCTGGATGTAGATGATCGCCAGAATTTCGTACAGTACTTTAAGTTGGTAGTTTAAAGCAGTTACTTAACCCCGATCACTGCCCTAAACTAGTGTTTTCCACCTGATCAGCTAATAAACAGTCATTTACTGAGTTTACCTGTTAAAATCCTTTAGCCCCCTATGGAGCCTAAATTAATCATGTATATCCACCAGAGGAAGCTCTAGAATATGCAGAACAGTGTTAATATGCAGTAGAATATGTAAGAACTGGGTTGAGAAACACTGCTGTAACGTGACTTCTGTTCATTTGTATTTCACAGTAAGACCACATATCCTGACGTTTATAAAAGTCTCTATGAAACGTAAAGTTTAAAGTTTTACATAAAAGGACACCATCTTAAGAAGAGCTCTCAGTAGAAAAAATAAAAGTGCAGGAGAAAATGTAAATATACAACAGAATTGACATGCCAATACATAATAATAATAATAATAATAATAATAATAATAATAATAATCTGTTATATTATTTTAAATATTAGGTGATAACTGAAATTTTTGGTCATATGTACATAATTCAGACATTGCTTGCATAATTTTTCTAACAACAGTAACTGTAATGTGGAGTAACATGTTTAGGTTGTAAAATCACCTTATAATAATAATTTACTTTTAATTTAAAGTAATTTCCACAAATGTTGTTCTAGGAAACTATTGGGTGGGCTTGGGTTCATATTGGCAAATGTGTCCCCCCCAATATCAAGCCCGCTCCTACGCCCTTGGTCGTAGAATTAAATACAGATTAGAGGGTGAATAAGGTTTTTGTCAGTGGAGCCGCCACGATTCTCTGTGTAACAGTGAGAAAAACACAGTCTCAGATACGTCTCAGCTCCATCCTCTAACCAGCTCTGTTTACTCAGAAACTGAAAACAATTACAATTACATTACAATATGAGCGCGGGGCAGATGAAAGAGAAACAGGAGATTCAGTGTGTGAGAACCTTTACCCTAGCTCATACCAGAACTCAAATCTATCTCTCTTTCTCTTTCTCGTTTCTTAGATTGATCTCTCTGATGAGATGTGTGAAAACTAATAAAAACTATCAAGCCCACTCTAAAAACAAATTAAAACTTACTGAACTGTAGGAGAACAAACAAAACAAGATAATATTAAACTATAATAAAAAATATGAAAAATGTAATCACGTAGCTCTGGGCGCACGTGAACGCCTCCGCGTTTGACTCGCAGCAGTGTGTGTAGCTGTTCTTAAAAATCATTTTAATGAAATAATAGTTCTATGCTTATATGTTACAGTGTTAATTAACATAATTCTGATTATATTTCGCTCATTCAGACAGTCCGAAAACAGACAGTTTATGGGGCGGATCGGGTCGGGCTCTTAATGACAGTTCATGGTTCGGGCAGAACGTGCACGGGCTCGGGCTGGGTCGGGTCGGATTTTTTGGGCCGATCTAAGCTCTATGCTGTGCTGAGTGTGTGACTCCATGTTAATTAGCTTGTGTATAATTGGATGTTTTTGTAGTTGTTATTGGAAGTTATACAGGTTTTAAGGGTCTGACCTAAAGCAGAGTGTTAAGGAGGGTATTTACATTCAGTCGCTGTATCACCATCAGCAGCCGGAGTCTGAGAGAGGACAATTGTCTGTGTTTTCAGCTCAGGTGTCTGTTGGCTGATGTATCAGATCTGGGGATCTGGTGCTTTCTTCTGAGTGTGTTGACTGCCTAGTGATTGGGTAGTTGCACTTACAAATTGCGAAGAAATTGGAGTAAAATGTGGAATAAATTATTAAATTCAGTTGCTGTGCACTTACGGAGTGTGTGCATTTGCACGTCTGTGTCAGCAGTTTAAAGGAACTGAATGCATTCATTAGGAGGGATGTCCAAAAACATTTTAACATAACGGGTTGGTTTCCCAAAAAGAGGTTAAGCATATTCTTGTACTGCACAAAATTTGTGATTGAGATTTTTCACTAAAAGTAAAAACTGTGTATGACTCAGATTAATCAGAATGAATAACAGTGAAATGAGTCTTTATAGAACACTCCTGTTTTCAGCAGATTCTTGTTTTTGTCTTTATTTAATTAAACACTTTTAAAAAGAGAAGTTATTCAGGAGTAACAAAAAGGTAATATTACACACTTCTCACACAATATCTACTCTTTATATTCTCTTTTCACAGATCCATTTCATCTGGTTATTACAGGGATAATCAGCCCAGTTCTTCACAGGATCAAACCCAAAGAAGTATAAACCACAGTCCTCATCTCTGTAATTGTTAGGTTGTCCAGGGTACCAGAACCTATCAGAGAGAAGGAGAGTATCAGAGTGTTTATCAGAGCAGTGAGGAGTGAGAGTCAGTAACTGCATCATGATCAGAGTTCAGTTCAGGAGTCTCTTACCCAGTGATCAGTTCTGATCCGTCCACCCATTTCCAGACCCCCTCTGTTTCAGCGTCACTCAGACCAATCCAAACCCACTGATCTTTTCTCAATGTGTTAATGAAGACCTGTTGAAGACATGTCATCATTTGAGCATTTAAAATTATTCTATAAGAACCAGCACTCTTCCACCTGTAGGAAACCTGTGTGATCAACAGCACTTAACTGTGCTCTTCTAACTGTGTTCAATTGTGTTCTTCTAATCATATTCTTCTAACTCAGTTCTTCTGACTGGACTCTTCTTCACTGAATTTGTGTATTAAACACAGTCCACAGTCCGTCTTATTAGCTGCACTGATCATATAGGACACTGTAGTTCTATCATTACAGACAGTAGTCCCTCTATTTCTCTACATAATTTATTATCCTACTTTCACCCTGTTCTTCAATCTTCACAGAAAGTGGATGAGGCTATGATTTCAGTGGTTATTTTCATTTTGTTCTCAACTAATTACACAATTTATATCAGTAAAGATTTTTAACTTCTCTTCTCAACCTTTCTTTCATCGAGATCCGGTGCGTGATTTACGTTTTCCCAGTGTTTATGATCAGTGGAGATAAAAAAATGAACAGAGGGAGTAGAAACAAAAAACTGTCAGAAAATGTATGTAGTTTTACAGTGCTTTACAGTTAAATAAACTGTTACTGCTGCGACAAACATTACTAAACAGTTTTATACATCTCTCTCTCTCTCTCTCTCTCTCTCTCTCTCTCTCTCTCTCTCTCTCTCTCTCTCTCTCTCACCTGTTCTTCTCTGCTGTTGATGATCACCAGGTCTGCTCCTCTCTCTCTGCAGTCGTTTCTGCTCTCAGTCCAGATCTTCTCCTCAGTAGAGACGTAGTAAAGACTGGAGCTGAAGTAGATCCACCCGTCTCTAGCTGCTTTATCTATGGATGAAACACAAAAGCAATGCATTATGAGAAAACACCTGTGGTCACTTCTGGGTCACAAGTGTTTGATGCTTTTCACCGTAAAACATTTTAACTCTTTTCTCTGGTTTATATGATTACGATTCTGAGAGATGTGAAACAGAGCTGCCAGAAAGAAATGAGACACAAATGTGTGAGTTAACCTGAAAGAACGTACAATTCAGACTTTACAGATAAGATACAGATTTATTGGAACATTTTACGGTAGTGATGTACGGTTATGGTTTCAGTGGAACAACACTGATAAAAGTTTGGAAGACTGGTGATAAAACTGTTAGACTGGTGTTCCTAATAAAGTGATTAAGAAGTGTAAGAATTACTAACCCAGTTCAGAAAACCTTCTCAGGAGATCATCTCTCTCTGCCTGTAACTGGTCTCTCTCTGCAGTCAGGTTGGTGTAACTGGTCTGTAACTGGTCTCTCTCTGCAGCCAGGTTGGTGTAACTGGTCTGTAACTGGTCTCTCTCTGCAGTCAGGTGGTTGAACTGGATCCACAGCACTGTGATGGCAGTCAGCAGGAGAACACACAGCAGACCCAGACCCACTGCAGCCAGTCTGTAGCGTCTGCTTCCTGCAGAGCGACTCTCTATGAGGAAACACAGATACATGAACTTTAATCATAGAAATAATAAGTACACTGAGATGCCAAAAGTCATGGGACAGCAGTATGTAAATTGATAATGAAGGGTTGCCTCAGGGAAGAGCTTAGGTACACCCACACTTGTATAAGTTGTAAAGCTGAACACTGATCAGTGTGCTCATGGCAAGGTGAAATTAATTATGGGAGTTCAGACGAAGTCTGATAGTAGTGCAGATGGACGAAAACAACATTCAGTTTCTGAAACTGTATGAAGATTTCTGTGATGGTCAATAAATGAAAGTTCAACAAGACTTTTATCAGAATTCCCCTCAAGCGGGACCCTCACAGCCAGGTTTGTGATTCCTGCAACCAACAAAAAATGAACCCTCAGCAACCAGGAAGCAGAGTTTCAGTCCAGAAAAATCCAGAAAAAAGGATTCCTTTGGTTTTAATAAAGGTGGCATGTCTTTTCTGCTATGCTAGCTATTCTACCATGATAATCTTTCTACCAAATGGAAGGTAGGAATAACCTCTGATAATTAAGGGCATTATATAACAGCTGTTCACTTTCTTCAAATCTTTAGGTGTGTCTGTCTAATTTGCAAACTGCAGAAGGTTTAATTCTGTTATGTTTTTGCTTGGGGCATCCAAATGCCTTGAAACAACCCTGGATGGAGACCGCACTGAGAACATGGGGGCCAGTCAGGTGGTTGAACTGGATCCACAGCACTGTGATTGTAGTCAGCAGGAGAACACACAGCAGACCCAGACCATCTGCAGTCAGCCAGGTCTTGCGGCCCTGCAGCACCATCAGTCTTGGTGGAGATAGGGCTGTTAGAATGGAAACAACTGCTGCCCCAAGTGCCTGCGCAATGCCATTGGCCACATGTGCAACCATTTTTCTGCCCCCCAACAGCCTCTGTGAACATGTGGCCGCATCCCAGTATGCACAGGAGAGTGGACCAGGACAGGACATTCATTACCTCATCACATTTGCCTCTAGCTTTCAGCTCCAGAGACCAGACATGCTTGACTGTAGGCTTGAGATACTTATCTTTGTACTCCTTACTTGATTGCCGCCACACATGCTTGAGACCATTTGACCAACCAAATGTATTAATCTTGGTCTCATCAGACCACAGGATATGGTTCCAGTAATCCATGTCCTTTGTTGACATGTATTCAGCAAACTGTTTGCAAGCTTTCTTCTGTACAGACTTCAGAAGAGGTTTTCTTCTGGGGTGACAACCAATTTGGTGTACTGTGCAGCGTAAGATCTGAGCACTGACAGGCTGAACCCCCACTTCTTCAATCTCTGCAGCAAAGCTGACAGCACTCCTACACCTATCTTTCAAAGACGACAACATTAGGACATGACGCTGAGCATGTGCTTCTTTGGATGACCAACGCGAGGTCTGTTCTGAGTGGACCTTGCTCTTTTAAAATGCTGGATGATTTTGGCCACTGGGCTGCAGCTCAGCTTCAGGTTAGCCTTGGCCATCTTTAGTGCAACAATTTGTCTTTTAAGATCGTCAGAGAGTTCTTTGCCATGAGGTGCCATGTTGAAACTTTCAGTGACCAGTATGAGAGAGTGTGAGAGCTGTACTACCAAATTGAACACACCTGCTCCCTGTGCACACCTGAGACCTAGTAACACTAAAGAGTCAAATGATTTTTTGGAGGGAAAATGACAATTAGTGCTAAATTTGGGCATTTCTGGTGTAGTCTCTTAGGGGTGTACTCACTTGTGTTGCCGGTACTTTAGACTTGCTATAGAATGGCTGTATATTGAGTTATTTTGAAGGAAGTATAAATTAACACTGTTATATAAGCTACCCACAGACTATTTTTCATTGTTTCAAAGAGTCCTTTTGTCAGTGTTGTCCCATTAAAAGATATATTTAAATATCTGCAGAAATGTGAGGAGTGTACTCACTTTCCTGATACACAGTATAAGCTAGGACTATTTCATTTTCACTGCAGCACCCTCTCAGGTTCAACTGTGCTATAGGTGAGGATGATGTGTCAGCATACTTTGGTACACAGATACATCATAATGTGCAGATCAGTCAATCAATAATTCCACCCCCTGCATCTCACCGCTATCAGAGGCAAACTGCTGCAGCTCTGCCAATCAGCTCTCCCTCCTGCCCTGTCTCTAAACCCATACATCACCCAGTACCCCTCCCAAACGACCACTTACATTTTTTAGCCTTTTCCAAATTTGAGTCACCTAAAATCAGGGGGTTTAGCCCTGTAAGTTTATTTGGGTGTGGTGGAGGGCAACTTAACTTAATGCAAAAAACGTACATTTGAGTTTAGTGAGTCTCTGTGTTTGTGTCTCTCTCTACTACTTCCTGTTTATCAGGTCTAAAGGGGTGCATGCTTATCCCCATACAGTACAAAATAAACAATGCTAATGTATATAATTTAACAAGTTAATAGAGTCTTACTTTCTCACACCCACATTTCACTGGTTTCTGACCTAAGAAGGCCTCTTGGTTGGAAACCTTTCTTTTGTAGGCTTTTCTTAACCAAGCAGTAACACTGGTGTCTGATACACTTGTTCCAGCACCACACACACTTACACCACTACCATACATGTGTAACTGCTGTCAAGTACACTTATCAGTAATCAGTAATTAGTAATGGTACCTGCTTGTTGTGTCTTCAGGATCCTCATTGTGTTGGTGTCCTCCATCTCTGTGCTGGGGTCATGACCTCTAACAGCGTCTGCACTCTCGTAGATATCCACCACCATCTCCACTTTATCTCCTCTGTTCATCTCCCCAAATCCAATCACATCATCATAAACACTCAGAGACATGTCTAATCTCTAAAAGACTGAAACACTGAATTACTGCGTCTCTGTAGAAACACTACAGCAGTGCTGCACCTCTCACCTACTTTAACTAAAATAAAGGAAGTGCCCAAGTGGCTCGTATAGTTTCCTGTGTGAGCTTAAGGTGTGAAAACAGCAGAGCCCACCTGCTCTTTATTAAAGCTGATCTTAATCTCTCATACACTACTGCATTTATGAGATCACAACACATAACTTCTTTATGTATGTTTATGTGTTTATATTTCCATGCACAGTTCTGAACGTCCAGTTCATCCATCACTCCACATTTCTAATGAGTGTTTTATCCACTGTTTCTCACACTGATCAGCAGCAGCAGTTTGATTCTCTCTCATAGATGAACTGAAGACATCAACTGTTTCATTCAGAAAACTGAGAGAAACATATTCACTAAACTGAGCTCTGAAAATCCAGTATTTGCTTAGAGTTTCATAATCCTGTCAGGATCTTCAGTCAGGATTAGAAACAGGTTGAGTTTGGGTGTGATGTCATGATAAATCCACTAGAGGGAGCCAATCAGCAGCTTAAATGCTGGATCTGAGGCTGTGAGGCTGATCAGTGATTTACAGTCTGCAGTAAAATTACAGATTAAAATATTTTATTAATCTTTGTGGTGTCTCTGGACAGGTCTAGATAATAAAAATAAAGGAGTAATTTATTGTAAAAATAATTAACAGTAAAATATTGTGGAATTAAATACAGATTAGAGGGTGAATAAGTGTTTCTGCCGGTGGAGCCGCCACGATTCTCTGTGTAACAGTGAAAAAAACACAGTCTCAGATACGTCTCAGCTCCATCCTCTAACCAGCGCTGTTTACTCAGAAACTGAAAACTTCATAAAGCTTTGTCTCGATCGTTCAGTCTGAGACGCTTCATCTGAAAGAGGGTTCTCTGCTCTGCGTCTCTGAAAACCTGTTTATTATTATAATCACACATCCAGCACATGAGCACAGTCACAGTTTGTACAGTTTGGATATTGATGCTCTAATGAAGGTTTTCAGAAGCTCCACCCTGAGATAAAGGCTGGGTTTGGGGTTTAGTGAGGACCTGGACCAGTTCAGCTGCAGAGAGACGGTAGGAGAACGGTTTGTGCTGCTGCTGTGCTGAGTGTGTGGCTCCATGTTAATTAGCTTGTGTATAATTGGATGTTTTTGTAGTTGTTATTGGAAGTTATACAGGTTTTAAGGGTCTGACCTAAAGCAGAGTGTTAAGGAGGGTATTTACATTCAGTAGCTGTATCACCATCAGCTGCCGGAGTCCGAGAGAGGACAATTGTCTGTGTTTTCAGCTCAGGTGTCTGTTGGCTGATGTATCAGATCTGGGGATCTGGTGCTTTCTTCTGAGTGTGTTGACTGCCTAGTGATTGGGTATTGGACTTACAAATTGCGAAGAAATTGGAGTAAAATTTGGAATAAATTATTAAGTTCAGTTGCTGTGCACTTACGGAGTGTTTGCATTTGCACGTCTGTGTCAGCAGTTTAAAGTCAATGCATTCATTAGGAGGGATGTCCAAAAACATTTTAACATAACGGGTTGGTTTCCCAAAAAGAGGTTAAGCATATTCTTGTACTGCACAAAATTTGTGATTGAGATTTTTCACTAAAAGTAAAAACTGTGTATGACTAAGATTAATCAGAATGAATAACAGTGAAATGAGTCTTTATAGAACACTCCTGTTTTCAGCAGATTCTTGTTTTTGTCTTTATTTAATTAAACACTTTTAAAAAGAGAAGTTATTCAGGAGTAACAAAAAGGTAATATTACACACTTCTCACACAATATCTACTCTTTATATTCTCTTTTCACAGATCCATTTCTCCTGGTTATTACAGGGATAATCAGCCCAGTTCTTCACAGGATCAGAATCAATGTCAATTAAACCACAGTCCTCATCTCCATAACTGTTGGGTTCTCCAGGTCTCCAGAACCTATCAGAGAGAAGGAGAGTATCAGAGTGTTTATCAGAGCAGTGAGGAGTGAGAGTCAGTAACTGCATCATGATCAGAGTTCAGTTCAGGAGTCTCTTACCCAGTGATCAGTTCTGATCCGTCCACCCATTTCCAGACCCCCTCTCTTTCACCGTCACTCAGACCAATCCAAACCCACTGACCTTTTCTCAATGTGTTAATGAAGACCTGTTAATGCAATGTTGTGCAATAACTGTTTACACATTTCCAACAAGCCACCACACACACACTTAATACATGTCATCATTTGAGCATTTAAAATTATTCTATAAGAACCAGCACTCTTTCTCCTGTAGGAAACCTGTGAGATCAACAGCACTTAACTGTGCTCTTCTAACTGTGTTCAATTGTGTTCTTCTAATCATATTCTTCTAACTCAGTTCTTCTGACTGGACTCTTCTTCACTGAATTTGTGTATTAAACACAGTCCACAGTCCGTCTTATTAGCTGCACTGATCATATAGGACACTGTAGTTCTATAATTACAGACAGTAGTCCCTCTATTTCTCTACATAATTTATTATCCTACTTTCACCCTGTTCTTCAATCTTCACAGAAAGTGGATGAGGCTATGATTTCAACTAATTAAACAATTTATATCAGTAAAGATTTTTAACTTCTCTTCTCAACCTTTCTTTCATCGAGATCCGATGCGTGATTTACGTTTTCCCAGTGTTTATGATCAGTGGAGCTAAAAAAATGAACAGTGGAGTAGAAACAAAAAACTGTCAGAAAATTTAAACAGGACTATGTAGTTTTACTGTGCTTTACAGGTAAATAAACTCTTACTGCTGCGATAAACATTACTAAACAGTTTAATACATCTCTCTCTCTCTCTCTCTCTCTCTCTCTCTCTCTCTCTCTCTCTCACCTGTTCTTCTCTGCTGTTGATGATCACCAGGTCTGATCCTCTCTTTCTGCAGTCGTTTCTGCTCTCAGTCCAGATCTTCTTCTCAGTAGAGACGTAGTAAAGACTGGAGCTGAAGTAGATCCACCCGTCTCTAACTGCTTTATCTATGGATGAAACACAAAAGCAATGCATTATGAGAAAACACCTGTGGTCACTTCTGGGTCACAAGTGTTTGATGCTCTTCACAGTAAAACATTTTAACTCTTTTCTCTGGTCTATATGATTGCAATTCTGAGAGATGTGAAACAGAGCTGCCAGAAAGAAATGAGACACAAACGTGTGAGTTAACCTGAAAGAACGTACAATTCCGACTTTACAGATAAGATACAGATTTAATGGAACATTTTACGGTAGTGATGTACGGTTATGGTTTCAGTGCAAACAACACTGATAAAAGTTTGGAAGACTGGTGATAAAACTGTTAGACTGGTGTTCCTAATAAAGTGATTAAGAAGTGTAAGAATTACTAACCCAGTTCAGAAAACCTTCTCGGGAGATCATCTCTCTCTGCCTGTAACTGGTCTCTCTCTGCAGTCAGTTTGGTGGTTCTGGTCTGTAACTGGTCTCTCTCTGCAGCCAGGTTGGTGGTTCTGGTCTGTAACTGGTCTCTCTCTGCAGCCAGGTTGGTGGTTCTGGTCTGTAACTGGTCTCTCTCTGCAGCCAGGTTGGTGGTTCTGGTCTGTAACTGGTCTCTCTCTGCAGCCAGGTTGGTGGTTCTGGTCTGTAACTGGTCTCTCTCTGCAGCCAGGTTGGTGGTTCTGGTCTGTAACTGGTCTCTCTCTGCAGCCAGCTTGGTGGTTCTGGTCTGTAACTGGTCTCTCTCTGCAGCCAGGTTGGTGTAACTGGTCTGTAACTGGTCTCTCTGTGCAGTCAGCTTGGTGTAACTGGTCTGTAACTGGTCTCTCTCTGCAGCCAGGTTGGTGTAACTGGTCTGTAACTGGTCTCTCTCTGCAGCCAGGTTGGTGTAACTGGTCTGTAACTGGTCTCTCTGTGCAGTCAGCTTGGTGTAACTGGTCTGTAACTGGTCTCTCTCTGCAGTCAGGTTGGGGTTACTGGTCTGTAACTGGTCTCTCTCTGCAGTCAGCTTGGTGTAACTGGTCTGTAACTGGTCTCTCTCTGCAGTCAGGTTGGTGTTACTGGTCTGTAACTGGTTTCTCTCTGCAGTCAGGTGGTTGAACTGGATCCACAGCACTGTGATGGCAGTCAGCAGGAGAACACACAGCAGACCCAGACCAACTGCAGCCAGTCTGTAGCGTCTGCTTCCTGCAGAGCGACTCTCTATGAGGAAACACAGATACAAGAACTTTACTTATAGAAACAATAAATACACTGATATGCCAAAAGTCATGGGATATCATTATATAAATTGATCATGAAGGGTTGCCTCAGGGAACAGCTTGGGAACATCCACACCTGTGTAAGTGGTGAAACTGAACACTGGTCAATGTGCTCATGGCAAGGTGATGTGAATTGTGGGTTATTTTTACACTAAAGAATGATCAGATACAAAGTTCAGTTTGTTTACAGACTAAGTCAAGTCTGCACACACAGTTAATTTAGTCCTCCAGTAAATGTTAAACCATCAGTCTGATGATTAAAACATGTTTAACACAGAGATTTGGAGGAATTCTCTTAGTTAACATAAGAGGTAACATTCTGTTCACCACAGAACATACTCTCGTCTATCTCTAACTGAAACTGGACGGACAAAAGTTTTTTTCGGTGGTGTTGGTTCTGAAGCTCGCTTGCTAAGCTAACTTCTAGTACAGATACATTGAGTATCAGACAGATGAGCTCAGTACAGCAGTTTCTGAATTAAACCAAGTATTGATGATAAAGTACTTGACGGACGTCTAAGTTAGTTAATGTTAGCTAACGGGCTAACAGCACAGACTATGTTCCAACTACTACACGTCTAGAAGATGAAGCTTTGACCCTGCACACACAGTCGGGTGTCAGTTAGTTAGATTAAGAGATTGTAGCCATTTTAATAAATATAACAAGGCGTCCTATAGTGTATCTGAATTTCATACAGTATCAGTAGTGCAATAAAAGAGTAGGTGTGTAGTTTGAGAAATGGGACGTAGCTGCCATCTCCTGGTTAAAATATTAATTTATCTGTCCTGTTGTTGAGACGTGGGTCTCTGCAGCTCGGAGTTGTGGGCGTGTCGAAAGGTGGTCGTCTATTGGTCTATTGGAGCTGGCGTGTCAGCGTGGCCGCCATTTTAGAGTCGGCAACCATGCGCCCCCCTGTGGATTTATTTACACTGAGGAAGGAGTTTAATAAACCTATAGACCGTTTCAGATGAATATTCATGAGCGTAGGAAGTGACGTAGCTGTTCCTGGGACACCTCCGTTTAGCGGTAAACAGCGTTCAAAACAGTGGACGTAATTTAATTTAAACCTTCCCTTACACACTGTTCCACAGCCACAATAACTGCTGCAACATGACTGCAAACTTCACCTAATCTGAGAGTCACAAACATTGAAAATCAGGTCATTAAGAAGCAGATTTTCAAATTGTTCTTCAAACAAGTAAACTATGGAGGACCAAAAATTACATAAGTATAAATAAATAAATGCACATATAAATAAATATATAATTAAATAAATGAATAAATAAATAAATGTTGAAATAAAACAAATACATGCATAAATAATTGTATACAATTATTTATGCATGTATTTTTTTATTTCAACATTTATTTATTTATTCATTTATTTATTTACCTATACAATTATTTATTTTTTCATTCATTTATTTTAACATTTCTACATTTATTTATTCATTTATTTCCACATTTCCACATATTTATTCATTTATTTATTTACCTATACAATTATTTATACGTGCATTTATTTATGTATATATTTATTTATTTCAACATTAATATATATTTATTAATTCATTTATTTATTTCTACATTTATTGCATTTATTTATTTATACTTATGTCCTTTTTGGTTCTCCATAGTAAATACGCGTGCTTTCGTTTTTCACACTGCTAACCTGCCATGCAGTTACAGTGTCCGCTCACAACTTCTCCCTCCTTCTGAGCTACAAACCATGCAGAGTGCGTGTTGGATAGCGTTTGACTTGCTACAACTTCACCATACACTCTAGTGATGCCTTTTCTTCTATAGGAACAAATATTCCCAACTTTTCCACTAAGAAGGTAATTATATGCGTCCAAAGTGCGGTACGCTTTCACTGCCTCCCTGGTGTAAACACACTCCGTTTCAGCAAGGTAGTGATACACATCTGGGTAGGTCACTTCCCTCTTTAATCCTTATCAAAATGATCAGGAGAAGAGGTTTGATCATTAATTATTAATTTCTGACCATAGCGTGTTTGCTCTGTGTTCTGGAGATTTGCGAAATATGCGTTCGTCATTTTGACAGCTGAATATTTGAAAACAGCTCCACCGCAAGCAGACATGTGGAACAGACATGTGCAGTAGCTTTGCTAGTGTTTTCCCTCATCGAAACGGTCTATAATAATCACAACACACACTTTTTTTTTTTTTTTTTTACAAACAGCAGAGATGTAGTAATGATTCAGGACGCTGTGACACATTACAAATACGTGCTTTCATGCTTAAATACTTTATATTATGCTCTTTAACAAAGACAGACATATGGTATGGCATAGTAATAAGTGCATATATATATATATATATATATATATATATATATATATATATATATATATAGAGAGAGAGAGAGAGAGAGAGAGAGTTTCTATAGAGTACAGCTCAGTCTTTTACTATTATACAAAATTCAATTAGTAATGGTACCTGCTTTTTGTCTCTTCAGGATCCTCATCATGTTGGCGTCCTCCACCTCAGTGTCGGGGTCGAAGCCTCTGATAGCGTCTGAACTCTCATATATAACCACCGTTATCTCGTCTCGATCTGCTCTGTTCAGCTCCTCAAATCCAACTACATCATCATAAACACTCAGAGACATGTCTAATCTCTAAAAGACTGAAACACTGAATTACTGCGTCTCTGTAGAAACACTACAGCAGTGCTGCACCGCTCACCTACTTTAACTACAAAAGTGGTTTTAATAAAGGAAGTGCCCAAGTGCCATCAAATATATACAGTTTCCTGTCTGAGCTGAAGGTGAAGCTGATCTTAATCTCTCATACACTACTACATTTATGAGATTACCAAATAACCTGAATAAAATTTCTTTATGTATGTTTACATGTGTTTATATTTCCATGCATGGTTCTGAACATCCAGGTGAC
Organism: Astyanax mexicanus; assembly: GCF_023375975.1. Lineage (NCBI taxonomy): Eukaryota > Metazoa > Chordata > Actinopteri > Characiformes > Acestrorhamphidae > Astyanax > Astyanax mexicanus. Next base: position 9,526,489 of record NC_064432.1, on the reverse strand, counting down.
TGGAATGGAAAAAAACTGGAGGCAATAAGAGGTTCCGTTCCAAGGCTATTAAAGCAGCCCAGGTCAGCAGAGCTTTCCCTATGGTGGAGTTGGCAGGAACTGAAGGACCTCTGCTGGTACATCGGTACTGGACTGATAATGACATTATGGATGCAGCCTCTGGCCAATCCGACCCAACAATTCGGAGAAAGAAAGTTAAGTGAACTTGAGGACTTTATGTCATGTCTTGTCGCCCAACCTTGAACGAAATGCGGGCAGACATGTTGGATTACAACATGTTGACGATGGTAGAGCAAGGAGGTGTCAAGGCAGTGGCAGAGGCACTGGGAGAGATAGATTTGCTGGCAATTGGCCAGCTTCCCAGCCAAGCCAGCAGCAGCAACAAGTCTTCGAAGAAGGAGATTACTGGACTAACCGATGCTACACCTGTGGAAAATATGAACATTTTGCTTGGAACTGCCAAGATCAGGCCCAGGGCTCCGGAAAGACAACCGACCAGTATGTCAAATGATCTCCCTGGCCAGAAGTAGATGCACCGTCCCATGGAAGGACCTTGGTCCATGGGCTTAACGGGTGGCCAGGGCTAAAGATTGGGTGAACACGGAGTGCCCTGACATGCAGTACAGGGCCTCCACCAGAACATGGAGGCACCCCTTTAATTACCATTTGAGGGCAGAGCCCACTGTGGAGCTTTTTTGGCCAGCTCCACTCGTGCAGGCAGTCTCACTCACAGAAGAAGAGGAACAAGAACTAGTTTCACTTCCTCCTCAGCGGTGGGCCACTAGTAAGCATGATGTGGGTCTAAGAAAAGATTGTGAACCAGTGTCTTCCTATAGGACTAGACAAGCTCAATATCCTTTAAAACCTGAGGCAATCGAAGGCATTGGACCCGTGTTTCAAGCTCTCCTTGAGGCAGGGGTCATAGTGCCATGCCCAGATTCACCAATCCGAACACCAATCTTCCCAGTAATGAAACCCGGCTATCAAAGCCTTATGCACCTGGAATCTATAATCTCACTCAAAATTTTTGTTCATCCTGCATGATTTGTGCCCAAAACACACACAGACAGACCAAACCACCGTCTGACACACCAGTGGGACATCCCCCACCCACAGAACCAGTTCAACACTGGCAGATAGACTTCAAAGAGCTTAAACCAGCTGATAGGAAAAAGGTTTCTCTTGGTCTACATATGTATGTTCAGCAAATGGGTTAAAGCTTTCCCTACAGGTACACAGGATGGAGTAGCAGTAGCCAAGCTGTTCCTACAGGAAACTATCCCGAGATGGCGTCTGCCTTAACGAATCTCAAGCTAAATTGGCACAACAAACTGGGTTAAATTGGGTTAAGGTATTACCTCTGGTTTTGAGGTAGAGCAGGACCAAAATCCAAGCCAGAACCCATGCCTGAGCGCTCTTGAGATTGTTTTTGGCAGACCACCAAACGTAGGGATAGGGCCCCCGCCCCTCGATAATCACCTCCTTGACCACCCACTTGTAACACATTTTGTCGATCTCCACGACACACTCTCTTTTGTGTCTAAACAGGTGGAAGCAGCACTTCCGGAAGCAGCCGACCAGGCTTTCCACGAGATCCCGCCAGGGGAGCTGGGTGCTGGTGAAGGACCACACCAAGTCCTCCTAACCACCCACACGGTGGTAAAAGACAGAGGGAAGAGGCACTTGCGTTCACCACACACTCCAAGCGACCTAGTATAGGGACCACACTCGTTTAAGGTATCCTCAAGCCTGACAGGTGTAGGTAGAGTGCGATAGGGCGTGCTCGCACTCCAAATACCGAAGGGTCAAGAAAAGGCTAAGGTTACCTGCCCCGAGGTGTGGAAACCAGGGATTCTAGGCGAGTCTGTATGGCCTGGATCACACCCTAAGAAACAGCTCCAGCATGCGGATCATCATACTTCGTGCCTGCCTGGGTTCCTCGCTAGGAGCCTGGGAGGCCGCTGAAATGCAAGGTGACAGAGGCGACGGCAAACACTGTCCACCCAGACAGACACTGCTTGGTGTCTCATTCATTGCTATCCCATGGATTCCATTCCACACCACCCCCCCCTCCCCCCCCAGATAACACCACAGCTGTTCTACTAATGTAGAATAGGTCAGACTGTGAATTGATAGGGGATAGAACATATGTTGAATTTTTCCCAAGAATATTTGCTAACAGGACAGCTGCCCCGATGGTATAGAAGCTTTCAAGCCTCTAAGCCCCATCGCCCGGATTGTCACCCATTGGGACCCAGGTTTAATCCAAAGTTAAGCAATATGTATTTAACTGTAGTTTCTCCATCAGGATCTACTATGTGCTTGGTTCCTTGTATTTTTAACTGCATTTCAGCAATACTTACATGTTCATTCACTGCTCAGTACCAGCTGTTACAGGTGAATTATAAAGATGACAGCTTCCTCTCTGTGGAAAGAGGAAGTGAGAGTAGTGGCAGACAGCCTAGGCCCTTTTCTTAGACAGGAAAACAGTTGTTGTTGAACTCAAACTATGTGTTGCGGTAGAAATAGTAAATGTGTTGAGTGCGATTGCCATATAAGGGAAGTCTATGATATATCTCTGAATGCTGATTCATGTTTGTAACCATGAAAGGATGCTGAGGGAAGATATAAAAAAAAACTGCTACTCAGCTCACAGAGCTCTGAGCTAGGAATCACAGACCTTTGTATCTCTGTGTATCTAACTCTCAATAAAGCTTGTTACTCATTTCGACATACGACTCAGAGGTTTGATTTTATTCTGTCTATCAACAATTTCCACCACAATTGTAAATAATATTAAACTAGAATTATATACATACTGTACTATATATACTATATAGAGTTTTATATACTGGTGTGAGCTAGGGTGACCAGATGTCCTCTTTTTCCCGGACATGTCCTACTTTTGAGACCTAAAAAAATGTCCGGTGGGAATTTCATAATCGTCCGGGATTTTGTTTGACTGTACAGTGCATTGTGATTAGAATTGCCACGCCGTTCCATTCCACTCCATTCCAGGTTTCTCTGTATCGCAAATTAGTCATGCCCTTCTCCTCAAATCTATCTACTTTGCATTGTGTGTGTGAAGAAGAAAGCGTGGGCTTGCCATTCTACCCCCTAGTGTTTACAAGCGAAAGCACGTCTGTGTCCAATGGTTCTAGACCTTTTCTCTGGGTGGTACTTTCAGTGTTGAGCATCAGACCAAGAGAGCAGGCTTGTGACAGAGAAACCGAGGGACAGACTGAGCAGGAATGTGTAGCACATAAACAGGTAGTAACGTTAGTAAAGTAAAGTGTAAAAAATATAAAAGTAATATTAGCAAAAGGTATGCCCACACTGAATAGGAGTAAAACAGTGTCAAATGCTTTGAAGACATGGTTGCATTGCATGAATTCATAAAGCAGCCCTGTTTGTAGCCTGATACAAATACATGTTATAGCTGTTTAAAGGAGGAAGTACCTTTAAGCTGAAGAATTACAATTGAACTGTTATATTAGAGAAATTCAGAAAATACCAAAAAAAAAGGTGTCCTCCTTTTCAGAAACCCAAATCTGGTCACCCTAATCTGAGCTAAATCATTAAAGAAATCCACAGTTATGATCAGTATTTGCTCAGAGTTTCATAATCCTGTCAGGATCTTCAGTCAGGATTAGAAACAGGTTGAGTTTGGGTGTGACGTCATGATAAATCCACTAGAGGGAGCCAATCAGCAGCTTAAATTCTGCATCTGAGGCTGTGAGGCTGATGAGTGATTTACAGTCTGCAGTAAAATTACAGATTAAAATATTTTATTAATATTTGTGGTGTCTCTGGACAGGTCTGAAAAAAATAAAGGAGTAATTTATTGTAAAAAAAAAAAATTAACAGTAAAATATTGTAGACTTAAATACAGATTAGAGGGTGAATGGTTTGTGCTGCTTCTGTGCTAAATGTGTGTGTCTCCATGTTAATTAGCTTGTGTATAATTGGATGCTAATTTACTTGTTGTTGGAAGTTATACAGGTTTAAAGGGTTTAAACTAAAGCAGAGCGCTAAAGAGTGCATTTACATTCAGTAGCTGCATCATCATCAGCAGCCGGAGTCAGAGCGAGGCCAGTTGGCTGTGTGTGTGTCAGCACAGCTGTTTCTTGGCTGATGTATCAGAGCTGTTGCTGTTTTCTGAGTGTGTTGACTGCCTAGTGATTGTTTAAAAAAATTGGGTAAAATTTAGAATACATTTTTCTAAATCTACAAGTTCTGTTGTTGTGCACTTAGAGTGTGTGCCTTTGCACGTCTGTGTCAGCAGTTTAAAGTAACTGAATGCATACATTAATGCATTACATTACAATACAGACTCTTTATATTTTCTTTTCACAGATCCAAATCAACTGCTGATTACAGAGATAATCATCCCAGTTCTTAACAGGATCAGACCCATAGCCGTATAAACCACAGTCCGCATTTCCGTGATTATCGGGTTGTCCATTTCCCCAGAACCTATCAGAGAGAAGGAGAGTATCAGAGTGTTTATCAGAGCAGTGAGGAGTGAGAGTCAGTAACTGCATCATGATCAGAGTTCAGTTCAGGAGTCTCTTACCCAGTGATCAGTTCTGATCCGTCCACCCATTTCCAGACCCCCTCTGTTTCACCGTCACTCAGACCAATCCAAACCCACTGACGTTTTATCAATGTGTTAATGAAGTCCTGTTGAAGTACAATAACTGCTTACTCATTTCCAACAACCCAGATGTCTCTCACACAACCAAACACACACACACACGATGATTTCAGCATTTTAGATTATTCCATAAGAACCAGAACTGTTCCACATATTTCTATGATTATTGCACAGATATTTCACTAACAGAAATATTTAAACAATGTAGACCCCCCCTCTCTCTCTCTCTCTCTCTCTCTCTCTCACCTGTTCTTCTCTGCTGTTGATGATCACCAGGTCTGATCCTCTCTCTCTGCAGTCGTTTCTGCTCTCAGTCCAGCTCTTCTTCTCAGAAGAGACGTAGTAAAGACTGGAGCTGAAGTTGATCCACCCGTCTCTAACTGCTTTATCTATGGATGAAACACAAAAGCAATGCATTATGAGAAAACACCTGTGGTCACGTCTGGGTCACAAGTGTTTGATGCTCTTCACAGTAAAACATTTTAACTCTCTTCTCTGGTTTATATGATTACAATTGTGAGAGATGTGAAACAGAGCTGCCAGAAAGAAATGAGACACAAATGTGTGAGTTAACCTGAAAGAACGTACAATTCAGACTTTACAGGTAAGATACAGATTTAATGGAACACTTAAGAATTAAGGCAAATTACTGCATCTGAATATGGAACTGAATGCACTTAGACTGTTTTTATATTTGCACTTGATGAACCTTCAAATAGCTCTTTGTGAGTACAACAGGTTGTGGCTTAAATGTAACTCCATAGTGTAACGATGTGGAATTATTTAGTGGCACAACTCTGTACCAGTTTAACCTCAAACCAGTGTTGAATGGTGTTCCTAATAAAGTGATTAAGAACTGCAATTAATCACTAACCCAGTTCAGAAAACCTTCTCTGGAGCCCGTCTCTCTCTGCCTGTAACTGGTCTCTCTCTGCAGTCAGGTTGGTGTAACTGGTCTGTAAATGGTCTCTCTCTGCAGTCAGGTGGTTAAACTGGATCCACAGCACTGTGATGGCAGTCAGCAGGAGAACACACAGCAGACCCAGACCCACTGCAGCCAGTCTGTAGCGTCTGCTTCCTGCAGAGCGACTCTCTATGAGGAAACACAGATACATGAACTTTAATCATAGAAATAATAAGTACACTGAGTTGACAAAAGTCATGGGACAGCAGTATGTAAATTGATAATGAAGGGTTGCCTCAGGGAAGAGCTTAGGTACACCCACACTTGTATAAGTTGTAAAGCTGAACACTGATCAGTGTGCTCATGGCAAGGTGAAATTAATTATGGGAGTTCAGATGAAGTCTGATAGTAGTGCAGATGGACGAAAACAACATTCAGTTTCTGAAACTGTATGCAGATATTTAACATTCTTCAGTCCACAGTGTCACGTGTATAAATTAAAAGGTCCAATATAACCACAAAGTCGAGGTGAGGGGAGTCTGGAAAGGACAAGGGATGGATAGAACTGGAGGAGGGACAAGTATGGAATCACATCAGTGTCAAAAGTTATCTCGAACTTCATTTTACTCCTTTTCAAGTGTTTTTTTTTCATCTTGAATTTACAGCTGTCCTTTACATTATGTGCATTGCCTGGGGCTGCTCTTTTTGCTCCAGTGAAAGTTTCGCGTCTAAGTGTAGAAAAGGGGGGTTTTGACAGTTTAGTGGCGGGGTCAGGGTCATCTCCCTCATCAAATGCTGTTGGCTGATAGCTCCAGGTTTTGTGATAGACGGCTTACTACCAATAGTCTGTTTCAGAAAGTAAAGATGGAGGAGGGTGAAAAAAGGACAACAGTAGAGTTAATTTCTGTGATGGTCAATAAATGAAAGTTCAACGAGACTTTTATTCGAATCCCCCTCAAGCGGGACCCTCACAGCCAGGTTTGTGATTCCTGCAACCAACAAAATATGAACCCTCAGCAACCAGGAAGCAGAGTTTCAGTCCAGAAAAATCCAGAAAAAAAAGGATTCCTTTGGTTTTAATAAAGGTGGCATGTCTTTTCTACCATGATAATCTTTCCACCAAATGGAAGGTAGAAATAACCTCTGATAATTAAGGGCATTATATAACAGCTGTTCACTTTCTTCAAATCATTAGGTGTGTCTGTCTAATTTGCAAACTGCAGAAGGTTTAAGTCTGTTATGTGTTTGCTTGGGGCATCCAAATGCCTTGAAACAACCCTGGATGGAGACCGCACTGAGAACATGGGGGCCAGTCAGGTGGTTGAACTGGATCCACAGCACTGTGATTGTAGTCAGCAGGAGAACACACAGCAGACCCAGACCATCTGCAGTCAGCCAGGTTTTGCGGCCCTGCAGCACCATCAGTCTTGGTGGAGATAGGGCTGTTTGAAGGGCAACAACTGCTGCCCCAAGTGCCTGCGCAATGCCATTGGCCACATGTGCAACCATTTTTCTGCCCCCCAACAGCCTCTGTGAACATGTGGCCGCATCCCAGTATGCACAGGAGAGTGGACCAGGACAGGACATTCATTACCTCATCACATTTGCCTCTAGCTTTCAGCTCCAGAGACCAGACACCAGGCTGAAATCTTAGAAGAGGGTAGTGCAACAGGGAAAAGCGAGAGATTTCACAGTACATATTGGAGTGCATGTGTCCCTCAATGAAATGTAACTCCCCAACAACCGCTGCACTCATGCAGCCCCAGACCATGGCATTCCCACCACCATGCTTGACTGTAGGCTTGAGATACTTATCTTTGTACTCCTTACTTGATTGCAGCCACACATGCTTGAGACCATTTGGCCAACCAAATTAATCTTGGTCTCATCAGACCACAGGATATGGTTCCAGTAATCCATGTCCTTTGTTGACATGTATTCAGCAAACTGTTTGCAAGCTTTCTTCTGTACAGACTTCAGAAGAGGTTTTCTTCTGGGGTGACAACCAATTTGATGTACTGTGCAGCGTAAGATCTGAGCACTGACAGGCTGAACCCCCACTTCTTCAATCTCTGCAGCAAAGCTGACAGCACTCCTACACACCTATCTTTCAAAGATGGATCTTTCATCCATGTTAACTCTCCAGACTCTAGCTTCACAAAGGACTTTTTAGCAATTCTTGAATGCTTTCATGTTGCACAGCATGTAAATTTCCCCAACCATGACAAAGGTCACACCCTTGACTTGGTCTATTCTTCCTCCTTGTCTGTTATTAATCCACATCCTCTACTGTTCCCACTCTCTGATCATAAGTTGATACTGTTTACTGCTCCTCTGCCTGTGCCACGCCACTCTACTCAAAATAAGAGTATTTCCTTCCGTAAAACTCTGTCTGTTGATCCTCTTCTCCTCATCCAGTCTATTTCTTCTGCCTTTCCTGTTGACGCTGCTCCTTCTTCTCCTGAAGTTCATGCTATGTTGTTAAATGAGGCTCTCTCTGAAGCTTTAAATGCACTAGCTCCTCTAAAAACCAAAACTGTGTCCTTTTCCACCCCTGCTCCCTGGTATACCCGTGAGCTTCGTAGTATGAAGCAGGTTGGTCGCCGTCTGGAGCGACTTTATAAGAAGTCAAAGCTCACCGTTCATGGTGAGGCTTATAAACAACATACATCTAAATACAGAGACGCCTTACATACAGCTAAGTCAACTTATCTTTCCAGCCTCTTCAATAAACAACATAGCACTAACTCCCGTCATCTTTTTTCAACAGTCACCAAGCTCTTTAAACCCCCTTGTATGGGCCACGTACTGAAACTAATCAAAGCTGTTATTTATGTTTATTTAATTATGTTAATTTTATTTTGTGGTTATTGGTATGAGAAGTTTTTACTGAATGAGACCATTTTTAGTTTGTGTAATATTTAGTTCATTAATATCTAGGCAAATAAGTTTTCCCTATTTGTTAGTTCATTGTGTGGTACTGCAGTCTCAATGTAAACGGGTACTGTCTCTTTAAGAGAAACGCTATTGGGGGAAAGCAGTGATTAGCGTGCATGGAGAGAGTTTTGTTAAGAGCCATCAGCTGTGGAAGCACACGGTTTTCTTAACGTGGCCAGCGTTTTTGTTGGATAATTGTACTTGTGGAAACGTGGAAATAAAGTTTGTTTTTTCCTTTAAAACATCCTGTGGAGTGGAAAATGGATAATTATCTGACTCAACGACATGGCGCGAGTAAACCATTGCTTCACCTTAACTAAAGGATTTGCCTCTACATTAGTAAGAAAACCTGCTTCGTCACACTGTGCAGGTGGATAAAGAGGAAGAAAAGTTAATGAAGTAAGTGCAAGTTTGCTGTGGCAGCTAGGCTAACAGGTGGAAAGCTAATAAGCTAAGCTATGGCTGATGATTCAGCTTCAGTGGAAAAAAGGCAAGTAAAACCAACAGTGAAAGCTATGGAGGATGCTTTACAGAGGCAAACATGTGCTAGGAGGGCTAAGCTAAGTCAGCTAACCGGAAAGAAAAACGAAATGCTTGAGTTAATGGAGGATGATGGCAATGTGGATGTGGTGAAAACTAAGTTGCACACAGAGTTTAACCAACTATTTGGAGATTTTTGCAACCTTAACACTTCTGTAAAGGGGCTTTTACACCAGGTTATGTCTGAAGACGAAATGAAAAGGGATCAGCAGAGTTGGTTTGAGCCTAAAGGTACATCATTTCGTGAATTTATTAATGAGGTCAGTGCATGGTTTGAAGCTGTTGCCCAACGTAGAGAAGAAGCAAGAAAGTTCAATGAGAGTGTGAGCCCTGGAGATAGCATATCAACCACATCCTCTAGGAGGTCTAGGAAGTCTAGAGAAAGTTCTGGAAGCTCTAAAGCATCGTCTGTAGCCTCCTCTGCACGTTTAAAGGCAGAACTGGAAAAGGCTACGCTATTGGCTAAAGCTGCAGCATTAGAGCAAAGACATGCTTTGGATAAACAAGAGCTGAAGGTTAAAGCTGAAAAGGAGCAGCTTGAGCTAAAGGCTGCACTTGCTGCTGCTGATGCTCAACTTAAAGTTCTACAAAAATATGAAGAGTCACATGAGTTAAGTGATGCAGGTGTGGTTCCCATTGTAAAGGAGGAGGAGTCCATTACTGGACCTGATAGAGCGGACTGTCGGTCAATCAACAGTTCTGCTGCACAAGTTCATAGTTCTACTGCTGATGATTTTCAGCCACAGTCCCCCGCTAATGGTGTTGCTCCTTCTAATAGCCCAGTTAATACTCAGACTCTATGCACTGTAATGCAGCGGCAGAATGAGATTACAGAATGCTTAGTACAGCAGCAAAGACTCTCTTCTTTACCCCGTCAAAGCATTCCCACATTCAAGGGAGATCCTTTGGATTACATACTTTTCATGAGAGCATTTGAACACAGTGTAGAGAGTAGAACGGAAAACAGCAGAGACAGACTGTATTTTTTAGAGCAGTACACCACTGGGCACCCAAGAGATTTAGTGCAGAGTTGTTTTCACATGAAGCCTGAAGAAGGGTATTGTGAAGCTAAACGTCTCCTAAAGGAATATTTTGGAAATGAATACAAAATATCTGTAGCATATATGGATAAGGCATTAAACTGACCTGACATCAAGGCAGATGACAGTGAAGCACTTAACTCCTATGCACTTTTCCTGACAAGCTGCAGAAATGCAATGGCAGAGTTGGAATATATGGATGAGATGGATAATGCTGCCAACATGCGTGCTATCATTTCCAAATGCCCATATAAGTTGAGAGAAAAGTGGAGAGGTGTGGCCTGTGACATACAGGAAAAACAAGGACGAAAACCCAGATTCAGAGATATAGTGGGGTTTGTTACCAGACAAGCAAAGATTGCTCTCCACCCAGTGTTTGGAGAAGTAAAGGACAAACACAAAATGCAGACAAAATCTCTGCCAAACGTGAGGTCAGATAGAATGGGTAGTAAGAAGAGTTTCACTACCACAGTGACCAAGTTAAATAATCCACAGAGTGCAGTTACAGAGTTATGTCCAAGTAAAAATGATCCTAACACCGCTCCTAAATCAGTGAGTAAGCACTGTATCTTCTGTCAAGGGGAGCACACATTGGAGCAGTGTAAAAAGCTGCAGAAGTCTCTGCATAAAGAAAAGCTGGACTTTCTCAGAAGTAAGGGCCTATGCTTTAGTTGCCTTAAACCAGGGCACATGAGTAAGGCATGTGGAGAGAAACTGAGATGCCAACTATGCTCAATGATACATCCCACTCTTCTGCATATGAAGATCAAAGAGAAAGTTGTACCTAGTTCAGAGCAAGCAAAGGACCCAGAAAATCCAACAGTAATCAGTAGCTTTGTGGACATAGCCGACAAATATGACTGCAACGGGGCCGGGAACACAGACAGTGTTCTTGCTATTGTCCCAGTACAAGTAAAAGCAAAGAAGGGCAGCAAGATAGTGACTTCTTACGCTTTTTTGGATCCTGGCAGCAACGCCTCCTTTTGCACTGAAAGGCTTTTAGATGAGCTTAACCTTTGTGGACGAAATGTTAACATTCTCCTGACCACAATGGGAGAGCAGAGGATTGTTCGCAGTAATGCTGTAGCTGGGTTGGAAGTGAGTGGCCTTCATAGTAACAACTTTCTTGAGCTAAGGGAGGTGTTCTCCCAAAAGGCAATTCCAGTAAGCAAGGCAAACATCCCAAGACAAGAAGAAGTAGACAGGTGGCCTCATTTAAAAGGTGTTCAAATTCCAAGCATAATTGGAGAAATAGGACTACTAATTGGTGCAAATGTGCCAAGGGCATTGGAACCAGAGGAGGTAATCCACAGTGTAAAGAATGGGCCCTATGCTGTGAAAACAATGCTAGGATGGACTGTTAATGGACCTCTTAGGGAGGACAGCTGTAGCAGGACCAAAACTGGTGTACCACATGTACTGTCAAATCGTATATCAGTGGACCGACTCGAAGAACTGTGGAATCAACAGTTCAAGTATGACTTTCCTGAGGGCAGGCAAGATGAGCAGGCAGAGATGTCAAAGGAGGATCTTCTTTTCATGAACAGGGTGTCCACATCCGCTCAGTTGAAAGGTGGTCACTACTGTATTGGTTTGCCCTTAAAGAATGAGGAGGCTAAAATGCCCAACAACCGTGCCATTGCTGAACAGCGTGCATTAAATTTGAAGAAGAAGCTTCTCAAAAACACTCAGTTTCAAGAGGACTACATCACATTCATGAATGATATGATTTCTAAAGGCTATGCAGCGAAGGTTCCAAACAAAGACATCAACCGTAGTGATGGAAGGGTGTGGTACATTCCACATCATGGAGTGTACCATCCCAAAAAACACAAAATCCGTGTGGTGTTTGATTGTGGAGCATCATATCAAGGAACCTCATTAAATGAGCAACTACTCCAAGGGCCCAACCTGAGCAATACTTTGATTGGAGTCTTAACAAGATTCCGTCAAGAGCCTCTGGCGGTAATGGCTGACGTGGAAGCCATGTTCCACCAGGTAAAGGTTCCTGCTGAAGATGCCGACCTGCTCCGATTCTTGTGGTGGCCAAATGGTGATGTTAGTCAGAACCTGGAAGAGTACAGGATGGAAGTGCACTTATTTGGGGCCACTTCATCGCCCAGTTGTGCTAGCTATGCTCTAAGGCGATGTGCAGAGGACAACAAGCACATGTTTGATGCATCTGTTGTTAACACAGTGTTGCACAACTTTTACATTGATGATCTTTTAAAATCTGTTGCATCTCCTGAGCAAGCATTGTCGTTGTACCATGATCTGAGGGAGCTCTGCCAGACTGGAGGCTTCAGGCTAACAAAGTGGATCAGCAACAGCACAGAAGTTTTGTCTAAGATTCCAGATGAAGAAAAGGCACATGGCACTAAAGATCTTGATCTGGACCATAATCAATTTCCTGTTGAAAGAGCATTAGGAGTGCAATGGTGTGTCCAGTCTGACTCCTTCAGGTTCAGAATTGTCATCCAGAACAAACCACTTACCAGAAGAGGCATCTTGTCCATGTTGAGTTCAGTATACGATCCTCTCGGGATCTTGGCACCAGTTATCTTGCCTGCGAAGAATATCTTGCAAGAACTAAGCAGATCAAAATTCAGCTGGGATGATGCTGTGCCTGAGAACCTTGCCCAGCAGTGGTTTAAGTGGGTAAAGGGCATACAGCAGCTCTGCGAGTTTGGACTGGATCGATGTTTGAAGCCGGCATGCTTTGGAGATCCTGTATCTGCTCATCTGCATCATTTCTCAGATGCCAGTGAAGTGGGCTATGGCACAGTCACATATCTCGTCCAACAGAACTGTCACAATCAAATACACTGCACCTTTGTCCTAGGAAAGGCTAGAGTCGCCCCTCTCAAGCCCACAACCATCCCACGAATGGAACTGACTGCAGCGACCTTAC